>NC_092786.1:5839509-6139509 GCF_047496795.1 Chiloscyllium punctatum
AGAAAGAGGGGAGTGAGAGAGAGAGTGGGGCGAGAGAGAGAGGCGAGAGAGAAAGAGGGGAGTGAGAGAGAGAGAGTGGGGCGAGAGAGAGAGGCGAGAGAGAAAGAGGGGAGTGAGAGAGAGAGTGGGGCGAGAGAGAGAGGCGAGAGAGAAAGAGGGGAGTGAGAGAGAGAGTGGGGCGAGAGAGAGCGAGAGAGAAAGAGGGTAGTGAGAGAGAGAGTGAGGCGAGAGAGAGAGGCGAGAGAGAAAGAGGGGAGTGAGAGAGAGAGTGGGGCGAGAGAGAGAGGCGAGAGAGAAAGAGGGGAGTGAGAGAGAGAGTGGGGCGAGAGAGAGAGGCGAGAGAGAAAGAGGGGAGTGAGAGAGAGAGTGGGGCGAGAGAGAGAGGCGAGAGAGAAAGAGGGGAGTGAGAGAGAGAGTGGGGCGAGAGAGAGAGGCGAGAGAGAAAGAGGGGAGTGAGAGAGAGAGTGGGGCGAGAGAGAGAGGCGAGAGAGAAAGAGGGGAGTGAGAGAGAGAGTGGGGCGAGAGAGAGAGGCGAGAGAGAAAGAGGGGAGTGAGAGAGCGAGGGGGGCGAGAGAGAGAGGCGAGAGAGAAAGAGGGGAGTGAGAGAGAGAGTGGGGCGTGAGAGAGAGGCGAGAGAGAAAGAGGGGAGTGAGAGAGAGAGTGGGCGAGAGAGAGAGGCGAGAGAGAACGAGGGGAGTGAGAGAGAGAGTGGGGCGAGAGAGAGAGGCGAGAGAGAAAGAGGGGAGTGAGAGAGAGAGTGCGGCGAGATAGAGAGGCGAGAGAGAAAGAGGGGAGTGAGAGAGAGAGTGGGGCGAGAGAGAGAGGCGAGAGAGAAAGAGGGGAGTGAGAGAGAGAGTGGGGCGAGAGAGAGAGGCGAGAGAGAAAGAGGGGAGTGAGAGAGAGAGTGGGGCGAGAGAGAGAGGCGAGAGAGAAAGAGGGGAGTGAGAGAGAGAGGGGGGGCGAGAGAGAGAGGCGAGAGAGAAAGAGGGGAGTGAGAGAGAGAGTGGGGCGAGAGAGAGAGGCGAGAGAGAAAGAGGGGAGTGAGAGAGAGAGGGGGGCGAGAGAGAGAGAGAAAGAGGGGAGTGAGAGAGAGAGTGGGGCGAGAGAGAGAGAGAAAGAGGGGAGTGAGAGAGAGAGGGGGGCGAGAGAGAGAGAGAAAGAGGGGAGTGAGAGAGAGAGTGGGGCGAGAGAGAGAGGCGAGAGAGAAAGAGGGGAGTGAGAGAGAGAGTGGGGCGAGAGAGAGAGGAGAGAGAGAAAGAGGGGAGTGAGAGTGAGAGTGTGGCGAGAGAGAGAGGCGAGAGAGAAAGAGGGGAGTGAGAGAGAGAGTGGGGCGAGAGAGAGAGAAAGAGGGGAGTGAGAGAGAGAGGGGGGCGAGAGAGAGAGGCGAGAGAGAAAGAGGGGATTGAGAGAGAGAATGGGGCGAGAGAGAGAGGCGAGAGAGAAAGAGGGGAGTGAGAGAGAGAGTCGGGCGAGAGAGAGAGAGAAAGAGGGGAGTGAGAGAGAGAGTGGGGCGAGAGAGAGAGGCGAGAGAAAAAGAGGGGAGTGAGAGAGAGAGTGGGGCGAGAGAGAGAGGCGAGAGAGAAAGAGGGGAGTGAGAGAGAGAGTCGGGCGAGAGAGAGAGGCGAGAGAGAAAGAGGGGAGTGAGAGAGAGAGTGGGGCGAGAGAGAGAGGCGAGAGAGAAAGAGGGGAGAGAGAGAGAGAGTGGGGCGAGAGAGAGCGGCGAGAGAAAAAGACGGGCTTGAGAGAGAGAGTGGGGCGAGAGAGAGAGAGAAAGAGGGGAGTGAGAGAGAGAGTGGGGCGAGAGAGAGAGGCGAGAGAGAAAGAGGGGAGTGAGAGAGAGAGTGGGGCGAGAGAGAGTGAGAGAGAGTGGGGCGAGAGAGAGAGGCGAGAGAGAAAGAGGGGAGTGAGAGAGAGAGTGGGGCGAGAGAGAGAGGCGAGAGAGAAAGAGGGGAGTGAGAGAGAGAGTGGGGCGAGAGAGAGAGGCGAGAGAGAAAGAGGGGAGTGAGAGAGAGAGTGGGGCGAGAGAGAGAGGCGAGAGAGAAAGAGGGGAGTGAGAGAGAGAGTGGGGCGAGAGAGAGAGGCGAGAGAGAAAGAGGGGAGTGAGAGAGAGAGTGGGGCGAGAGAGAGAGACGAGAGAGAAAGAGGGGAGTGAGAGAGAGAGGGGGGCGAGAGAGAGAGAGAAAGAGGGGAGTGAGAGAGAGAGTGGGGCGAGAGAGAGAGAGAAAGAGGGGAGTGAGAGAGAGGGGGGCGAGAGAGAGAGAGAAAGAGGGGAGTGAGAGAGAGAGTGGGGCGAGAGAGAGAGGCGAGAGAGAAAGAGGGGAGTGAGAGAGAGAGTGGGGCGAGAGAGAGAGGCGAGAGAGAAAGAGGGGAGTGAGAGAGAGAGTGGGGCGAAAGAGAGAGGCGAGAGAGAAAGAGGGGAGTGAGAGAGAGAGTGGGGCGAGAGAGAGAGAGAAAGAGGGGAGTGAGGAGAGAGAGTGGGGCGAGAGAGAGAGGCGAGAGAGAAAGAGGGGAGTGAGAGAGAGAGTGGGGCGAGAGAGAGGTGCGAGAGAGAAAGAGGGGAGTGAGAGAGAGAGTGGGGCGAGAGAGAGAGGCGAGAGAGAAAGAGGGGAGTGAGAGAGAGAGTGGGGCGAGAGAGAGAGGCGAGAGAGAAAGAGGGGAGTGAGAGAGAGAGAGGGGGGGCGAGAGAGAGAGGCGAGAGAGAAAGAGGGGAGTGAGAGAGGGAGTGGGGCGAGAGAGAGAGGCGAGGGAGAAAGATGGGAGTGAGAGAGAGAGTGGGGCGAGAGAGAGAGGCGAGAGAGAAAGAGGGGAGTGAGAGAGAGAGTGGGGCGAGAGAGAGGCGAGAGAGAAAGAGGGGAGTGAGAGAGAGAGCGAGAGAGAGAGGCGAGAGAGAAAGAGGGGAGTGAGAGAGAGAGTGGGGCGAGAGAGAGAGGCGAGAGAGAAAGAGGGGAGTGAGAGAGAGAGGGGGGCGAGAGAGAGAGGCGAGAGAGAAAGAGGGGAGTGAGAGAGAGAGTGGGGCGAGAGAGAGAGGCGAGAGAGAAAGAGGGGAGTGAGAGAGAGAGTGGGGCGAGAGAGAGACAGAAAGAGGGGAGTGAGAGAGAGAGTGGGGCGAGAGAGAGAGGCGAGAGAGAAAGAGGGGAGTGAGAGAGAGAGAGTGGGGCGAGAGAGAGAGGCGAGAGAGAAAGATGGGAGTGTGAGAGAGAGTGGGGCGAGAGAGAGAGGCGAGAGAGAAAGAGGGGAGTGAGAGAGAGAGTGGGGCGAGAGAGAGTGGCGAGATAGAAAGAGGGGAGTGAGGGAGAGAGTGGGGCGAGAGAGAGAGAGAAAGAGGGGAGTGAGAGAGAGAGTGGGGCGAGAGAGAAAGGCGAGAGAGAAAGAGGAGAGTGAGAGAGAGAGTGGGGCGAGAGAGAGAGGCGAGAGAGAAAAAGGGGAGTGAGAGAGAGAGTGGGGCGAGAGAGAGAGGCGAGAGAGAAAGAGGGGAGTGAGAGAGAGAGTGGGGCGAGAGAGAGAGGCGAGAGAGAAAGAGGGGAGTGAGAGAGAGAGTGGGGCGAGAGAGAGAGGCGAGAGAGAAAGAGGGGAGTGAGAGAGAGAGTGGGGCGAGAGAGAGAGGCGAGAGAGAAAGAGGGGAGTGAGAGAGAGAGAGGGGCGAGAGAGAGAGGCGAGAGAGAAAGAGTGGAGTGAGAGAGAGAGTGGGGCGAGAGAGAGAGGCGAGAGAGAAAGAGGGGAGTGAGAGAGAGAGTGGGGCGAGAGAGAGAGGCGAGAGAGAAAGAGGGGAGTGAGAGAGAGAGTGGGGCGAGAGAGAGACAGAAAGAGGGGAGTGAGAGAGAGAGTGGGGCGAGAGAGAGAGGCGAGAGAGAAAGAGGGGAGTGAGAGAGAGAGAGTGGAGCGAGAGAGAGAGGCGAGAGAGAAAGAGGGGAGTGTGAGAGAGAGTGGGGCGAGAGAGAGAGGCGAGAGAGAAAATGCGGAGTGAGAGAGAGAGTAGGGCGAGAGAGAGTGGCGAGATAGAAAGAGGGGAGTGAGAGAGAGAGTGGGGCGAGAGAGAGAGAGAGAAAGAGGGGAGTGAGAGAGAGAGAGGGGCGAGAGAGAGAGGCGAGAGAGAAAGAGGGGAGTGAGAGAGAGAGTGGGGCGAGAGAGAGAGGCGAGAGAGAAAGAGGGGAGTGAGAGAGAGAGTGGGGCGGAAGAGAGAGAGAAAGAGGGGAGTGAGAGAGAGTGGGGCGAGAGAGAGAGGCGAGAGAGAAAGAGGGGAGTGAGAGAGAGACTGGGGCGAGAGAGAGAGGCGAGAGAGAAAGAGGGGAGTGAGAGAGAGAGTGGGGCGAGAGAGAGAGGCGAGAGAGAAAGAGGGGAGTGAGAGAGAGAGTGGGGCGAGAGAGAGAGGCGAGAGAGAAAGAGGGGAGTGAGAGAGAGAGTGGGGCGAGAGAGAGAGGCGAGAGAGAAAGAGGGGAGTGAGAGAGAGAGGGGGGCGAGAGAGAGAGGCGAGAGAGAAAGAGGGGAGTGAGAGAGAGAGTGGGGCGAGAGAGAGAGGCGAGAGAGAAAGAGGGGAGTGAGAGAGAGAGTGGGGCGAGAGAGAGAGGCGAGAGAGAAAGACGGGAGTGAGAGAGAGAGTGGGGCGAGAGAGAGAGGCGAGAGAGAAAGAGGGGAGTGTGAGAGAGAGGGGGGCGAGAGAGAGAGAGAAAGAGGGGAGTGAGAGAGAGAGTGGGGCGAGAGAGAGAGAAAGAGGGGAGTGAGAGTGAGAGGGGGGCGAGAGAGAGAGAGAAAGAGGGGAGTGAGTGAGAGAGTGGGGCGAGAGAAAGAGGCGAGAGAGAAAGAGGGGAGTGAGAGAGAGAGTGGGGCGAGAGAGAGAGGCGAGAGAGAAAGAGGGGAGTGAGAGAGAGAGTGGGGCGAGAGAGAGAGAGGCGAGAGAGAAAGAGGGGAGTGAGAGAGCGAGTGGGGCGAGAGAGAGAGAGAAAGAGGGGAGTGAGAGAGAGAGTGGGGCGAGAGAGAGAGGCGAGAGAGAAAGAGGGGAGTGAGAGAGAGAGTGGTGCGAGAGAGAGAGGCGAGAGAGAAAGAGGGGAGTGAGAGAGAGAGTGGGGTGAGAGAGAGGCGAGAGAGAAAGAGGGGAGTGAGAGAGAGAGTGGGGCGAGAGAGAGAGGCGAGAGAGAAAGAGAGGAGTGAGAGAGAGAGTGGGGCGATAGAGAGAGCCGAGAGAGAAAAAGGGGAGTGAGAGAGAGAGGGGGGAGAGAGAGAGAGGCGAGAGAGAAAGAGGGGAGTGAGAGAGAGAGTGGGGCGAGAGAGAGAGGCGAGAGAGAAAGAGGGGAGTGAGAGAGAGAGTGGGGCGAGAGAGAGAGAGGCGAGAGAGAAAGAGGGGAGTGAGAGAGAGAGTGGGGCGAGAGAGAGTGGCGAGAGAGAAAGAGGGGAGTGAGAGAGAGAGTGGGGCGAGAGAGAGAGGCGAGAGAGAAAAGGGGAGTGAGAGAGAGAGTGGGGCGAGAGAGAGAGGCGAGTGAGAAAGAGGGGAGTGAGAGAGAGAGTGGGGCGAGAGAGAGAGAGAAAGAGGGGAGTGAGAGAGAGAGTGGGGCGAGAGAGAGAGGCGAGAGAGAAAGAGGGGAGTGAGAGAGAGAGTGGGGCGAGAGAGAGAGAGAAAGAGGGGAGTGAGAGAGCGAGTGGGGCGAGAGAGAGAGGCGAGAGAGAAAGAGGGGAGTGAGAGAGAGGGTGGGGCGAGAGAGAGAGGCGAGAGAGAAAGAGGGGAGTGAGAGAGAGAGTGGGGCGAGAGAGAGAGGCGAGAGAGAAAGAGGGGAGTGAGAGAGAGAGGGGGGCGAGAGAGAGAGGCGAGAGAGAAAGAGGGGAGTGAGAGAGAGAGAGTGGGGCGAGAGAGAGAGGCGAGAGAGAAAGAGGGGAGTGAGAGAGAGAATGGGGCGAGGAGAGACAGAAAGAGGGGAGTGAGAGAGAGAGTGGGGCGAGAGAGAGAGGCGAGAGAGAAAGAGGGGAGTGAGAGAGAGAGAGTGGGGCGAGCGAGAGAGGCGAGAGAGAAAGAGGGGAGTGTGAGAGAGAGTGGGGCGAGAGAGAGAGGCGAGAGAGAAAGAGGGGAGTGAGAGAGAGAGTGGGGCGAGAGAGAGTGGCGAGATAGAAAGAGGGGAGTGAGAGAGAGAGTGGGGCGAGAGAGAGAGAGAAAGAGGGGATTGAGAGAGAGAGTGGGGCGAGAGAGAGAGGCGAGAGAGAAAGAGGGGAGTGAGAGAGAGAGTGGGGCGAGAGAGAGAGGCGAGAGAGAAAGAGGGGAGTGAGAGAGAGAATGGGGCGAGGAGAGACAGAAAGAGGGGAGTGAGAGAGAGAGTGGGGCGAGAGAGAGAGGCGAGAGAGAAAGAGGGGAGTGAGAGAGAGAGAGTGGGGCGAGCGAGAGAGGCGAGAGAGAAAGAGGGGAGTGTGAGAGAGAGTGGGGCGAGAGAGAGAGGCGAGAGAGAAAGAGGGGAGTGAGAGAGAGAGTGGGGCGAGAGAGAGAGGCGAGAGAGAAAGAGGGGAGTGAGAGAGAGAGTGGGGCGAGAGAGAGAGGCGAGAGAGAAAGAGGGGAGTGAGAGACAGAGTGGGGCGAGAGAGAGAGGCGAGAGAGAAAGAGGGGAGTGAGAGAGAGAGTGGGGCGAGAGAGAGAGAGAAAGAGGGGAGTGAGAGAGAGAGTGGGGCGAGAGAGAGAGGCGAGAGAGAAAGAGGGTAGTGAGAGAGAGAGTGGGGCGAGAGAGAGAGGCGAGAGAGAAAGAGGGGGGAGTGAGAGAGAGAGTGGGGCGAGAGAGAGAGGAGAGAGAGAAAGAGGGGAGTGAGAGAGAGAGGGGGGCGAGAGAGAGAGGCGAGAGAGAAAGAGGGGAGTGAGAGGGAGAGTGGGGCGAGTGAGAGAGACGAGAGAGAAAGAGGGGAGTGAGAGAGAGAGTGGGGCGAGAGAGAGAGGCGAGAGAGAAAGAGGGGAGTGAGAGAGAGAGGGGGGGCGAGAGAGAGAGGCGAGAGAGAAAGAGGGGAGTGAGAGAGAGAGTGGGACGAGAGAGAGAGGCGAGAGAGAAAGAGAGGAGTGAGAGAGAGAGGGGGCGAGAGAGAGAGAGAAAGAGGGGAGTGAGAGAGAGAGTGGGGCGAGAGAGAGAGAAAGAGGGGAGTGAGAGTGAGAGGGGGGCGAGAGAGAGAGAGAAAGAGGGGAGTGAGTGAGAGAGTGGGGCGAGAGAGAGAGGCGAGAGAGAAAGAGGGGAGTGAGAGAGAGAGTGGGGCGAGAGAGAGAGGCGAGAGAGAAAGAGGGGAGTGAGAGAGCGAGTGGGGCGAGAGAGAGAGAGAAAGAGGGGAGTGAGAGAGAGAGTGGGGCGAGAGAGAGAGGCGAGAGAGAAAGAGGGGAGTGAGAGAGAGAGTGGGGCGAGAGAGAGAGGCGAGAGAGAAAGAGGGGAGTGAGAGACAGAGTGGGGCGAGAGAGAGAGGCGAGAGAGAAAGAGGGGAGTGAGAGAGAGAGGCGAGAGAGAAAGAGGGGAGTGAGAGAGAGAGTGGGGCGAGAGAAAGAGGCGAGAGAGAAAGAGGGGAGTGAGAGAGAGAGTGGGGCGAGAGAGAGAGAGAAAGAGGGGAGTGAGAGAGAGAGTGGGGCGAGAGAGAGAGGCGAGAGAGAAAGAGGGGAGTGAGAGAGAGAGTGGGGCGAGAGAGAGAGGCGAGAGAGAAAGAGCGGAGTGAGAGAGAGAGTGGGGCGAGAGAGTTAGGCGAGAGAGAAAGAGGGGAGTGAGAGAGAGAGTGGGGCGAGAGAGAGAGGCGAGAGAGAAAGAGGGGAGTGAGAGAGAGAGTGGGGCGAGAGAGAGAGAGAAAGAGGGGAGTGAGAGAGAGAGTGGGGCGAGAGAGAGAGGCGAGAGATAAAGAGGGGAGTGAGAGAGAGAGTGGGGCGAGAGAGAGAGGCGAGAGAGAAAGAGGGGAGTGAGTGAGAGAGTGGGGCGAGAGAGAGAGGCGAGAGAGAAAGAGGGGAGTGAGAGAGAGAGTGGGGCGAGAGAGAGGCGAGAGAGAAAGAGGGGAGTGAGAGAGAGAGTGGGGCGAGAGAGAGAGGCGAGAGAGAAAGAGGGGAGTGAGAGAGAGAGTGGGGCGAGAGAGAGAGGCGAGAGAGAAAGAGGGGAGTGAGAGAGAGAGTGGGGCGAGAGAGAGAGGCGAGAGAGAAAGAGGGGAGTGAGAGAGAGAGTGGGGCGAGAGAGAGAGAGATTGAGGGGAGTGAGAGAGAGAGTGGGGCGAGAGAGAGAGGCGAGAGAGAAAGAGGGGAGTGAGAGAGAGAGTGGGGCGAGAGAGAGAGAGAAAGAGGGGAGTGAGAGAGCGAGTGGGGCGAGAGAGAGAGGCGAGAGAGAAAGAGGGGAGTGAGAGAGAGAGTGGGGCGAGAGAGAGAGGCGAGAGAGAAAGAGGGGAGTGAGAGAGAGAGTCGGGCGAGAGAGAGAGGCGAGAGAGAAAGAGGGGAGTGAGAGAGAGAGTGGGGCAAGAGAGAGAGGCGAGAGAGAAAGAGGGGAGTGAGAGAGAGAGTGGGGCGAGAGAGAGAGGCGAGAGAGAAAGAGGGGAGTGAGAGAGAGAGTGGGGCGAGAGAGAGAGAGAAAGAGTGGAGTGAGAGAGAGAGTGGGGCGAGAGAGAGAGGCGAGAGAGAAAGAGGGGAGTGAGAGAGAGAGTGGGGCGAGAGAGAGAGGCGAGAGAGAAAGAGGGGAGTGAGAGAGAGAGTGGGGCGAGAGAGAGAGGCGAGAGAGAAAGAGGGGAGTGAGAGTGAGAGTGGGGCGAGAGAGAGAGGCGAGAGAGAAAGAGGGGAGTGAGAGAGAGAGTGGGGCGAGAGAGAGAGGCGAGGGAGAAAGAGGGGAGTGAGAGAGAGAGGGGGCCGAGAGAGAGAGAGAAAGAGGGGAGTGAGAGAGAGAGTGGGGCGAGAGAGAGAGAGAAAGAGGGGAGTGAGAGAGAGAGGGGGGGGAGAGAGAGAGAGAAAGAGGGGAGTGAGAGAGAGAGTGGGGCGAGAGAGAGAGGCGAGAGAGAAAGAGGGGAGTGAGAGAGAGAGGGGGCGAGAGAGAGAGAGAAAGAGGGGAGTGAGAGAGAGAGTGGGGCGAGAGGGAGAGGCGAGAGAGAAAGAGGGGAGTGAGAGAGAGAGTGGGGCGAGAGAGAGAGGCGAGAGAGAAAGAGGGGAGTGAGAGAGAGAGTGGGGCGAGAGAGAGAGAGAAAGCGGGGAGTGAGAGAGAGAATGGGGCGAGAGAGAGAGGCGAGAGAGAAAGAAGGGAGTGAGAGAGAGAGTGGGGCGAGAGAGAGAGGCGAGAGAGAAAGAGGGGAGTGAGAGAGAGAGTGGGGCGAGAGAGAGAGGCGAGAGAGAAAGAGGGGAGTGAGAGAGAGAGTGGGGCGAGAGAGAGAGAGAAAGAGGGGAGTGAGAGAGAGAGTGGGGCGAGAGAGAGAGGCGAGAGAAAAAGAGGGGAGTGAGAGAGAGAGTGGGGCGAGAGAGAGAGGCGAGAGAGAAAGAGGGGAGTGAGAGAGAGAGTCGGGCGAGAGAGAGAGGCGAGAGAGAAAGAGGGGAGTGAGTGAGAGAGTGGGGCGAGCGAGAGAGGCGAGAGAGAAAGAGGGGAAGAGAGAGAGAGTGGGGCGAGAGAGAGCGGCGAGAGAGAAAGAGGGGAGTGAGAGAGAGAGTGGGGCGAGAGAGAGAGAGAAAGAGGGGAGTGAGAGAGAGAGTGGGGCGAGAGAGAGAGGCGAGAGAGAAAGAGGGGAGTGAGAGAGAGAGTGGGGCGAGAGAGAGAGGCGAGAGAGAAAGTGGGGTGTGAGAGAGAGAGTGGGGCGAGAGAGAGAGGCGAGAGAGAAAGAGGGGAGTGAGAGAGAGAGTGGGGCGAGAGAGAGAGGCTAGAGAGAAAGAGTGGAGTGAGAGAGAGAGGGGGGCGAGAGAGAGAGGCGAGAGAGAAAGAGGGGAGTGAGAGAGAGAGTGGGGCGAGAGAGAGAGGCGAGAGAGAAAGAGGGGAGTGAGAGAGAAAGGGGGGCGAGAGAGAGAGAGAAAAAGGGGAGTGAGAGAGAGAGTGGGGCGAGAGAGCGAGAGAAAGAGGGGAGTGAGAGAGAGAGTGGGGCGAGAGAGAGAGGCGAGAGAGAAAGAGGGGAGTGAGAGAGAGAGGGGGCGAGAGAGAGAGAGAAAAAGGGGAGTGAGAGAGAGAGTGGGGCGAGAGAGAGAGAGAAAGAGGGGAGTGAGAGAGAGAGGTGGGCCGAGAGAGAGAGAGAAAGAGGGGAGTGAGAGAGAGAGTGGGGCGAGAGAGAGAGGCGAGAGAGAAAGAGGGGAGTGAGAGAGAGAGTGGGGCGAGAGAGAGAGGCGAGAGAGAAAGAGGGGAGTGAGAGAGAGAGTGGGGCGAGAGAGAGAGGCGAGAGAGAAAGAGGGGAGTGAGAGAGAGAGTGGGGCGAGAGAGAGAGGCGAGAGAGAAAGAGGGGAGTGAGAGAGAGACTGGGGCGAGAGAGAGAGGCGAGTGAGAAAGAGGGGAGTGAGAGAGAGAGTGGGGCGAGAGAGAGAGAGAAAGAGGGGAGTGAGAGAGAGAGTGGGGCGAGAGAGAGAGGCGAGAGAGAAAGAGGGGAGTGAGAGAGAGAGTGGGGCGAGAGAGAGAGGCGAGAGAGAAAGAGGGGAGTGAGAGAGAGAGTGGGGCGAGAGAGAGAGGCGAGAGAGAAAGAGGGGAGTGAGAGAGAGAGTGGGGCGAGAGAGAGAGGCGAGAGAGAAAGAGGGGAGTGAGAGAGAGAGTGGGGCGAGAGAGAGAGGCGAGAGAGAAAGAGCGGAGTGAGAGAGAGAGTGGGGCGAGAGAGAGAGCCGAGAGAGAAAAAGGGGAGTGAGAGAGAGAGTGGGGCGAGAGAGAGAGAGGCGAGAGAGAAAGAGGGGAGTGAAAGAGAGAGTGGGGCGAGAGAGAGAGGCGAGAGAGAAAGAGGGGAGTGAGAGAGAGAGTGGGGCGAGAGAGTGAGGCGAGAGAGAAAGAGGGGAGTGAGAGAGAGAGTGGGGCGAGAGAGAGAGAGGCGAGAGAGAAAGAGGGGAGTGAAAGAGAGAGTGGGGCGAGAGAGAGAGGCGAGAGAGAAAGAGGGGAGTGAGAGAGAGAGTGGGGCGAGAGAGAGAGGCGAGAGAGAAAGAGGGGAGTGAGAGAGAGAGTGGGGCGAGAGAGAGAGAGAAAGAGGGGAGTGAGAGAGAGAGTGGGGCGAGAGAGAGAGGCGAGAGAGAAAGAGGGGAGTGAGAGAGAGAGTGGGGCGAGAGAGAGAGAGAAAGAGGGGAGTGAGAGAGCGAGTCGGGCGAGAGAGAGAGGCGAGAGAGAAAGAGGGGAGTGAGAGAGAGAGTGGGGCGAGAGAGAGAGGCGAGAGAGAAAGAGGGGAGTGAGAGAGAGAGTCGGGCGAGAGAGAGAGGCGAGAGAAAGAGGGGAGTGAGAGAGAGAGTGGGGAGAGAGAGAGACGCGAGAGAGAAAGAGGGGAGTGAGAGAGAGAGTGGGGCGAGAGAGAGAGGCGAGAGAGAAAGAGGGGAGTGAGAGAGAGAGTGGGGCGAGAGAGAGAGAGAAAGAGTGGAGTGAGAGAGAGAGTGGGGCGAGAGAGAGAGGCGAGAGAGAAAGAGGGGAGTGAGAGAGAGAGTGGGGCGAGAGAGAGAGGCGAGAGAGAAAGAGGGGAGTGAGAGCTAGAGTGGGGCGAGAGAGAGAGGCGAGAGAGAAAGAGGGGAGTGAGAGAGAGAGTGGGGCGAGAGAGAGAGGCGAGAGAGAAAGAGGGGAGTGAGAGAGAGAGTGGGGCGAGAGAGAGAGGCGAGAGAGAAGGAGGGGAGTGAGAGAGAGAGGGGGGCGAGAGAGAGAGAGAAAGAGGGGAGTGAGAGAGAGAGTGGGGCGAGAGAGAGAGAGAAAGAGGGGAGTGAGAGAGAGAGGGGGGCGAGAGAGAGAGAGAAAGAGGGGAGTGAGAGAGAGAGTGGGGCGAGAGAGAGAGGCGAGAGAGAAAGAGGGGAGTGAGAGAGAGAGGGGGGCGAGAGAGAGAGAGAAAGAGGGGAGTGAGAGAGAGAGTGGGGCGAGAGAGAGAGGCGAGAGAGAAAGAGGGGAGTGAGAGAGAGAGTGGGGCGAGAGAGAGAGGCGAGAGAGAAAGAGGGGAGTGAGAGAGAGAGGGGGGAGAGAGAGAGAGGCGAGAGAGAAAGAGGGGAGTGAGAGAGAGAGTGGGGCGAGAGAGTGAGGCGAGAGAGAAAGAGGGGAGTGAGAGAGAGAGTGGGGCGAGAGAGAGAGAGGCGAGAGAGAAAGAGGGGAGTGAAAGAGAGAGTGGGGCGAGAGAGAGAGGCGAGAGAGAAAGAGGGGAGTGAGAGAGAGAGTGGGGCGAGAGAGAGAGGCGAGAGAGAAAGAGGGGAGTGAGAGAGAGAGTGGGGCGAGAGAGAGAGAGAAAGAGGGGAGTGAGAGAGAGAGTGGGGCGAGAGAGAGAGGCGAGAGAGAAAGAGGGGAGTGAGAGAGAGAGTGGGGCGAGAGAGAGAGAGAAAGAGGGGAGTGAGAGAGCGAGTCGGGCGAGAGAGAGAGGCGAGAGAGAAAGAGGGGAGTGAGAGAGAGAGTGGGGCGAGAGAGAGAGGCGAGAGAGAAAGAGGGGAGTGAGAGAGAGAGTCGGGCGAGAGAGAGAGGCGAGAGAAAGAGGGGAGTGAGAGAGAGAGTGGGGCGAGAGAGAGAGGCGAGAGAGAAAGAGTGGAGTGAGAGAGAGAGGGGGGAGAGAGAGAGAGGCGAGAGAGAAAGAGGGGAGTGAGAGAGAGAGTGGGGCGAGAGAGTGAGGCGAGAGAGAAAGAGGGGAGTGAGAGAGAGAGTGGGGCGAGAGAGAGAGAGGCGAGAGAGAAAGAGGGGAGTGAAAGAGAGAGTGGGGCGAGAGAGAGAGGCGAGAGAGAAAGAGGGGAGTGAGAGAGAGAGTGGGGCGAGAGAGAGAGGCGAGAGAGAAAGAGGGGAGTGAGAGAGAGAGTGGGGCGAGAGAGAGAGAGAAAGAGGGGAGTGAGAGAGAGAGTGGGGCGAGAGAGAGAGGCGAGAGAGAAAGAGGGGAGTGAGAGAGAGAGTGGGGCGAGAGAGAGAGAGAAAGAGGGGAGTGAGAGAGCGAGTCGGGCGAGAGAGAGAGGCGAGAGAGAAAGAGGGGAGTGAGAGAGAGAGTGGGGCGAGAGAGAGAGGCGAGAGAGAAAGAGGGGAGTGAGAGAGAGAGTCGGGCGAGAGAGAGAGGCGAGAGAAAGAGGGGAGTGAGAGAGAGAGTGGGGAGAGAGAGAGACGCGAGAGAGAAAGAGGGGAGTGAGAGAGAGAGTGGGGCGAGAGAGAGAGGCGAGAGAGAAAGAGGGGAGTGAGAGAGAGAGTGGGGCGAGAGAGAGAGAGAAAGAGTGGAGTGAGAGAGAGAGTGGGGCGAGAGAGAGAGGCGAGAGAGAAAGAGGGGAGTGAGAGAGAGAGTGGGGCGAGAGAGAGAGGCGAGAGAGAAAGAGGGGAGTGAGAGCTAGAGTGGGGCGAGAGAGAGAGGCGAGAGAGAAAGAGGGGAGTGAGAGAGAGAGTGGGGCGAGAGAGAGAGGCGAGAGAGAAAGAGGGGAGTGAGAGAGAGAGTGGGGCGAGAGAGAGAGGCGAGAGAGAAGGAGGGGAGTGAGAGAGAGAGGGGGGCGAGAGAGAGAGAGAAAGAGGGGAGTGAGAGAGAGAGTGGGGCGAGAGAGAGAGAGAAAGAGGGGAGTGAGAGAGAGAGGGGGGCGAGAGAGAGAGAGAAAGAGGGGAGTGAGAGAGAGAGTGGGGCGAGAGAGAGAGGCGAGAGAGAAAGAGGGGAGTGAGAGAGAGAGGGGGGCGAGAGAGAGAGAGAAAGAGGGGAGTGAGAGAGAGAGTGGGGCGAGAGAGAGAGGCGAGAGAGAAAGAGGGGAGTGAGAGAGAGAGTGGGGCGAGAGAGAGAGGCGAGAGAGAAAGAGGGGAGTGAGAGAGAGAGTGGGGCGAGAGAGAGAGAGAAAGCGGGGAGTGAGAGAGAGAATGGGGCGAGAGAGAGAGGCGAGAGAGAAAGATGGGAGTGAGAGAGAGAGTGGGGCGAGAGAGAGAGGCGAGAGAGAAAGAGGGGAGTGAGAGAGAGAGTGGGGCGAGAGAGAGAGGCGAGAGAGAAAGAGGGGAGTGAGAGAGAGAGTGGGGCGAGAGAGAGAGAGAAAGAGGGGAGTGAGAGAGAGAGTGGGGCGAGAGAGAGAGGCGAGAGAAAAAGAGGGGAATGAGAGAGAGAGTGGGGCGAGAGAGCGAGGCGAGAGAGAAAGAGGGGCGTGAGATAGAGAGTCGGGCGAGAGAGAGAGGCGAGAGAGAAAGAGGGGAGTGAGAGAGAGAGTGGGGCGAGAGAGAGAGGCGAGAGAGAAAGAGGGGAGAGAGAGAGAGAGTGGGGCGAGAGAGAGCGGCGAAAGAGAAAGAGGGGAGTGAGAGAGAGAGTGGGGCGAGAGAGAGAGAGAAAGAGGGGAGTGAGAGAGAGAGTGGGGCGAGAGAGAGAGGCGAGAGAGAAAGAGGGGAGTGAGAGAGAGAGTGGGGCGAGAGAGAGAGGCGAGAGAGAAAGAGGGGAGTGAGAGAGAGAGTGGGGCGAGAGAGAGAGGCGAGAGAGAAAGAGGGGAGTGAGTGAGAGAGTGGGGCGAGAGAGAGAGGCGAGAGAGAAAGAGGGGAGTGAGAGAGAGAGTGGGGCGAGAGAGAGAGGCTAGAGAGAAAGAGTGGAGTGAGAGAGAGAGGGGGGCGAGAGAGAGAGTCGAGAGAGAAAGAGGGGAGTGAGAGAGAGAGTGGGGCGAGAGAGAGAGGCGAGAGAGAAAGAGGGGAGTGAGAGAGAGAGGGGGGCGAGAGAGAGAGAGAAAGAGGGGAGTGAGAGAGAGAGGGGGGCGAGAGAGAGAGAGAAAGAGGGGAGTGAGAGAGAGATTGGGTCGAGAGAGAGAGGCGAGAGAGAAAGAGGGGAGTGAGAGAGAGAGTGGGGCGAGAGAGAGAGGCGAGAGAGAAAGAGGGGAGTGAGAGAGAGAGTGGGGCGAGAGAGAGAGGCGAGAGAGAAAGAGGGGAGTGAGAGAGAAAGTGGGGCGAGAGAGAGAGAGAAAGAGGGGAGTGAGAGAGAGAGTGGGGCGAGAGAGAGAGGCGAGAGAGAAAGAGGGGAGTGAGAGAGAGAGTGGGGGCGAGAGAGAGAGGCGAGAGAGAAAGAGGGGAGTGAGAGAGAGAGTGGGGCGAGAGAGAGAGGCGAGAGAGAAAGAGGGGAGTGAGAGAGAGAGTGGGGCGAGAGAGAGAGGCGAGAGAGAAAGAGGGGAGTGAGAGAGAGACTGGGGCGAGAGAGAGAGGCGAGTGAGAAAGAGGGGAGTGAGAGAGAGAGTGGGGCGAGAGAGAGAGAGAAAGAGGGGAGTGAGAGAGAGAGTGGGGCGAGAGAGAGAGGCGAGAGAGAAAGAGGGGAGTGAGAGAGAGAGTGGGGCGAGAGAGAGAGGCGAGAGAGAAAGAGGGGAGTGAGAGAGAGAGTGGGGCGAGAGAGAGAGGCGAGAGAGAAAGAGGGGAGTGAGAGAGAGAGTGGGGCGAGAGAGAGAGGCGAGAGAGAAAGAGGGGAGTGAGAGAGAGAGTGGGGCGAGAGAGAGAGGCGAGAGAGAAAGAGCGGAGTGAGAGAGAGAGTGGGGCGAGAGAGAGAGCCGAGAGAGAAAAAGGGGAGTGAGAGAGAGAGGGGGGAGAGAGAGAGAGGCGAGAGAGAAAGAGGGGAGTGAGAGAGAGAGTGGGGCGAGAGAGTGAGGCGAGAGAGAAAGAGGGGAGTGAGAGAGAGAGTGGGGCGAGAGAGAGAGAGGCGAGAGAGAAAGAGGGGAGTGAAAGAGAGAGTGGGGCGAGAGAGAGAGGCGAGAGAGAAAGAGGGGGAGTGAGAGAGAGAGTGGGGCGAGAGAGAGAGGCGAGAGAGAAAGAGGGGAGTGAGAGAGAGAGTGGGGCGAGAGAGAGAGAGAAAGAGGGGAGTGAGAGAGAGAGTGGGGCGAGAGAGAGAGGCGAGAGAGAAAGAGGGGAGTGAGAGAGAGAGTGGGGCGAGAGAGAGAGAGAAAGAGGGGAGTGAGAGAGCGAGTCGGGCGAGAGAGAGAGGCGAGAGAGAAAGAGGGGAGTGAGAGAGAGAGTGGGGCGAGAGAGAGAGGCGAGAGAGAAAGAGGGGAGTGAGAGAGAGAGTCGGGCGAGAGAGAGAGGCGAGAGAAAGAGGGGAGTGAGAGAGAGAGTGGGGAGAGAGAGAGACGCGAGAGAGAAAGAGGGGAGTGAGAGAGAGAGTGGGGCGAGAGAGAGAGGCGAGAGAGAAAGAGGGGAGTGAGAGAGAGTCGGGCGAGAGAGAGAGAGAAAGAGTGGAGTGAGAGAGAGAGTGGGGCGAGAGAGAGAGGCGAGAGAGAAAGAGGGGAGTGAGAGAGAGAGTGGGGCGAGAGAGAGAGGCGAGAGAGAAAGAGGGGAGTGAGAGCTAGAGTGGGGCGAGAGAGAGAGGCGAGAGAGAAAGAGGGGAGTGAGAGAGAGAGTGGGGCGAGAGAGAGAGGCGAGAGAGAAAGAGGGGAGTGAGAGAGAGAGTGGGGCGAGAGAGAGAGGCGAGAGAGAAGGAGGGGAGGTGAGAGAGAGAGGGGGGCGAGAGAGAGAGAGAAAGAGGGGAGTGAGAGAGAGAGTGGGGCGAGAGTGAGAGAGAAAGAGGGGAGTGAGAGAGAGAGGGGGGCGAGAGAGAGAGAGAAAGAGGGGAGTGAGAGAGAGAGTGGGGCGAGAGAGAGAGGCGAGAGAGAAAGAGGGGAGTGAGAGAGAGAGGGGGGCGAGAGAGAGAGAGAAAGAGGGGAGTGAGAGAGAGAGTGGGGCGAGAGAGAGAGGCGAGAGAGAAAGAGGGGAGTGAGAGAGAGAGTGGGGCGAGAGAGAGAGGCGAGAGAGAAAGAGGGGAGTGAGAGAGAGAGTGGGGCGAGAGAGAGAGAGAAAGCGGGGAGTGAGAGAGAGAATGGGGCGAGAGAGAGAGGCGAGAGAGAAAGATGGGAGTGAGAGAGAGAGTGGGGCGAGAGAGAGAGGCGAGAGAGAAAGAGGGGAGTGAGAGAGAGAGTGGGGCGAGAGAGAGAGGCGAGAGAGAAAGAGGGGAGTGAGAGAGAGAGTGGGGCGAGAGAGAGAGAGAAAGAGGGGAGTGAGAGAGAGAGTGGGGCGAGAGAGAGAGGCGAGAGAAAAAGAGGGGAATGAGAGAGAGAGTGGGGCGAGAGAGCGAGGCGAGAGAGAAAGAGGGGCGTGAGATAGAGAGTCGGGCGAGAGAGAGAGGCGAGAGAGAAAGAGGGGAGTGAGAGAGAGAGTGGGGCGAGAGAGAGAGGCGAGAGAGAAAGAGGGGAGAGAGAGAGAGAGTGGGGCGAGAGAGAGCGGCGAAAGAGAAAGAGGGGAGTGAGAGAGAGAGTGGGGCGAGAGAGAGAGAGAAAGAGGGGAGTGAGAGAGAGAGTGGGGCGAGAGAGAGAGGCGAGAGAGAAAGAGGGGAGTGAGAGAGAGAGTGGGGCGAGAGAGAGAGGCGAGAGAGAAAGAGGGGAGTGAGAGAGAGAGTGGGGCGAGAGAGAGAGGCGAGAGAGAAAGAGGGGAGTGAGTGAGAGAGTGGGGCGAGAGAGAGAGGCGAGAGAGAAAGAGGGGAGTGAGAGAGAGAGTGGGGCGAGAGAGAGAGGCTAGAGAGAAAGAGTGGAGTGAGAGAGAGAGGGGGGCGAGAGAGAGAGTCGAGAGAGAAAGAGGGGAGTGAGAGAGAGAGTGGGGCGAGAGAGAGAGGCGAGAGAGAAAGAGGGGAGTGAGAGAGAGAGGGGGGCGAGAGAGAGAGAGAAAGAGGGGAGTGAGAGAGAGAGGGGGGCGAGAGAGAGAGAGAAAGAGGGGAGTGAGAGAGAGATTGGGTCGAGAGAGAGAGGCGAGAGAGAAAGAGGGGAGTGAGAGAGAGAGTGGGGCGAGAGAGAGAGGCGAGAGAGAAAGAGGGGAGTGAGAGAGAGAGTGGGGCGAGAGAGAGAGGCGAGAGAGAAAGAGGGGAGTGAGAGAGAAAGTGGGGCGAGAGAGAGAGAGAAAGAGGGGAGTGAGAGAGAGAGTGGGGCGAAGTGGGAGAGGCGAGAGAGAAAGAGGGGAGTGAGAGAGAGAGTGGGGCGAGAGAGAGAGGCGAGAGAGAAAGAGGGGAGTGAGAGAGAGAGTGGGGCGAGAGAGAGAGGCGAGAGAGAAAGAGGGGAGTGAGAGAGAGAGTGGGGCGAGAGAGAGAGGCGAGAGAGAAAGCGGGGAGTGAGAGAGAGAGTGGGGCGAGAGAGAGAGAGAAAGAGGGGGAGTGAGAGAGAGAGTGGGGCGAGAGAGAGAGAGAAAGAGGGGAGTGAGAGAGAGAGTGGGGCGAGAGAGAGAGGCGAGAGAGAAAGAGGGGAGTGAGAGAGAGAGTGGGGCGAGAGAGAGAGGCGAGAGGGAAAGAGGGGAGTGAGAGAGAGAGTGGGCGAGAGAGAGAGGCAAGAGAGAAAGAGGGGAGTGAGAGAGAGAGTGGGGCGAGAGAGAGGGGTCAAGAGTGAGAGAGAGAGATGGGCAAGAGAGAGAGTGGTCGAGAGAGAGAGGGGCAAGAGAGAGGGGGCAAGAGAGAGAGTGGGTGAGAGAGAGACAGGTACGAGAGAGAAAGGGGAAGTGAGAGAGAGGGGGCGAGAGAGATAGTTGGGAGGGAGAGAGTGGGTGAGAGAGAGAGGGGAAGAGAGGGGGGCGAGAGAGAGCGGGGATAGAGAGAGCAGTTGGGAGAGGGAGCAAGAGAGTGAGGAGGCGAAAGAGAGATAGGGGAGAGAGAGTGAGAGGGGATGGGAGAAAGAGGGGGCGTGAGAGAGAGGGGGAGAGAGAGATGGTGAATGAGGGGGCGAGAGAGAGAGGGGAGAGTGCGTGAGGAGTGCGAGAGAGAGGGTGTGAGACAGACGGGGTGAGGGAGAGGGGGGGCAAGAGAGAGAGGGGCAAGAGAGAGAAGGGGATAAGAGAGATACAGGGGACGAGAGTGAGAGAGAGGGCGAGAGAGAGGGGGCGAGAGAGAGATGCGGCGAGAGAGAGAGGGCGAGAGAGAGATAGAGGGGGCGAGAGAGAGAGAGGGGGAGAGAGAGAAGTGTTGAGAGTGGGGTGTGTGAGAGAGAGGGGGAGAGAGAGAAGTGTGGGCGAGAGAGAGGGGGGTGAGACAGAGAGGGGGGCCAGAGAGGGAACGAGTGTGGGCGGGAGAGATATAGGGGGGGCGAGAGAGAAGGGGGCAGGAGAGAGATAGAGGGGACGAGAGCGAGTGAGGTGAGAGAGAGGGGGCATGAGAGAGAGAGGGCAAGAGAGAGATGGGAGAGCGAGGAGGCAAGAGAGAGTGGGGGCGAGAAACAGAGGGCCGAGAGAGAGAGGGGGAGAGAGCGTGAGGGGGGCGAGAGTGAGGGTGTGAGAGAGAGGGGGTGAGAGAGAGGGGGGGCGAGAGAGAGAAAGGGGACTTGAGAGAGGGCGCGAGAGTGAGAGTTTGCGAGAGAGAGAGGGCGAGGACAGAGAGAGCGGGCGACATAAATTCGGGCGAGAGAGAGGTAGAGAGGGCGAGAGAGAGAGGGTGGCGAGAGAGAGGGGGAGAGAAGGGGGAGAGACTGGGGTGTGTGAGAGAGAGAGGGGAGAGAGAGAAGTGAGGGCTAGACAAAGATACAGAGTGGAGAGAGCGTGAGGAGGGGTGAGAGAGAGGGTGCGAGAGGCAGCGGACGAGAGAGAGAAAGGGGATGAGACAGAGGGGGCGAGCGAGAGAGGGGGCGAGGAGAGAGTGGGCGAGAGAGAGTGAGAGGTTGCGAGAGAGAGAGGGCGAGAGAGAGCGGGCGACAGAGAGTGGGGCGAGAGAGAGAGATAGTGTGGGCGAGAGGGGGGGTGAGAAAGAGGGGGCGAGAGAGAGAGACATGGGGAGAGAGAGGAGAGAGAGAGTGAGGGAGGCAAGAGCGAGGGGGCAAGATAGCGAGAGAGTGGGCGAGAGATAGAGTGGACAAAAGAGAGAGATGGGGAGAGAGAGGGGAGAGACAGTGAGAGAGGGGGCGAGAGAGAGAGTGGGCGAGAAAGAGAGGGGGCGAGTGAGAGAGGGGGAAAGAAAGAGAGAGTAGGCGAGAGAGAGAGGTTGCGAGAGAGAGGGTGAGAGCGAGGGGACCGAGATGAAGAGAGAAGGGGCGATTGAGAGAGGGAGCGAGAGAGTAGGGCGATAGAGAGAGGGGGCAAGAGAGAGTGAGAGGTTGTGAGACAGAGAGGCGAGAGACAGAGGGGGCGAGAGAGAGGAGGAGAGACCGTGAGAGGGTCCGAGAGAGTGGGCAAGAGTGAGAGAGGGGGCGAGAGTGAGGGGGTCGAGAGAGAGATAGAGAGGGCGAGAGCGAGAGAGGGGGGGAGAGAGAGAGAGATAGAGGGGGCGAGAGAGAAAGAGGGGGGTGAGAGAGAGGGGGTGCGAGAGAGAAGGGGCAAGAGAGAGGGCGTAAGACAGAGTGGGAGCGAGAGACAGTGGGGGTGTGAGAGAGAGAGGTGAGAGAGAGAAGAGGGGGCATGAGAGATAGTGGTGAGAGAGAGGGGGCAAGAGAGAAAGGGGTGCGAGACAGATTGGGTGCGAGAGACAGAGACTGTGTGAGATAGAGAGGAAAGAGAGAGAAGAGGGGGCATGAGAGAGAGTGGTGAGAGAGAGAAGGGGCGAGAGAGAGGAGCGAGAGAGAGTGTAAGTGAGAGAAAGTGAGAGGTTGCGAGAAAGAGGGGGGCGAGAAAGGGCGCACGAGAGAAATGGGGGCGTGAGAGAGATATAGGGGGCGAGAGAAAGGGGGATAGCGAGAGTGGGGGAGAGAGTGTGAGAGGGAGCAGGAGAGAGGGGGCGAGTGAGAGAGAGTGAGCGAGAGAAAGTGAGAGGTTGCAAGAGAGAGGGGAGCGAGAGAGGGGGGCACGAGAGAGAGGGAGAGTGAGTGTAGGCGAGAGAGAGATGTGGCGTGAGAGAGGGGCGAGAGACAGAGGGGGCAAGAGAGGGAGAGGGGGAGAGAGTAAGGGGGGTGATAGAGAGAGTGAGAGTGGGCGAGAGAGAGAGGTGGAGAGAGAGTGAGAGGGGGCGAGAGAGAGTGGGGGTGAGAGAAAGAGGGGGCGAGCGAGAGCGAGGCGAGAGAGAGAGAGAGAGTGGTTCGAGAGCGAGAGAGGGTGGTGAGAGAGAGAGAGGGGGGTTGAGAGCAAGAGAGCCGGGCGAGAGAGGGAGTGGGACGAGAGAGAGAGTGGGTAGAGAGACAGAGGGGCGAGAGAGAGAGAGGGGCGAGATGGAGAGAGTGCGAGAGAGTGAGGCAGCGAGAGAGAGCGAGAGACTGAGGGGGGGAGAAAGAATGGGCGAGAGTGAGGAAGGGGACGAGAGGGGGGGGTGAGAGAGATAGATTGAGGAGAGAGAGAAAACGAGAGAGAGGGGGATAAGGGAGAGAGAGTGAGATGGGGCAGGAGAGAAAGGCTGAGATAGGGGGAGAGAGAGAGATGGATGAGAGACAGAGGGGGCGAGCGAGAGGGAGGGGAGTCAAAGTGAGGGGGAGAGAGACAGGGTGTGAGAGGGAGGGGGTGAGAGAGAGGGGGCGAGAGAGAGAGGTGGGGTGAGTGCGGGAGTGAGAAGCAGTGCGAGAGAGACAGGAGGCCAGAGAGAGAGAGAGAGGGCGGGTGCGAGAGAGAGGGAGCATGAGAGGCCAAGAGAGAGTGGTTGCGAGAAAGAGAGGGGGTGAGAGAGAGATGAGTGAGAGAGAGCAAGATGGGGCGAGAGACAGAGGGGACGAGCGAGAGGGAAGAGAGACAGAGTGAGAGGGAGAGAGACAGGGTGTGAGAGGGAGGGGGAAAGTGAGACAGGTCGAGAGAGAGAGGGGGGGCGAAAGGGGGGAGCGAGAGCGGAAGTGAGAGGGGGCGAGAGAGAGGGGGCGAGAGAGAGAGGGAGGCGAGAGAGAGAAGGGTCGAGAGAGAGAGGGGCAAGAGAGAGTGTATGCGAGAGACAGAGGAGGCGAGGGAGAGACGGGTGAGAGTGCGAGAGGGGGGCGAGACAATGAGGGGGTGAGAGAGGGGGCGTGTGTGTGTGGGGAAGAGAGAGACGGTGGCGAGACAGGGGCATGAGACTGAGGACGTGAGAGAGAGGGGGTCGAGAGAGAGAGAGGGAGCGAGGGGGGGGGAGCGTGAGAGAGAGTGGGTGAGAGAGAGTGAAAGGTTGCAAGTGAGAGAGTGCGAGAGAGTGAGAGGGCGAGAGAGAGCGAGAGAGTGAGGGGGCAAGAAAGAATGGGCGAGAGTGAGGGGTGTGAGAGAGATAGATTGGGCGAGAGAGAGAGAAAGGGAGCGAGTGAGAGGTGGTGAGGGAGAGAGGGGTGAGAGAGAGAGGGGGCAAGAGAGAGGAAGCGAGAGAGAGGGGGAGAGGGAGTGAGAGGGGGCGGGAGAGAGAGGGGAGAGAGAGGGGGTCGAGAGAGAGATGGTTGAGAGAGAGCAAGAGGGGGCAAGACAGAGAGGGGGCGAGAGACAGAGGGGGCGAGAGAGAGAGGTGACGAGCGAGAGAGAGGGGTGCTTGAGTGAGGGGGGCGAGAGAGAGGGTGTGAGAGAGGGGGGCAAGAGAGAGGGGGCGAGAGAGGGGGTCGAGAGAAAGAGGGGGTTCGAGAGAGGGGTGGCGAGTGTTAGAGAGGGAGGGCGAGAGAGAGAGAGAGGGGGTGAGAGAGTGAGAGCTGGGCGAGATAGAGAGAGGTGGGCGAGAGAGAATGAGGCGAGAGAGAGTGAGGGGGTGAGAGAGAGAGAGGGCGAGAGAGAGGGTGTTATGAGAGAGAGGGGGCGAGAGACATGGGAGTGAGAGAGAGAGGGGGGCGAGAGAGAGGGGGCGAGAGAGGGGATCGAGAGCGAGAGAGTCATTGGCGAGAGCGAGAGGGGGCGAGAGAGATGCGGTAGAGAGAGAGGGGTGAGAGGAGGGGGCGATAGAGCGAAAGGCAATAGAGAGAGCGGGACGAGAGGGAGAGGTGGCAAGAGAGAGAGGGTGAGAGAGGGGGAACGATAGAGCCAAGGGAGAGAGAGGGGAGAGAGTGATAGAGGGGGAGAGAGAGAGAGGGTTCGAGATAGAGAGAGAGGGGGCAAGACAGAGCGAGAGTGGGCGAGAGAGAGAGGGCGCAAGTGAGAGAGGGGGCAAGAGAGTGAGGGGGTGAGTGAGCGACAGGGGACGAGAGAGAGGGGACGACAGAGAGAGCAGGGGCGCGAGAGAGAGGGAGTGAGAGAGAGAGGGGGCTAGAGGGTGAGAGAGAGTGAGAGGTTGCGAGAGAGAGAGGGCGTGGGAGAGAGGGAGCGAGAGAGAGGGGGAGAGAGAGTGAGGGGGGCGAAAGAGATGGGGGTAGAGAGAGAGGGACTGGAGGAGGGTGCGAGAGAGGGAGAGGGGGCGATAGAGAGAGCGGGGCGAGAGAGACAGGTGGTGAGAGAGAGAGGGCGAGAGAGGGGGGACGAGAGAGAGAGGGGAGAGAGAGAGAGGAGAGAGAGTGAGAGGGGCGAGATAGAGAGAGAGTGGGGGCGAGACAGGGAGAGAGTGGGCGAGAGAGATTTGGCGCGAGTGAGAGAGGGGGCAAGACAGAGAGGGGGTGAGAGAGCGACAGGGGACGAGAGAGTGGGGACGAGAGAGAGAGCAGGGGGGTGAGAGAGAAGGAGCGAGAGAGAGTGGACAAGAGTGAGAGAGGGGATGAGAGAGAGGGGGTGCGAGGGAGAGATAGGGGGGCATCAGCGAGGGAGAGGAGGAGAGAGAGAGAAAGAGGGAGAGAGAGAGAGATGGGGAGAGCGGGGGTGTGAGGGAGAGAGGGGGTGAGAAAGAGGGGGTGAGAGAGAGAGGAAGCGAGAGAGAGAGAGAGAGAGGAGAGAGAGAGTGAGGGGGTGGGAGAGAGGGGGTGCGAGAGAGAGAGAAGAGGCGAGAGAGAGGGGTGAGAGAGAGAGAGAGAGAGCAGCAAGACAGAGAGAGAGGGGTGAGAGAGAGGTGTCAGAGTGAGAGAGGGGGCGAGTGAGAGAGGGGATGAGAGAGAAAAGGGGCGTGTGAGAGTGTGAGCGAGTGAGACAGGGCGCGAGACAAAGTGGATGCGAGAGAGAGTGGGGGTGTGAGAGACAGGGGAGAGAGAAGAGAGGGCAAGAGAGAGGTGCGAGAGAGAGATAGAGGGGGCGAGAGCGAGGGAGAGGGGGAGAGAGAGAGCTAGAGGGGGCGAGAGAGAGAGAAGGGGAGAGAGAGATGGGGTGAGGGGGTGAGGGTGAGAGGGGGCGAGAGAGAGGGGACGAGAGAGAGGGGGGCCAGAGAGAGAGGTGAGAGAGAGAGAGAGGAGGCGGAAGAAAGAGTGAGGAGAGCGCGAGTGAGGGGACGGGAGAGAGGGGAGAGAGAGAGAGGGGTCGAGAGAGAGATGGGTGAGGGGGGCGAGAGAGAGAGGCAAGAGAGAGAGCGGGGAGAGAGAGTGAGGGGGCGAGAGAGAGGGGGTGAGAGAGAGGGGACTAGAGAGAGAGGAGGCGAGAGTGAGAGGGGGCGAGAGAGAGACAGGGGACGAGAGAGTGGGTGCGAGAGAGAGAGGGAGCGAGAGGAGGGGGCGAGAGAGAGTGGGTGAGAGAGAGTGAGAGGCTGCGAGTGAGAGAGGGCGAGAGAGTGAGGGGGTGAGAGAGAGGGGGCGTGAGTGAGAGTGGGGACGAGAGAGAGGGGGTGTGAGAGAGAGAGATAGAGCGGGCGAGAGAGAGGGGGAGAGAGGTAGATAGAGGGGGAGAGAGAGAGAAGGGGAGAGAGAGAGGGGGCGAGAAAGAGAGAAGGCGAGAGAGGGGGGTGTCAGACAGTGAGGGTGTGAGAGAGAGGGGGAGAGAGAGAATTCGATAGAGAGATAGTTGAGAGAGAGAGGGGGCGAGAGAGAGAGGAGGCGAGAGTTAGAGGGGGCGAGAGAGAGTGGCAAGAGAGAGAGGGGGCGAGAGAGACAGGGGATGAGAGATGGGGCGAGAGAGAGGGGTATGCGTTAAAGAGATAGATGGGGCGAGAGGGAGAGAAGGAGAGAGAGAGGTGGTCAGGGAGAGAGGGAGCGAGAGAGAGAGGGGGGGCGAGAGAGAGGAGTCGAGATAGAGAGGGGGAGAGAGTGAGAGGGGGCGGGAGAAAGAGAGGACAGAGAGCGGGCAAGAGAGAGATGGGTGAGATTGCGAAAGAGGGGACAAGACAGAAAGGGGGCGATAGAGAGAGGGGCGGGAGAGGGGGGCGAGCGAGTGAGAGGGGAGAGAGAGTGGGGTAAGGAAGAGAGGGTTTAAGAGAGGGGGGCGAGTGAGAGGGGTCGAGAGAGACAGAGAGAGTGCGAGAGAGAGGGATTCGGGGGATAGAGGGGTGGCGAGAGTGAGAGAGGGAGGGCGGGGTGAGATAGAGAGAGGTGGGCGAGTGAGAAGGGGGCGAGAGAGAGGTGGCAAGAGATAGGGAGGGGGCGCGAGAGAGGGGGGAGCGAGAGAGATAGAGGATACGAGAGGGAGAGAGGGGTGAGAGAGAGGTGGGCGAGAGCGAGAGAGGGGGCCGAGAACTAGAGAGCGGGGAAGAGAGAGAGAGGTGGGCGAGAGAGAGAGGGGGCGAGAGAGTGGGCGAGAGAGAGAGTGAGAGGTAGCGAGAGAGAGGAGGAGAGAGAGAGGGGGGTGAGAGAGTGATCGAGGGGCGAGAGTGAGAGAGGGGGGAGAGAGGTAGAGGTGCGAGAGAGAGCCGGGGTCGAGAAAGAGAGGGGTTCGAGAGTGAGAGAGGTTTGGCAAGAGTGAGAGAGGGAGGGGGAGATCGAGAGAGGGTGCTGAGAGCTAGAGAGCGGGGAAGAGAGAGAGGTGGGCGAGAGAGAGAGGTGGGCGAGAGAGAGAGGGGGCGAGAGAGAGAGAGGGTGAGAGAGAGCGACATGGGGCAATGGAGGGAGGGGCGAGGGAGACAGGCGATGAAGAGAGAGAGGGAAGACAGAGAGAGGGGTCGAGAGAGAGAGGGGGGCAAGAGAGAGAGATGACAAGAGAGAGTGGGCGAGAGCAAGAGACGGGGACGAGTGACAGAGGGCGAGAGAGAGAGGAGGGTGAGAGCAAGAGAGCAGGGGCGAGAGAGAGAGAGAGAGCGGACGAGCGAGAGACGTCGAGAGAGAGAGAGGGGCGAGAGAGAGAGAGGAGGGGGCGAGACAAAGAGCGGACGAGAGAGAGGGCAAGAGTGTGCGATAGGGGCGAGAGAGAGGGGGCAGGATAGAGAGAGAGAGGGGGAGAGAGATAGGGGTTGGAGAGAGTGAGTGGGGTGGCGAGAGTGACAGAGAGAGGGCGAGAGCGAGAGAGAGAACGAGTGCTAGAGAGCGGGGTGAGAGAGAAAGAGGCGAGTTAGGTGAGAGAGGGGGCGAGATAGAGAAGGGGGCGAGAGAGAGGGGGTGAGATAGAGAAGGGGGCGAGAGAGAGGGGGTGAGGGAGAGAGGGGGCGAAGATCCGTGTGGGTGAGAGATAGAGGGCGCGAGACAGAATGAGGAGGGGGCGAGTGAGAGAGAGGGGGCGAGAGAGAGGGGGCGAGAGAGAGTGTTGAGAGTGAGAGAGAGAGGCGAGAGAGAGAGAGGGGAGTGAGAGAGGGGGCGAGAGAGAGTGTTGAGAGTGAGAGAGAGAGGCGAGAGAGAGAGAGGGGAGTGAGAGAGAGAGGGGGCGAGAGAGAGAGAGGGGGCGAGAGAGAGTGTTGAGAGTGAGAGAGAGAGGCGAGAGAGAGAGAGGGGGCAAGAGAGAGTGTTGAGAGTGAGAGAGAGAGGCGAGAGAGAGAGAGAGGCGAGAGAGAGAGAGGGGGCGAGAGAGAGTGTTGAGAGTGAGAGAGAGAGGCGAGAGAGAGAGAGAGGCGAGAGAGAGAGAGGGGGCGAGAGAGAGTGTTGAGAGTGAGAGAGAGAGGCGAGAGAGAGAGAGGGGGCGAGAGAGAGAGAGGGGGCGAGAGAGAGTGTTGAGAGTGAGAGAGAGAGGCGAGAGAGAGAGAGGGGAGTGAGAGAGAGAGGGGGCGAGAGAGAGAGAGGGGGCGAGAGAGAGTGTTGAGAGTGAGAGAGAGAGGCGAGAGAGAGAGAGGGGGTGAGAGAGTGTTGAGAGTGAGAGAGAGAGGCGAGAGAGAGAGAGAGGCGAGAGAGAGAGAGGGGGCGAGAGAGAGTGTTGAGAGTGAGAGAGAGAGGCGAGAGAGAGAGAGAGGCGAGAGAGAGAGAGGGGGCGAGAGAGAGTGTTGAGAGTGAGAGAGAGGCGAGAGAGAGAGAGGGGGCGAGAGAGAGAGAGGGGGCGAGAGAGAGTGTTGAGAGTGAGAGAGAGAGGCGAGAGAGAGAGAGGGGGCGAGAGAGAGAGAGGGGGCGAGAGAGAGTGTTGAGAGTGAGAGAGAGAGGCGAGAGAGAGAGAGGGGGCGAGAGAGAGATTGGGGCGAGAGAGAGAGGGGGAGAGAGAGAGTGTTGAGAGTGAGAGAGAGAGGCGAGAGAGAGAGGGGGCGAGAGAGAGTGTTGAGAGTGAGAGAGAGAGGCGAGAGAGAGAGAGGGGGCGAGAGAGAGATTGGGGCGAGAGAGAGAGGAGGCGAGAGAGAGTGTTGAGAGTGAGAGAGAGAGGCGAGAGAGAGAGAGGGGGCGAGAGAGAGTGTTGAGAGTGAGAGAGAGAGGCGAGAGAGAGAGAGGGGGCGAGAGAGAGTGTTGAGAGTGAGAGAGAGAGGCGAGAGAGAGAGAGGGGGCGAGAGAGAGATTGGGGCGAGAGAGCGAGGGGGCGAGAGAGAGTGTTGAGAGTGAGAGAGAGAGGCGAGAGAGAGAGAGGGGGCGAGAGAGAGTGTTGAGAGTGAGAGAGAGAGGCGAGAGAGAGAGAGGGGGCGAGAGAGAGTGTTGAGAGTGAGAGAGAGATGCGAGAGAGAGAGAGGGGGCGAGAGAGAGTGTTGAGAGTGAGAGAGAGAGGCGAGAGAGAGAGAGGGGGCGAGAGAGAGTGTTGAGAGTGAGAGAGAGGCGAGAGAGAGAGAGGGGGCGAGAGAGAGAGAGGGGGCGAGAGAGAGTGTTGAGAGTGAGAGAGAGAGGCGAGAGAGAGAGAGGGGGCGAGAGAGAGATTGGGGCGAGAGAGAGAGGGGGCGAGAGAGAGTGTTGAGAGTGAGAGAGAGAGGCGAGAGAGAGAGAGGGGGCGAGAGAGAGTGTTGAGAGTGAGAGAGAGAGGCGAGAGAGAG
The DNA here is from genome assembly GCF_047496795.1 of Chiloscyllium punctatum. Lineage (NCBI taxonomy): Eukaryota > Metazoa > Chordata > Chondrichthyes > Orectolobiformes > Hemiscylliidae > Chiloscyllium > Chiloscyllium punctatum. Next base: position 5,867,488 of record NC_092786.1, read on the forward strand.
AGAGGGGGCGAGAGAGAGATTGGGGCGAGAGAGAGAGGAGGCGAGAGAGAGTGTTGAGAGTGAGAGAGAGAGGCGAGAGAGAGAGAGGGGGCGAGAGAGAGTGTTGAGAGTGAGAGAGAGAGGCGAGAGAGAGAGAGGGGGCGAGAGAGAGTGTTGAGAGTGAGAGAGAGAGGCGAGAGAGAGAGAGGGGGCGAGAGAGAGATTGGGGCGAGAGAGAGAGGGGGCGAGAGAGAGTGTTGAGAGTGAGAGAGAGAGGCGAGAGAGAGAGAGGGGGCGAGAGAGAGTGTTGAGAGTGAGAGAGAGAGGCGAGAGAGAGAGAGGGGGCGAGAGAGAGTGTTGAGAGTGAGAGAGAGAGGCGAGAGAGAGAGAGGGGGCGAGAGAGAGTGTTGAGAGTGAGAGAGAGAGGCGAGAGAGAGAGAGGGGGCGAGAGAGAGTGTTGAGAGTGAGAGAGAGAGGCGAGAGAGAGAGGGGGCGAGAGACAGAGGGAGCAACAGAGAGATGGTGTGATAGAGGGGGCGAAAGAGAGAGGGGGGTGAGAGTGAGAGAGAGAGAGGCGATAGTGACAGAGTGGGGTGAGAGAGAGGGGGGGCGAGAGAGAGAGAGGGGGCGAGAGAGAGTGTTGAGAGTGAGAGAGAGAGGCGAGAGAGAGAGAGGGGGCGAGAGAGAGATTGGGGCGAGAGAGAGAGGGGGAGAGAGAGAGTGTTGAGAGTGAGAGAGAGAGGCGAGAGAGAGAGGGGGCGAGAGAGAGTGTTGAGAGTGAGAGAGAGAGGCGAGAGAGAGAGAGGGGGCGAGAGAGAGATTGGGGCGAGAGAGAGAGGAGGCGAGAGAGAGTGTTGAGAGTGAGAGAGAGAGGCGAGAGAGAGAGAGGGGGCGAGAGAGAGTGTTGAGAGTGAGAGAGAGAGGCGAGAGAGAGAGAGGGGGCGAGAGAGAGTGTTGAGAGTGAGAGAGAGAGGCGAGAGAGAGAGAGGGGGCGAGAGAGAGATTGGGGCGAGAGAGCGAGGGGGCGAGAGAGAGTGTTGAGAGTGAGAGAGAGAGGCGAGAGAGAGAGAGGGGGCGAGAGAGAGTGTTGAGAGTGAGAGAGAGAGGCGAGAGAGAGAGAGGGGGCGAGAGAGAGTGTTGAGAGTGAGAGAGAGATGCGAGAGAGAGAGAGGGGGCGAGAGAGAGTGTTGAGAGTGAGAGAGAGAGGCGAGAGAGAGAGAGGGGGCGAGAGAGAGTGTTGAGAGTGAGAGAGAGAGGCGAGAGAGAGAGAGGGGGCGAGAGAGAGAGAGGGGGCGAGAGAGAGTGTTGAGAGTGAGAGAGAGAGGCGAGAGAGAGAGAGGGGGCGAGAGAGAGATTGGGGCGAGAGAGAGAGGGGGCGAGAGAGAGTGTTGAGAGTGAGAGAGAGAGGCGAGAGAGAGAGAGGGGGCGAGAGAGAGTGTTGAGAGTGAGAGAGAGAGGCGAGAGAGAGAGAGGGGGCGAGAGAGAGATTGGGGCGAGAGAGAGAGGAGGCGAGAGAGAGTGTTGAGAGTGAGAGAGAGAGGCGAGAGAGAGAGAGGGGGCGAGAGAGAGTGTTGAGAGTGAGAGAGAGAGGCGAGAGAGAGAGAGGGGGCGAGAGAGAGTGTTGAGAGTGAGAGAGAGAGGCGAGAGAGAGAGAGGGGGCGAGAGAGAGATTGGGGCGAGAGAGAGAGGGGGCGAGAGAGAGTGTTGAGAGTGAGAGAGAGAGGCGAGAGAGAGAGAGGGGGCGAGAGAGAGTGTTGAGAGTGAGAGAGAGAGGCGAGAGAGAGAGAGGGGGCGAGAGAGAGTGTTGAGAGTGAGAGAGAGAGGCGAGAGAGAGAGAGGGGGCGAGAGAGAGTGTTGAGAGTGAGAGAGAGAGGCGAGAGAGAGAGAGGGGGCGAGAGAGAGTGTTGAGAGTGAGAGAGAGAGGCGAGAGAGAGAGGGGGCGAGAGACAGAGGGAGCAACAGAGAGATGGTGTGATAGAGGGGGCGAAAGAGAGAGGGGGGTGAGAGTGAGAGAGAGAGAGGCGATAGTGACAGAGTGGGGTGAGAGAGAGGGGGGGCGAGAGAGAGAAGGGGTGAGAGAGAGAGTGGCGAGAGAGAGAGCGTGGACAAGAGACAGGGGGAAGAGAGAGAAGAGCGGGTAGAGAGAGGGGTGCGAGAGAGAGGTGAGACTGACAGAGAGGCGAGAATGAGAGAGTGGGGCGAGAGAGAGAGGTTGTGAGAGAGAAAGGGGCGAGAGACTGAAGGGTGCGAAAGAGAGAGCGGGCGAGAGAGAAAAGGGGCGAGAGTAAGTGTGGACGAGAGAGAGAGGGCACGAGACAGATTGGGTATGAGAGCGAGAGGGGTGTGAGAAAGAGAGGGGGCGAGAGAGAGAGGGGTAAGAGAGAGTGTGGGCGAAAGACAGAGTGGCGAGAGTAAGAGTGGGTGAGAAAGATTGAGAGGTTGCGAGAGAGAGGCGGCGAGAGAGAGGGGGCGAGAGCGAGGGGGTGTGAGAGTTAGAGGGGGTGAGAGAGTGGGTGCGAGATTGAAAGAGGGGGCGAGAGAAAGAGGTGGGGCGAGAGCGAGATAGAGGTGGTGAGAGAGAGAGGGGAGAGAGAGTGAGAGGGGATGGGAGAGAGAGGGGACAGAGAGGGGTGAGAGAGAGGGGCCAAGAGAGAGAGCGGCAAGAGAGAGGGGTTCAGGGGAGAGAGACAGGGGTGGCGAGAGTGAGAGAGGGAGGGCGGAGTGAGATAGAGAGAGGTGGGCAAGAGAGAAGGGGGTGAGAGGGAGAGGGAGAAAGAGAGAGGGCGAGAGAGAGAGAGGGGTGAGAAAGAGAGAGAGGCAAGAGAGTGAGATGACGAGAGGAAGTGGGCGAGAGTGAGAGAGAGGGGTGACAAAGAGAGGGCGAGAGACGGAGAGAGGGGGGCGAGTGAGAGAGGGGGCAAAAGAGCGAGAGAGAACGAGAGAGAGAGGGGTGAGAGAGAGAGCGGGGTGAGACAGAGAGGGGGAGAGAGAGGGCGCGAGACAGAGAGGACGATAGAGAGGGGGTGAGAGAGAGAGGGGTGCGAGCGAGAGAGAGGCGAGAGAGAGAGAGCGGACGAGAGAGAGAGGGTGAGAGAGAGAGAGGGGATGAGAGAGTGAGAGAGGGCGAGTGAGAGACAGGGGGCGAGATAGAGAGAGAGTGGGGCGAGTGAGAGAGGGGCCAAGAGAGAGAGGGGGACGAGAGAGAGAAGGGTCATGAGAAAGAGAGAGGGGTGAGAAAGAGGTGGCGAGAGAGAGTGGGTGAGAGACAGCGAGAGAGAGAGAGGGGCAAGAGTGAGAAGAGGGAGCGAGAGAGAGACGGGGTGAGAGAGAGGGCGCGCGAGAGAGAGGGGCGAGAGAGAGAAGGATGAGAGTGAGAGAGAGAGGGGCGAGAGTGAGAGAGTGGGGTGTGAGAGAGAGGGGGGCGAGAGAGAGGGGGCGAGAGAGAGTGTGGGCAACAGAGAGAGGGCCCAAGACAGAGTGGGTGCGAGAGAGAGTGGTGAGAGTGAGAGAGAGGCAAGAGCGAGCGAGTGGGGCGAGAGAGAGAGGGGGTGAGAAAGAGAGGGGGGCAAGAGAGAGAGGGTCAAGAGAGAGTAGGCGAGAGAGAGAGTGGTGAAAGTGAGAGAGTAAACGAGTGGGGCGAGAGAGAGAGGGGGTGAGAGAGAGAGGGGGCGAGAAAGAGAGGGGGGGCGAGAGAGAGCGGGGGTGAGAGAGAGAGGGGAGAGACAGGGGGTGAGAGACAGAAGGGTACGAGAGAGAGAGGGGAGAGAGAGAAAAGGGGCAAGAGAGAGTGCGGGGGAGAGAGAGAGGGCGTGAGACAAACTGGTGCAAGAGGGAAGGAGTGTGAGACAGACAGTGGGCGAGAGAGACTGAGAGGTTGCGAGAGAGGGGGGGCGAGAGAGGGGGCGAGAGAGAGGGGGCGAGAGAGAGGCAGAGTGAGAGTTAGAGGGAGCGAGAGAGTGGGCGAGAGAGAGAGAGAGGCAGCGAGAGCGAGATAGAGGGGGCGAGAAAGAGGGGGTAGAGAGAGGGGGAGAGAGAGTGATGGGGCAGGAGAGAGAGAGGGGGAGAGAGAGTGAAAGGGGGCAGAAGAGAGGGGGCGAATGAGAGAGGGGGCGACAGACGGGGAAGAGAGAGAGAGGGGGGAGAGAGTGAGGGGGGCCAGAGAGAGGGCGTGAAAGAGATAGGGGAGAGGGTGAGTGGGGCGAGAGAGAGTGGGTGAGAGAGAGGGGGAGAGAGAGGGGGCGAGAGAGAGAGAAGTGTCAAGTGAGAGGGGGCGAGAAAGAGAGAGTGAGAGGAGGCGAGAGAAAGGGGGGCGAGAGAGACAGAGGGGGCAAGAGAGAAAGGGAGCGAGTGGGAGTGTGGGCGAGAGAGAGAGGGCGCGAGAGAAAGAGGGTGTGTGAGAGAGAGGGGAGAGGGAGAAGAGGTGGTGAGAGAGACAGGGGTGAGAGAGGGGGCGAGAGAGAGGGGGCGAGAGACAGATGTGGCGAGAGACAGAGTGGGCGAGATAGAGAGGGGAGAGAGTGAGAGGGTGTGAGAGACAGGGGAGAGAGGGGGGCAAGAGAGAGAGAGAAGTGTCGAGAGAAAAGGGGGCGAGTGAGAGAGTGAGGGGGGCGAGAGAGAGAAGGGGCGAGAGAGACAGGGGAGAGAGTGAGTGGGAAGAGAGAGAGGGGGTGAAAGAGAGGTGGACAGAGAGAGGGGGCGACTGAGAATGAGAAGTGTCGAGAGACAGGGAGCGAGAGAGAGTAAGAGGGGGCGAGAGTGAGTGAGGGTGCCGAGAGAGAGAGAGGGGCGAGAGACAGAGGGGGCGAGAGAAAAGGGGGGCAAGGGAGAGTGTGGGCATGAGAGACAGGGCGCGAGACAGAGTGGGTGCAAGAGAGAGTTGGTGTGAGAGAGGGGGGGAGAGGGAAAAGAGGGGGCGAGAGAGACAGGGGTGAAAGAGACGGGGCGAGAGAGGGAGGGGCGAGAGAGAGGCGCGAGAGAGAGAGGCCGGGGCCAGAGAGAGACGGCCGGGAGAGATGGGAGAGTGAGAGAGAAAAGGGGCGAGAGAGAGTGTAGGCGAGAAAGAGGGCGCAAGACAGAGTGGGTGCGAGAGAGAGGGGTGTGAGCGAGAGAGGGAGAGAGAGAAGAGCGAGCGAGAGAGAGGGATGAGAGAGAGGGGGGCGAGAGAGAGGGGTGAGAGTGATAGAGAGAGGCGATTGTGAGAGAGTGGGAAGAGAGAGAGGAGTGTAAGAGTGATAGAGGGGGCGAGAGAGTGAGGGGGAAGAGAGAGAGGGGTGAAGAGAGAGGGGGCGAAAGAGACAAGCGGGAAGAGAGAGAAGGTGGTGTGATAGAGAGAGGGGAGAGAGAGAAGAGGGGGATAGAGACAGAGGGGCGAGAGAGAGGGGGGCGAGAGAGAGTGGGTGATAGCGAGAGTGGGGGTGAGAGGGGGGGGGGAGAGAGATATAGAGTGGGCGAGAGAGGGAGGGGTAGAGAGAGAGATGGAGTGGGTGAGAGGGGGGGAAGAGAGATAGGGGAAAGAGTGTGATGGGGCGGGAGAGAGAGATGGGGAGAGAGAGTGAGGGGGCGGGAGAGAGAGAGAGGGCAAGAGAGAGAGGGGATGAGAGAAAGGGGGGAGAGAGTGAGGGGGTCAAGAGAGAGGTGTCAAGAGAGAGGGAGGCGAGAGAGAGGGGGGGGCGAGAGAGAAAGTGGGGCCGAGAGACAGGGGGGAGAGGGGGCGGCGAGAGAGAGGGGGCGAGAAATAGAGGGGTTCGAGAGCGAGAGAGGGTTGGCAAGAGTGAGAGAGGGAGGGCAAGAGCGAGAGTGATGGGCGAGGGAGAGAGGGGGCGAGAGAGAGAGGCGTGTCGAGATAGAGAGGGGCAAAAGAGGGGGGCAAGAGATGGGCAAGAGAGAGAGTTGGCGAGTGAGAGAGTGGGCGAGAGAGAGAGGGGATGAGAAAGAGAGGGGGGAGAAAGAGAGAGGGGAGAGAGAGTGAGAGAGGAGGCGAGAGACAGAGGGGTGTGGAGATAGAGAGGGGCGAAAGCGGGGGGCGAGAGAGGGGCAAGAGAGAGAGAGTTGGTGAGAGAGAGGGGGAAAGAGAGAGAGAGGGGAGTGATATAGAGAGAGAGGGTTAGAGAGAGACGGGGACGAGAGAGAGCGGATGAGAGAGAGAGAGAATGGGCGAGAGGAAGAGGGAGGGGGCGAGAGAGACAGAGGGGTCGAGAGATAAAGGGGCAAGAGAGAGTGTGAGCAAGAGAGGGTGCGAGACAGAGTGGGTGCGAGAAAGAGAGGGGCGTGAGAGAGTGAGATGGGGAAGAGAGAAAACGGAGCGAGAGAGAGGGGTGAGAAAGAGAGTGGGTGACAGACAGAGGGGTGAGAGTGAGAGAGACAGGCGAGAGTGAGAGCGGGAAGTGAGAGAGAGGGGACAAGAGAGAGAGGCGGGGCGAGAGAGAGAGGGCACGAGAGAGCGCGGTGAGAGAGAAAGGGTCGAGAGAGGGGGTCGAGAGAGAAAATGTGCGAAAGAGAGTGTGGGCGAGAGAGAGATGGCGCGAGACAGAGAGGGTGCGAGAGAGAAAGGTGTGAGGGAGAGAAGGGGAGAGAGAAGCAGAGGCGAGACACAGTGCGGTGAGAGAGGGGGGGCCAGAGAGAGAGAGGGCGAGCGAGAGAGAGGGGCGAGAGACACAGAGAGGGTGAGAGAGAGGGAGAGGTTGTGAAAGAGAGGGGGCGAGTGAGAGTGGGCAAGAGTGAGAGATGGGGCGAGAGACAGTGGGGGTCGAGAGAGAGAGAGATAGAAGGAGCGAGCGAGAGAGGGGGTAGAGAGTCCAATAGAGGGGGCGAGAGAGAATGTGGAAAAGAGAGACAAGGGGAGAGAGAGAGGGGGGCGAGAGAGAGAGTGGGCGAGAGAGAGGGGGCAAGAGAGGGGAGAGTGAGAGTGTGGAGGGCGAGTGAGAGTGGGCGAGAGTGAGAGAGTAGGCGAGAGAGGGGGAGAGTGTGATAGAGGGGGCGAGAGAAAGATAGACCAGGCGAGAGAGAGAGTGCGAGGGGGAGAGAGATAGAGTAGGCAACAGAGAGAAGTGGAAAGAGAGAGAGAGGCCAGATAGAGTGAGAGTGGCGAGTAAGAGGGGGTGAGAGAGGGGGGATAGAGCGAGGGGGCGAGAGAGAGAGAGGGGTCGAGAGAGAGTGGGTGAGAGTGAGAGAATGGGTGAGAGAGAGGGGTGAGTGAGATAGTGGGGGCGAGAGAAAGTGGGGGCGAGCGAAAGATAGAGGAGGCGAGAGAGAGAGGGGCTGAGAGAGATACAGGGTCAACAGAGAGAGGGGAAAGAGATAGAGAGGGCAGATAGAGTGAGAGCGGTGAGTCAGAGGGGGTGAGAGAGAGGGGAACAGAGAGAAGGGCGAGAGAGAGGGTTCGAGAGAGGGTGGCGAGAGAGAGAGTGACAGGGGGCGAATGAGAGAGGGTGCGAGAGAGGAGGAGGTGAGAGAGAGGGGCGAGAGAGATGGGGGCAAGAGAGAGGGGTTCAAGAGCGAGAGGGGGGTGGTGAGAGTGAGAGAGGGAGGGCCAGAGCGAGAGTGGGGGCGAGAGCAAATGAGCAGTGTGAGCGAGAGAGAGGTGGGCGAGAGAGATGGGGTAGAGAGAGAGGGGCGAGAGAGAGAGGCGAGAGAGGGACAGAGGGCGATATAGAGAGGGGCAAGAGAGAGAGGTGGCAAGAAAGAGAGAGGGGCGAGAGACACAGAGAGGGTGAGAGAGAGGGAGAGGTTGTGAAAGAGAGGGGTCGAGTGAGAGTGGGCAAGAGTGAGAGATGGGGCGAGAGACAGTGGGGGTCGAGAGAGAGAGAGAGATAGAGGGGGCGAGCGAGAGAGGGGGTAGAGAGTCCAATAGAGGGGGCGAGAGAGAATGGGGAAAAGAGAGACAAGGGGAGAGAGAGTGAGGGGGCGGGAGAGAGAGGAGGCGAGAGAGAGAGGGGCGAGAGAGAGAGGGGGCCAGAGAGAGGGGGCAAGAGAGGGTAGAGTGAGAGTGAGGAGGGCGAGTTAGAGTGGGCGAGAGTGAGAGAATGGGCGAGACAGGGGGAGAATGTGATAGTGGGAGCGAGAGAAAGATAGAGGGGGCGAGAGAGAGAGTGCGTGGGGGAGAGAGAGATACAGGAGGCAACAGAGAGAGCGGGAAAGAGAGAGAGAGGCCAGATAGAGTGAGAGTGGCGAGTACAAAAGGGTGAGAGAGAGGGGGAGCAGAGTGGCGAGAAAGAGAGAGGGGCGAGAGAGAGAGATGACAAAAGAGAGTGAGTGAGATTGCGAGAGAGGGATGAGTTAGAGAGGGCAAAAGAGAGGGGTGAGAGCGAGACAGTGGCGGCAAGAGAGAGAGATGGGACAAGTGAGAGAATGCGAAAGAGAGGGGTGAGAGAGAGGCTGGGAGAGAGAAGGGGGTGAGAGTGAGAGAGAGAGGCAAGAGAGAAAGGGGGCGAGAGAGAGGGAGGCGAGATAGAGAAAGTGGGCGAGACAGACAGAGGGGCCGAGTGAGAAAGGGGGCAAGAGAGAGTGTCGGTGAGAGATCGTGGGGTGTGAGAGAGGGGGAGAGAGAGAGAGAGGGGCGGGAGAGAGTGGCCGAGAGAGGGAGTGACTGTGAGAGAGAGGCGAAAGTGAGAGAGTGGGGCGAGAGAGAGAGGGGACTGAGAGAGAGGGGAGCGAGAGAGAAAGCGGCCGAGAGAGAAAAGGGGTGAGAGTCAGTGTGGACGAGAGAGAGAGGGCTCGAGACAGAGTGGGTGCGAGAGACAGGGTGTGTGAGAGAGAGAGGGGAGAGAGAAAAGAGAGGGCGAGAGAGAGGGGGTGAGAGAGAGGCGGCGAGAGAGAGAGAGAGGGGGCGAGAGAGAGCGAGAGAGAGGCGTTTGAGAGCGAGAGATTGAATGCGAGAGTGAGAGAGGGATGGCGAGAGCGAAAGTGAGGGCGAGAGCAGGACAGCGGGGCAAGAGAGAGACTTGGGCGAGAGAGATGGGGCAAGAGAGAGATGGGGTGAGAGAGAGAGGTGGCAAGAGAGTGATAGGGGCGAGAGAGAGAGGGGTTGAGAGACAGAGAGGGCGAGAGAGAGTGTGGGAGTGAGACGGTGTCTGAGAGAGAGGGTGAGAAAGGCAGATGACAAGAGAGAGTGGGCGAGATTCAAGGCCGAGATTGATAGGTTCTTGTTGTCTAGAGGAATTAAGGGCTACGGGGAGAACGCTGGCAAGTGGAGCTGAAATGCGCATCAGCCATGATTGAATGGCGGAGTGGATTCGATGGGCCGAATGGCCTTACTTCCACTCCTATGTCTTATGGACGAGCGAGAGAGTGTAAGAGAGAGAGAGGGGCGAGAGTTTGAGAGGGGTGAGAGAGAGAGGAAAAGCGCGAGAGAGGGCGAGAGAGAGAGGGCGAGAGAGAGGGGGCGAGAGAGAGATGGGGAGAGAGAGAGAGGAGGCGAGAGAGTGACGGGGTGAGAGAGAGGGGATCGAGAGAGAGGGGATGAGAGAGAGAGGGAGAGATAGAGGGGACGAGAGAGACAGGGCGAGAGAGTGAGGGGTGAGAGAGAGAGGCGGGAGATAGAGAGAGGGTGCGAGACAGAGAGAGAGAGTGAGCGAGAGAGAGTTGGAGGTTGCGAGAGAGAAGGGGAGAGAGATTGAAATGGGACGAGAGAGAGAGGGGGCGAGAGAGAGAATGAGAGGGAGCGAGAGAGAGGGGGTGAGTGAGGGGGCGAGTGAACGAGGGGACGAAAGAGAGGGGGCGAGAGAGAGGGGTTCGAGAGAGAGAGAGGGCGAGAGAGAGAGTAGAGAGTGCGAGAGAAAGAGTGTGGGCGAGAGATACGGTGCGAGTGAGAGAGGGAGTGAGAGAGATTGAGAGGTTTTGCAAAAGAGTGGGCGAGAGTGAGAGGGCAGAGAGAGAGGAGGCGAGAGAGAGAGAGCGCAAGAGAGAGTGAGAGGGAGCGGGAGAGAGGTAGAGAAAGGGGGGAGATAGACAGGTGAGAGAGAGGGGGCGAGAGAGATTGGTGAGAGAGAGAGGTGGCGAAAGAGAGGTGGTGATAGAGAGAGGAGGCGAGAGAGAGAGAGAGAGGGGAGAGAGTGAGGGGGTGAGAGAGCTGGTGAGAGAGGGGTCGATAGATAGAGGGGCGAGAGCGAGGGGGGGGCGAGAGAGAGTAGGAGGTTGCGAGAGAGAGTGGGCGAGAGAGGGGGAAAGAGAGTGAGCAGGGGCGAGATAGATTGGGCGAGAGTGAGAGGGGAGAGAGAGAGAGGGGCGAGAGAGTTAGAGAGGGTGAGAGTGGGGTGAGAGAGAGAGAGATAGATGGGGCGAGTGAGAGAGAGTGTGAGAGAGTAGGAGAGAGAGAGGGTGAGGGAGAGAGGGGTTAGAGAGAGAGGGGCGAGAGAGAGAGGAGGTGAGAGAGAGAGTGAGAGGGGCGGGAGAGAAGGGGGAGAGAGAGTGGGGAGAGAGAGAAGGGGCGAGAGAGATTGGGCGGGAGAGAGGGGGCGAGAGAGAGAGAGGGGGGTGAGAAAGAGAGAGGGGCGAGAGAGAGAGGGGGTGCGAGAGAAAAGGGGGGAGAGAATGTGTGGGCAAGAGAGGGGGCGAGCGACAGAGTGGGTGTGAGAGAGAGAAAGAGGCGAGAGAGAGAAGGGGGCAAGAGAGAGGGGTGAGAGAGAGGGGCTGCGGGAGAGGGGGTGAGAGATAGGTGGAAAGAGAGTGAGCAGGGGCGAGAAAGAGTGGGCGAGAGTGAGGGGGTGAGAGAGGGAGGAACGAGAGAGCGATAAAGGGGGCGAGAGTGGGGGGAGAGAGATTGATGGGGCGAGTGAGAGAGGGTGGGAGAGAGAGAGGGATGAGGGAGAGAGGGGGCGATAGAGAGAGGTGTGAAAGAGAGAGGAGGTGAGTAAGAGAAGGGGAGAGAGAGTGAGAGGGACGGGAGAGAGGGGGATAGAGAATGGGGGGCAGATGGTTGAGAGAGAGAAGGGGCGAGAGAGAAGGGGCGAGAGAGGAGGGTGTGAGAGAAAAGGGGCGAGAGAGTGTGTGGGCAAGAGAGACAGGGCGTGAGACAGAGTGGGTGAGAGAGAGAGAAGAAGTGAGAGAGAGAGGCTAGACAGAGAAGGGGGCATGAGAGAAGGTTGAGAGAGAGGGGGTGTGAGAGAGAGAGGGCGAGAGAGTGAGTGGACGAGACAGAGAGAGATTGCGAGAGAGGGTGGCTAGAGAGAGGGGGGAGAGTATGAGAGGGCGCGAGTGAGAGGGGCGAGTGAGAGTGGGCGAGAGTGAGAGAGGGGCGAGAGAGAGAGGCGGGAGAGAGAGAGGACGAGAGAGAGGGGGTGAGAGAGAGAGTGGGGCGAGACAGAGATAGGGGACGAGAGAGAGAGGGGGCAAGAGAGAGAGAGGTGGTGAGAGAGAGTGGGGATGAGAGAGAGAGGGGACGAGAGAGAGGGGCAAGAGAGAGAGAGTGAGATGATGCGAAGAGGGGGGAGAGAGAGTGAGGGGGGCGAGTGACAGTGGGCAAGAGTGAGAGAGGGGGCGAGAGAGAGGAGGGGCGAGAGAGAGGCAGAAGGTGCGAGAGAGAGATGGGGTGAGCGAGAGATGTGTTGGGAGAGAGAAGGGGCGAGATAGAGAGGGGCGAGAGAGACGGTGGGAGACAGAATGAGAGGGGGAGGGAGAGAGAGGGGAGCGAGTGTGAGGGGGGAGAGAGAGAGAGGGGTTGAGAGGGGGGGAGTGAGAGGGGGGCGAGAGAAGAGAGAGGGGGCGAGACCAAGAGGAGGGGCGAGAGAGAGTGAAAGGGGGTGAGAGAGAGCGGGGGCGAGAGAAAGAATGGATGAGAGACAGGGTGAGATAGAGAGATGAGGCGAGAGAGAGGGGGCGAAGGCAAGAGAGCGGGGGCGAGAGACCGAGGTGGGCGAGAGAGAGGGGTTTGAGAGAGCGAGAGGGGGTGAGAGTAGGAGTTAGAGAGAGAGGGGCGAGAGAGAGGGCACGCGAGAGAGAGAGGGGATCGAGAGAGAGAAGGGACGAGAGAGGGGAGGGAGAGGGGGCGAGAGAGAGAGGGGAAGAGAGAGGGGCCGATTGAGAGAGAGGGGACGAATGAGTGACGGCGAGAGAGAGGGGGCGAGAGAGGGGGAGACAGAGCGGGGTGAGAGAGAGTGTGCATGAGAGAGAGGGTGAGAGAGAGAGAGATGGGGCGAGAGAGAGAGTGGGCGAGAGGAAGAGAGTGGGGCGAGAGAGAGAGGTGGGCGAGAGAGAGAGGGCGTTGAGAGAGAGAGAGGGGGCGAGAGTGGGAATAAGAGAGAGTGGGGCGAGAGAGAGGCCGCGTGAGAGAGAGTGGGGCGAGAGAGAGAGGGTTCGAGAGAGAGGGTTCGAGAGAGAGGCGGCGAGAGAGAGGGGGAGGAGAGAGGCGGCAAGAGAGAGAGAGGCGAGAGAGAGAGTCGGGAGAGAGAGAGGACGAGAGAGAGGGAGAGAGAGAGAAGGCTGACAGTGAGAGAGGGGCGAGCGAGAGAGAGGGTGAGGGGCGAGAGGGAGGCAAATGAGAAGGGCGCGAGAGAGAGGGGGGGAGAGAGAGGGTTAAGAGAGAGAGGGGAGGAGAGAGAGGGCGAGAGAGAGAGAGGCGGCGAGAGAGAGAGGGGACGAGAGAGAGGGCGAGAGTGAGAGGGGCGAGAGAGAGGGACGAGAGAGAAAGTTGGGAGAGAGAGGGGATGAGAGAGCGGGTGAGAGAGAGAGGTGGCAAGCGAGAGAGAGTGGGCAAGTGAGAGAGAGGGGATGAGAGAGAGGGGGAGAGAGAGAGTGGATTGAGAGAGAGCGGACGAGAGAGAGAGGGCGAGAGCAAGAGAGAAGGAAAATAGAGAGAGAGGGGACGAGCGAGAGACGGCAAGAGAGAGAGGGGAGAGAGAGAGGGGCAAGAGAGAGAGGGGCGAGAGAGTGAGAGTGGACGAGAGAGGGGGGGAGCGAGAGAGAGATAGGGGTTCGAGAGCGAGAGAGGAATGGTGAGAGCGAGAGGGGGGTGAGAGCAAGAGAGTGGGGTGAGAGAGTGAGGTTCGCGAGAGGGGGTGAGAGAGAGAGAGGGGGGCAAGACAGAAAGAGATTGGGTGAGAGAGAGAGGGGCGAGTGAGAGAGTTGGAAAGAGAGTGAGGGGGCGAGAGAGAGAGTGGGGCAAGAGAGAGAGGGGTTCGATAGAGAGGGCGAGAGAGAGCAGTGGGAAGAGTGAGAGGGGGAGAGAGAGAGGGTGACGAGAGAGAGTGGAGCGAGAGACAGAGAGGGGACGAGTGAGAGTGGGTGAGAGCGAGAGAGAGGGGGCGAGAGAGCGCGGGGACGAGTGAGAGAGTGTGAGAGAGAGAGGGGTCGAGATAGAGGGGACAAGAGAGAGGGCGAGAGAGAGAAAGAGAGCGGGAGAAAGAGAGAGTGGACGAGAGAGTGTGTGCGAGAGCGAGAGAGGGGGGCGAGAGAGAGATTGGACGAGTGAGAGAGGTTTGAGAGAGAGAAAGCGGAGAGAGAGAGGAGAGATGGAGAGGGTGCGGGAGAGCGCGGGCGAGAGACACAGGGGGTCGAGAGAGAGAGGGGACGAGAGAGAGAGCATGAGAGAGAAAGAGAGATAGGGACGGGAGACAGAGATGGTCGAGTGAGAGGGGTGTGAATGAGAGAGTCGGGAGAGAGAAGACCAGAGAGAGGGTGAGAGAGAGAGGGGCGAGAGAGAGAGTGGTGGTGCAAGAGAGAGAGGGGGCGAGATAGAGAGAGGGGCGAGAGAGAGGGGGCGAGAGAGGGAGAGAGGGGGCGAGAGAAAGAGAGAGTGTGCAAGAGAGAGAGGTGGTGAGGGAGAGGGGGCGAGAGAAGGTGGTGAGAGAGAGAAATGTGGTGAGAGACTGAGAAGGGTTGAGACATAGAGTGGGCGAGAGAGAGAGGTGGCAAGAGGGGGGGTGAGAGAGATAGGCAAGGCCAGGGCTGGCGAGAAAGGCCTTGGGGATGGGAGGAGATCTCTGGTGGGTTGGTGTTGGACCGGGTTGTGTGGGGAGGATGGAGAGGGTGGTGTTGTACTGGGTTAGAGTGAACGGGTCGGATTTGGACCGGGTTGGAGGTCGGGGTGAGGTATTGGACTGGGTTGGGAGTAGCTCCGAGGGTCAGGTTGGGGCAGTGTTGCACGGGGGTGAGAGTCAGGTTGGGCGTGGTGTGTGGACTGCAGTGAGGATCAGGTTGGAGGTGGTGTGTGGTCGGCGGTGAGCATCAGACTGGTGGTGGTGTGTGTGCGGTGGTGGGGTCATGCTGGGGGCGGTATGTGGATGGCAGTGAGGCTCAGGCTGGGGAAAGGGTGTGGACGGTGTTGAGGGTAAGGCAGTTGGCAATATTGAATGGCAGTGAGGGTCAGGCTGTGGGTCGCATGCGGACGGCCATGAGGGACAGGCTGGGGGCAGTGCATGGGAGACAGTGAGGGTCAGGCTGGGGGCAGTGTGTGGGCAGCGTTGAGGTTAAGGCTGTGGTCTGCGTGTGGGCAGCAGTGAGTGTCAGGCTGTGGGCAATGTTGTATGGTGGTGAGGGTCAGGCCGGGGGTTGTGTTGTCACTGATGATGGTCAGGCTGGAGACATTGATGTCAGCAATGAGGGTCAGACTGGAGGTGGTGTGTGAGCGGCATTGAGGGTCAGGCTGGGGGTGGAGCATGGGCGATGGTGAGTGTCAGGCTAGGGGCGGTGTTGGACAGCAGTGAGAGTTAGGTTGGGGGCAGTGTTGGATGGCGGTGAAGGTGAGGTTGGGGCGGTGTTGGATGGCGGTGAGGATTAGGCTGGGGCAGTGTTGGACGATGGTGTGAGTCAGGCTGGGGGCAGTGTTGGATAGCGGTTAAGGTCAGGCTGGGAGCAGTGTTGGACGAGACTGAGGGTCAGGCTGGGGGCAGTGATGGACAACGGTGAGGGGCAGGCTGGGGGCAGTGTTGGAGGGTGGTGAGTGTCAGGCTGGGGACAGTGCATTGACGCCAGTGAGGGTCAGGCTGGGGCCGTTGTGTGCATGGTGGTGAGAGTCAGGCTGGGAGCGGCGGTGAGGGACAAGCTGTGGGTGGTGTTGAACGTTGGTGAGAGTCAAGCTGGGGGTGGTGTTGTACACCGGTGAGGGTGAGTTTGGAGGCGGTATGTGGATGGTGATGAGGGTCAGACTGCGGGCAGTGTAGAACTGCAGTGAGGGTGAGGCTAGAGGTGGTGTGTGGACGGCAGTGACATTCAGGCTGTGTGCGGTTCGTGTTCGGTGGTAAGGGTCAGACAGGGGGCGGTGTTGAACATCGGTAAGGGTGAGGCTGGGGGCAGAGTGTGTACAGCGGTGAGGGTCAGGCTGGGGGCAGTGTGTGGACAGCAGTGAGGGTCAAGCTGGGGGCAGGGTTTGGCGGCATTGAGGGTCAACCTGGGGGCAGTGTGTGGACAGTAGTGAGAGTGAGGCTGGGGTGCTGTGTGGACAGCAGTGAGGGTCAGACTGGGGATGGTTTGTCGACGCCAGTAAATGTCAGTCTGGTGGAGGTGTGTGGACGCTGGTGAGGTTCAGGATGAGGGAAATGTGTAGGCAGCGGAAAGGGTCAGGTTGGGGGCAGTGTTGAACTGAGGTGAGGTTGAGGCTGTGGGCAGAGTGTGGACACCAGTGAGGATCAGGCTGGGGGTGGTGTGTGGGCAGCAGTGAGGGCCAGGCTGGAGGCATTGTGTAGATGGCAGTGCGGGTCAGGCTGGGGCCAGTGTGAAGATGGCGTTGAAGGTCTGGCTGGGGGTGGTGTGAGAACAGCAGTGAGAGTCAGGCTGGGAGCGGTGTGTGGACGGTGGTGAGAGTCAGGCTGGGGGCAGAATGTGGACGGTGGTGAGGGTCTGGCTGCATGCTGCGTGTGGATGACAGTAAGGGTCATGCGGGGGGCGGTGTGTGGATGGGAGTGAGGATCAGTCTGAGGACAGTGTGAGGATACAGTGAGGGTTAGGCTGGTGGCGGTGTGTGGGCGGTGGTGTGGGTCAGGCTGGGTCGGTGTGTGGACGTCGGTGAAGTTTAGGCTGGAAGTGCGGTTGAACAGCGGTGAGGGTCAGGCTGGGGGCAGCGTGTGGATGCTGGTGAGATTCAGGCTGAGGGCAGTGCGTGTGCAACAGTAAGGGTCAGGCTGGGGGCGGTGTGTGGACAGCAGTAAGGGTCAGGGTGGAGGTGGTGTTTGAATGGCGTTGAAGGTCAGGCTGGGGATGGTGTGTGGACGGCAGTGAGGTTCAGGCTGCGGATGGCGAGTGGACGTCGGTGAGGGTCACGCTGGGAGCGGCGGTGAGGGTCAGGCTGTGTACCACATTGAACTGCGGTGAGGGTCAGGTTGGAGCCAGTGCTAAATAACGGTGAGGTTGAGGCTGGATGCAGAGTGTGGACACTGGTGAGGGTCAGGCTGGAGGCTGGGCACGGACAGCAGTGAGGGTTAGTATGGAGGCGGTGTGTGGATGGAGGTGAGGGTCAGGCTGGGGACGATGTGTGGATGGCGACGAGGTTCAGGCTGGGTACGGTGTGTGGACAGTGATGAGGGTCAGGCTGGGGATGGTGTGTGGACAGTGGTGAGGTTCAGGCTGGGGACGGCCTGTGGACATCGGTGAGGGTCACGCTGGGAACAGCGGTGAGGGTCAGTCTGTGTGTGGTGTTGAACAGAAGTGAGGGTCAGGTTGGGAGCAGTGTTGAATAACGGTGAGGTTGAGGCTGGGTGCAGACGGTGGACACTGGTGAGGGTTAGGCTGGATGGCTGTGCGTGGACAGCAGTGAGGGTCAGCGTGGAGACGGTGTGTGGGTGGTAATGAGTGTCAGGCTGGGGCCGGTGTGTTGACGACAGTGAGGGTCAGGCTGAGGATGGTGTGCAGACTTTGGTGAGGATCAGGCTGCGGGCGGTGCGTGGACGTCAGTGTATGTCACGCTGGGAGCTGTGTTGTACAGCGGTGAGGGTCAGGCTGGGTGCAGCGTTGAACGGCAGTGAGTATCAGGCTGGAGGCATTGTGGAATGGTGGGGAGGGTCACGCTGGGGGGAGTTGTACAGTCGGGATGGTGAGGCAGTTGGGGGTGTGGAATGGCGGTGAAGGTCAGGCTTGGGACGGTGTTGGACGGCAGTGAGGGACAGGCTTGTGGTGGTGTGTGGACAGCGTTGGGTTCAGGCTAGGGGCCGTGCGTGGGTGGCAGTGTTGGTCAGGCTGGGGGCGGTGTTGGATGGTCGTGTGGGTCAGGCTGGGGGCGATGTTGGACGGCGGTGAGGGTTAGGCTGAGGGCGGTGTGTGGATGGCAGCGAGGATCAGGCTGGGGGCTGTGTGTGGAAGGAGGTGGGGGTCAGGATCGGGTGGTGTGTGGACGGCCGTGGAGGTCCGGTTGGGTATGGTGAGTGTATGGCGGTGAGGTTGAGGCTGGGGTGTGTGTCCGATGGCAGTGATGATCAGGCTTGGTATGGTTTTGGACGGCAGTGAAGGTCAGGCTGTGGCAGTGTGTGGGCGGTGATGATTGTCAGGCTTGGGGCAGTGTGTGTGCAGTGGTGAGAGTCAGGCTGGGGGTGGTGTGTGGACATCAGTGAGCGTCGGGCTGGGGATGGTGTGTTTACGGCGGTGAGGGTTAGGCTGTGGGCTGTGGGTGGGCAGCAGTGGGGCCCAGGCTGGGGACAGTGAGTGGATGGCACTGAGGGTCAGCCTGGTGTCAGTGTGTGGGCAGCAGTGAGGATCAGGCTGCGATCAATGTATGGATGGCGGTGAGGTTCAAGCTGGGGGCAGTGTTTGGACAGCGGTGAGGGTCAGGCTGGGGGCAGTGTGTGGATGGGGGAGAGGGTCAGGCAGGGGGTTGTGGTGGATGTTGGTGAGGATCAGGCTGGGAGCGGTTTTGAACAGCGGTGAGGGTCACGCTGAGGGCGGTGTGGAATGGCAGTGAGTATCAGACTGGGGGCGATGTGCAACGGTGGTGCGGGTCAGGCAGGGGAGGTTTTGAATGGCGGGGATGATCAGACTGGGGGCAGTGTTGAACGGCGGTGAAGGTGAGGCTTGGGGTGGTTTTGGTGGTCTGTGAGTGTCAGGCTGGGGGCAGTGTTGGACAGCAGTGAATGTTAAGATGGGGCCGGTGTTTGGATGGTGGTGGAGTGAGGCTGAGGGTAGTGTTGGATGGCGGTGACAGTCAGGCTCGGGGCAGCATGTTGTGTGAGGTGAGTGTTATGATGAGGGTGGTGTTGATCGGCAGTGAGGGTCAGGCTGGTGGCAGTGGTGAACGGCGGTGAGGGTCAGGCTGGGGGCGGTGTATGGACGGAGGTGGGGGTCAGGATCTGCTGGTGCATGGACAGCAGTGGCGGGCCAGCGATTGGCGGTACGTGGATGGCGGTGATGGTGAGGCTGGAGGAAGTGTTCGACGGCGGTGAGGGTCAGGCTGGGGGCGGTATTGGACGGTGGTGTGGGTCAGGCTGTGGGCAGTGTGTGGACGGTGGTGAGGGTGAGGCTGAGGGCGGTGATGAACGGCGGTGAGGGTCAGGCTGGGTGCAGCGTTGAACGGCAGTGTGGGACAGAAAGGTGTCGGTGAGTGGACGGCAGTGAGGGTGAGGCTGAGGGCAGTGTTGAACGGCGGAGAGGATCATGCTGAAGGCAGTGTGTGGATGGCAGCGAAGGTCAGGCTGGGGGGCTGTGTGTGGAAGGAGGTGGGGGTCAGGATCGGGCAGTGTGTGGACATCCGTGGAGGTCCAGCTGGGGGCGGTGAGTGTATGGCAGTGAGGTTGAGGTTGGGGACGGTGTTCGATTGCAGGGATGATCAGTCTTGGGACGGTTTTCGATGGCGGTGAAGGTCAGGCTGGGGGCAGAGTTGGACGTTCGTGGGTATCAGGCTGGGGGTGGTGTGTGGACGGCAGTGAGAGTCATGCGGGGGCAGTGTGCGGGCGGTGTTGAGAGTCAGGCTTGGGGCAGTGTGTGTGCTGCAGAGAGGGTGAGGCTGAGGGCGGTGTTGGACGGCGGTGAGGGTCAGTCTGGGTGCAGCGTCAGGATGGCTGTGATGGTCAGGCTGGGGCGGAGTGGTTTGTGCGGTGATGGTCACTCTGAGGGCGGAGATGAATGGCGGTGAGGGTCAGGCTGGGGGCAGTGTTGAACGGTGGTGAGGGTCAGGCTGAGGGCGGTATGTGGATGGCATCGAGGGTCAGGCTGGGGGTTGTGTGTTGAAGGAGGTGGAGGTCAGGATCGGGCAGTGTGTGGACGGCCGTGCACGTCCGGCTGGGGGCGGTGTGTGTATGGCGCTGAGGTTGAGGCTGTGGACGGTGTTCGATGGCAGTGATGATCAGGCTTGGGACGGTTTTGGACGGCGGTGAAGGTCAGGCTGGGGACAGAGTTCGACGGTGGTGGTGCGGGTCAGGCTGGGGGCGGTATGTGGACGGCGGTGAGGGTCATGCTGGGGCAGTGTGTGGGCGGTGGTGAGGGTCAAGCTAGGGGCAGTGTGTGCGCGGCGGTGAGGGTCAGGCTGGGGGCGGTGTGTGGACGTCAGTGAGCATTGGACTGGGGATGGTACGTTTACGGCAGTGAGGGCCAGGCTGTGGGTGGTGTGTGGACGGCCGTGATGGTCAGGCTGGGGGCAGTATGTGGGCAGCGGTGAGGGTTAGGCTGTGGACTGTGGGTGGGCAGCAGTGAGGGTCAGGCTGTGCTCAGTGTGTGGACAGCAGAGTGGGTCAGGCTGCGGACAATGTGTGGACAGCACTGAGGGTCAGGCTGGTGCCAGTGTGTGGGCAGCAGTGAGGATCAGGCTGCAGCCGATGTATGGCTGGCGGTGAGGTTCAAGCTGGGGGCAGTGTTTGAACAGCGGTGAGGGTCAGGCTGGGGGCAGTGTTGAACGGTGGTGAAGGTGAGGCTTGGGGTGGTTTGGGTGGTCTGTGAGTGTCAGGCTAGGGGCAGTGTTGTACGGCAGTGAGGATCAGGATGCGGGCGGTGTGTGGATGGTGGTGGGATGAGGCTGAGGGCAGTGTTGGACGGCGGTGACAGTCAGGCTAGGGGCAGTGTGTTGTGTGCAGTGAGGAATATGCTGAGGGTTGTGTTGATCGGCAGTGAGGGTCTGACTGGGGGCAGTGTGTTATGTGCGGTGAGGGTCACACTGAGGGCGGTGTTGATCGGCTGTGAGGGACAGGCTGGGGGCAGTGTTGAATGACAGTGAGGGTCAGGCTGGGGTGGTGTGTGGATGGCGGTGATGGTGAGGCTGGGGGCGCTGTTCGACGGCGGTGAGGATTAGACTTGGGGCGGTGTAGCACAGCAGTGAGGGTCAGTCTGGGGGCGATGTGTGGACGGCAGTGAGGGTCATGCTGGGGGCAGTGTGTGTGCGGCAGTGAGGGTCAGGCTGGGGCGGTGCGTGGACATTGGTGAGCGACAGGCTGGAGACAATGTGTGGACGATGGGGAGGGTCAGTCTGGGATAGTGAGTGGATGGCCATGAGGGTCAGGGTGGGGGCGGTGTGTGGAATGCCATGCGGGTCAGGCTGGGTCGGTGTGTGGGCAGCCGTGAGAGTCAGGCTGTTGGCAGTGTGTGGACGGTGGTGAGGGTCAGGCTGGGCTTAGTGTGTGTATGGCGGTGAGGTTCAGGCTTGGGGGCGGTGTATGGAAGGCTGTGAGGGTCAGGCTGTGTGTGGACCGTGTACGGCAGTGAGGGTCAGGCTGGGGGTGGTGCTTGAATGGCAGTTAGGGTCAGGCTGGTGGCGGTGTGAGGACGGCAGTGAGGGTCAGGCTGGGGGCGGTGTGAGGACCACAGTGAAAGTTAGACTGGGGGCAGTGTGTTGGTAGCGGTGAGGGTCAGACTGGGGGCGGAGTGTGGATGGTGTTGAGGGTCAGGCTGGGGGCTGTGTTTGGGCGACGGTGAGGGTGAGGCTAGTGGTGATGTGTGGGCAGTAGTGACGTTAGGATAGGGAGCTGTGCGGATGGCCATGAGGGTCTGGCTGGGGACGGTGTGTGGATGGCGGTGATGTTGAGGTTTGGGGGCGGTGTGTGGGCGGCGGTGAGAGTCAGGCTTGGGGCAGTGTGTAGTTAGCGGTGAGGGTCTGGCTGGGGGCAGTGTGTGGATGGAGGTGGGGGTCAGGATCGGGTGATGTGTAGACGGCTAGGGACGGTGTGTGGGCGGCGCTGAGGCTCTGGCTGGGTGTGGTGTGTGGACATGGGTGAGCGTCAGGCTGGGGATGGTTTGTGGACAACAGTAAGGGTCAGGCTGGGGATGGTGTGTGGATAGCGGTGAGGGTCAGGCTGGGGGCAGTGTGTGGACATCGGTGAGGGTCAGACTCGGGGTGGTGTGTAGACGTCGGTGAGCGTCAGGCTGGGGACGGTTTGTGGATGACACTGAGAGTCAGGCTGTGGATGGTGTGTGGACAGCAGTGAGGATCAGGCTGGGGAGGTGTGCGGGTGGTAGTGAGCGTCAGGCTGGAGGCAGTGTGTGGATATCAGGGAGTGTCAGGCTGCGTGCGGTGCGTGGATGGCGGTGAGGGTCAGGCTGGGGATGGTGTGTTGGTGGTGATGACCATCAGGCTGGGGATGGATGTGGACGCCAGTGAGGATCAGGTTGGGTCGGTGTGTGGACGTCGGTGAGGATCAGGCTGGGTCGGTGTGTGGACGTCGGTGACAGTCAGGCTGGGGGTGGTGCAGAGACGGTGGTGAGTATCAGGCTGGGGACAGTGTGTGGAAGTCGGTGACGGTCAGGCTGGAGGCGGTGTATGGACGGCAGTGAGGGTCAGGCTGGGGACAGTGTGTGTTGGTGGTGATGAGCATCAGGGCTGGGGATGGATGTGGACGTCGGTGAGGATCAGGCTGGGTCGGTGTGTGGACGTCGGTGACAGTCAGGCTGGGGGTGGTGCAGAGACGGTGGTGAGTATCAGGCTGGGGACAGTGTGTGGAAGTCGGTGACGGTCAGGCTGGGGGCGGTGTATGGACGGCAGTGAGGGTCAGGCTGGGGACAGTGTTTTGTCGGTGGTGAGGGTCAGGCTTGGGGTGGTGTGTGGACGTTGGTGAGCGTCAGGCTGGGGGCAGTGAGAGGACGGCCGTGAGGGTCAGGTAACCCGGCCCCCATACCAATATCCAACCCCACGCCGAACCCCACCCTGCCCCAATCTCCGTCCCCACCCCAATACCCGCCCCACGCCTAACGCTGCCCCCACTCCCAGCTCCAGCCCCACACCAGGTCCTAGCTCCCAGTCTTGCCATGTTTCACCATCCCTCCAGACCTCCCCCTCTCTGAGGATTAAAGATCAGTCCTCAGCAGAGGCTTCATCTTCATCCCCCTATGTTCCTGGATTAACGAGTTTAACACCCGGTGAGATATCGAACAATTCTTCCACCGCCTTCGCCTCCGCGTCTACTTCTCCAACGAGGATTCTGGCCCACCCTCTGACGACCCCTTTTCCCACCTCCAACACACCCCATCCACCTGGTCACCCCGTGCTGGCCTCTTACCCGCCCTCGATCTCTTCATAGCCAACTGCTGCCGTGACATTGACGACCTCAACCTGTCCACCCCTCTCACCCACTCCAATCTCTCATCCTCATACTGTGCAAAACTCCACTCCCTCCGCTCCAACCCCAACCTCACTATCAAACCTGCAGACAAAGGAGGCGCAGTGGTAGTTTGGTGCACAGACCTTTACACCACTGAGACTAATTGGCAGCTCATGGACACCTCCTTCTACTGCTACCTTGACTATGACCCCACCTCCCACCACCAAACCATCATCTCCCAGACCATCCATAACCTCACCCCCTCAGGCGACCTCCCATCCACCGCCTCCAACCACATAGTCCCACAATCCCTCACCGCTCGTTTCTACCTCCTGGCTAAAATCCACAAACCCGACTCACATGGCCAATCCATTGTCTCAGCCTGCTCCTGCCTCACGGAACCCATCTCTGCATATCTTGACATGGTCCTGTCCCCCTTCCTCCAAGATCTCCCCACCTACGTTCGGGACACCACCCACGCCCTCCACCACCTCCATGATTTTCGCTTCCCCGCCCCCCAACGCCTTACCTTCACCATGGACATCCACTCCCTGTACACCTCCATCCCTTATCACGAAGGCCTCAAAGCCCTCCGCTTCTTCCTTTCCCGCCCACCCAACCAGTAGCCTTCCACTGACACCCTCCTTCGAATGACTGAACTAGTCCTCACTCTGAACAACTTCTCTTTCCAATCCTTCCATTTCCTCCAAACCAAAGGAGTATCCATGGGCCCCAGCTATGCCTGCCTCTTCGACGGATATGTGTAACAGTCCATCTTCCGTAGCTACACTGGCACCACCCCCCACATTTTCCTCTGCTGCATCAATGACTGTATCGGCGCTACCTTGTGCTCCCACGAGGAGGTTGAACAGTTCATCCATTTTACTAACACCTTCCCCCCCGACCACAAATTTACCTGGACCTTCTCAGACTCCGCCCGCCCCTTCCTAGACCTCTCCATTTCGATCTCGGACAACCGACTCAACACGGACGTTTATTATAAACCGACTGACTCCCATAGCTACCTAGATTACACCTCTCCCATCCTACCCTCTGTAAAAACGCCATCCCATATTCCCAATTCCTTCGCCTTCGCCGCATCTGCTCCCAGGAGGATCAGTTGCAATACACAACAACCCAGACGGCCTCCTTCTTCAAAGACCGCAATTTCCCCCCAGACGTGGTTGATGATGCTATCCACCGCATCTCCTCCACTTCCTGCTCCTCCTCCCTTGAACCCCAGAGCCTCCAATCGCCACCAGGACAGAACCCACTGGTCCTCACCTACCACCCCACCAACCTCCAGGTACATCGTAACATCCTTCGTCATTTCTGCCAACTCCAAACAGACCCCATCACTAAGGATATATTTCCCTCCCCTCCCCATCAGCTTTCCAGAAAGACCACTCCCTCCGCGACTCCCTCGTCAGGTCCACACCGCCCACCAACGCAAACTGCACTGCCAGCGCCTTCCCCTGCAATAGCAAGAAATGCAAAACGTGTGCCCACACCTCTCCCCTCACTTCCCTTCATGGCCCCAAGGGATCCATCCATATCCGTCACAAATTCACCTGCACCTCCACACACTTCATTTACTGCACCCGATGTGGTCTCCTATACACTGGGGAGACAGGCCGCCTACTTGCAGAACGTTTCAGAGAACACCTCAGGGACACCCGCACCAACCAACCCAACCGCCCCGTGGCTGAACACTTTAACTCCCATTCCCACTCCGCTAAGCACATGCAGGCCCTTGGCCTCCTCCATCGCCAACCATGGCAGCATGACGGCTGGAGGAAGAGCGCCTCATCTTCTGCTTAGGAACCCTCCAACCACAAGGGAAGAATGCAGATTTCTCCACCTTCCACATTTCCCCTCCATCCCCATCTTTTCTCAGTCCTAACCCTCGGACTCAGCACCGCCTTCTTGACCTGCAATCTTCTTCCCGACCTCTCCGTCCCAACACTTCTCTGGCCTATCACCCTCACCTTAACTTCCTTCCACCTATCGTATTCCCAACGCCCCTCCCCCAAGTCCATTCTCCCTACCTTTTATCTTAACCTGCTTGGCATACCCTCCTCATTCCTGAAGAAGGGCTTATGCCCGAAACGTCGATTTCCTGCTCGTTTGATGATGCCTGACCTGCTGAGCTTTTCCAGCAACACATTTTTCTGCTCATCCTCCCTATACCATGTTTCTTTTAGCTTGGGATGAGTCTCTGCTGTGTCTCCTGAATTACTCCCAGAAACTCCCCCCATTACTCTTCCTTTCTTGCTAGCCTACTCTCCCAGTCAATTCAACCCAGTTCCTCTCTCATGCCTTTGTTGTTGCTTTTATTCAGTGGTAATATTGTGAACTCTGATTCTTTCTTCATCCTATTAAATTGAAGAGTAGGTTAAATAAAATTATGCTCACGCAGCATAAAGCTTTCTTTACCTTAAGCTCCTTTATCAAGTCTGCCTCATTGCACAACTCTAAATCCAGTATTGCCTGTTGCCTCATTGCACCATAAGCTGCTCAAAAAAGCCACCTCGTAGACATTCTACAAATTCCATTTCTTGCAAACCACTACCAACTTGATTTTCCCAGTCCAACTGCATATTGAAATCCCCCCAATAACTGTAACTTTGCCTTTCCTAAACATCTTTGCTATCTCCTGATGTGTCCTCCGCCCCAGCTCCTGACTACAATTTGGAAGCCTGTACATAACTTCAACTCTGGTTTTTCAACTTTTCCGTTCCTCAATTGTAACCACACAGATTCTACACCAAATGTCCCTACTTTGAGTTTTGGGAATTGAGTGATGGGAATATAAAATATTTTAGCATTGTCACAAGTTCATAATTTAGACATTGAATAAAAATATTAATTTGTCAATTCTATTGGCCACAATCTATTTATTTGGCCAAATATTCTGTCTGTATTAGTGAGGAATGAACACATTTGAACCTGTTCGAAACACAAGACATGAAGAGGACATGAGTCTATAAATAGATTAAGGTGAGACAAGTGAACAGACAAATATTGTTGCATGCAGCATCGTCAGAAAAACTGTCTGTGCGCTCAAAGATGTTGGTGGGTAGAATTGAAAGGCAGCGTATAATTTCAGTGGAGAGATTGGGTTGAGGCACAGAGGAACCGGACACTTGGATTACAAAATAAACCTTTAGGTGTACGTAAAGTTTTGAGGGAGGTCAGATAAATTTAGAAATTTGCTCAAACAGAATAATTCAAAATTAGGGAAGATTTTCCAGTTTTGCAGGGTAGTGGCGAGTCCACATCGAGAGAGTGATGATCATAATGACATGCAAATCAGTTCAGAGAAGATTCACTCTACTAACTCATGTGAGGAACGTTTATTTCAGTAGGAAATCTTGAACTGACTGACTCTGGATCTGCTGGAGTTTAGGCGAATAACATGTGACCTTGGTAACCCCAGAATATTCCAAGTAGTCCTTTCAATTTGAACTCAGGAACAACATTTCAGCTTGTGAGAGAGATTACCAGGAGTGGATGGATAATAAAACAGAATAATGTCTCAATAAAGAAGTTGTTGGTTGTTTTAACCCATTCAAAGTGTCGTGTACTTGTGAGCTCTCTTCCCAGATAGCAATGAAGGATATGACATTGAATACTCCTAAGGCAGAGGCAGGCAGATTCTTGACTAAGAGTGACGCACTAACGTTGTAAGAGCAAAGGAGGAATGTGTGATTGATGTCACAATCAGATCATCCACGATCTTGTCGCATGACGGGGCTGTATTGGTGACGTACTCCTCATGCTATGTTCGACATTTCTGTTGTATTTAGATACTGAAAAATTATGGGACGATTCTCATGAAAATGCAAACTTCTCTTTCAGGTTATTAGGCACAACTTTCCACATGTAACTTTTAAACAGTTCTGCAAAAAAGCACTCAGGAAAGTTTCATGGTTTTGGAGAAAATTCAGGAGCATAGGGTGAAGTGAAAACCTCCATTGAAACTGCTTTAGAAAACAGATTGGGTCGAATGGATGTCTTTAATAGTACAGATTCCTTTCAGTTATTCTTGGGAGGTGAGTTTCGTTAGCAAGGCCGGCATTCTGTGGCCTATGTCTAATTTCTATTCAGAATATAGTGATAAACCCAGGGTTTTTCGTGGTGCAGGGACACGAACAGGTATGTTACAAAGAGAGAAACGGGCTTCTGAACCATTTGGTAGTGAAGGGAGAATGATATAGCTTCAAGTCAGCGTGCTACTGTCCTTGGAGATTGTATTCTTCACCATTTGATACTCAGTCTATGGAAATATTGAGACTACATTCTCTGTTTTCATCACTTTAAGTGATAGAGTCACACAGCTTACAAAAAGGCCATTCAGCCCCATACATTTACGCCAACCAGAAAACACCAACTTACATTAATGCCAGTTACCTGAAGATCATTAGCCTACTATGCCCTGGCATTTGTGCTTCAATGCTGCGTAATCTTATAATATCCGTGACTTGAGCTTTTTTGTTCGTTCAACGAAAAGATTGATCACACAATTTCAAAGGCAGCGACAAACCCATCAGACCAATAAAATGTCTACATTGTTCAATAATTATTAGAAAGTCAGATTGTCTTTTCAATTAATTTAGGATTTTAAAGGAGTTCGACCAGCATTAATTGCCCTTGAGACGTTCCAGTTCACTTGATGTTGGTCCATCCAAGTCGCTGTTGAGAAGGAGTGCCAGCAGTGCATCTCTTGTGACGGTTCAGCTGGGAGTAAATATTACCGGCGGTGGATGGAGTGTTAAACAAACCGCCATGCTGAGATGAACAGCTCGCAGGAAAACACAGGAAAACTGACTCATTGTCAAAGTGAACGTATGGGATGGAATTTATTATTTTTCAGAGAAATAGCAACCTTGCACATACAAGTCTGTGTAATAATAAAGGGAAGTCTGTTTCTGTGTTATTGGTTTCCCTAAAATAATGGTGTCAAACAGCTGGAATAACGTTAGTGTTTTTGATGGACGATGCCTGCACTGAGCATGTGAATTGTCTTGAATGTTTTCAGAGATTGCTGGGCTGTCCTAGATTGAGTAATTGCTGATACTCCATGGATGATGCTGACTTGTAATCTCGCAAATTTACTGAGCACAGTTCGATGGAACAAACCAACAAGTCCCATTGGCTCGTGCTTCACAATATAACAAAGATTTCATGGCTGCCACGACATGGAATCATGTAATAAAAACAAGGCCCATCGAGTCTGCACCATTCGGTGCTGATACAAGAGTTTTATAAAGTTTGTGAGGTTACCTTCCTAGATCATTCTCCGAGGCAATGCATTCTAGACACATATCATCCTCTGGGTTCAAAATAGATTTCACAAATCCTCTCTTAGCACCTTCTCTTTCATTTCAAACGTATATACCCTTGTTTTTGACACTTTGACTAAGCTGTTGTCTGTTCAGTCTGCCCGTACCTGTCATGCTCTTGTCCATCTCTGTTAGGTTCACCCCTCACCCTTCTCTGCTCCAAAAGCAAATCTGGCCTATCTTCATTTTTTGAGTTCTCTTTTGTCTTGTTACATCTTCCAAAGTGCAGCATCTAACATATTTCAGTGTAACCTTTTATCAGCCATTGATCTGGCCAGCTGAACAATCCGTTTGTATCGTCCTGTACCCCAAAACGTTCCTGTTCACTGTGACCCACCCGGCTAATCATTGTGTCATCCATAACATTGTTTATCATCCTCCAATATACCACCATCTCCCACATTCTTATCATCAACATTTATGAATTTCAGAAACAAACCTTGATTTTCTTCCTGTTCTTCAGATGTTGTTGCAGAATTGGGAATTCCAGTCTCTTGCTTTTCCTATTTTGATGATTTTACAGCGTGAATCAGTTGCGGTATTTTGTGAGGGAGCCACAAATAGCATTTTTGGAATGGAGCTGAATTCTGCTTTAATACCCCACCCCTCCGCATGTTTTATTCATAAGGCTTGGAAATCATTAACCTTGGACTAGCTTTGGCACCTTGCCCTTCAAAATTTTCATTTGATGTGGGCCCTGAGCTTATTCTTTACAATATTTGCTGCAGTAGTCAGAGCTGAAAGATCATTTTCATCTGCAGGATGGACACAGATTCATTCATTAATTTTGTTCGAAAGAGCTAAAGCAATGATGATAGAGATTGATTTAAATTCTGGTTTATAAACACATTACAGAAGATCAATTCATGTTCTCATTTCTACGTCGAATTGGAAGTGAATTAAAAGAACAAACACCCACCGATTTGAACATTGTTTAAATAGTGATGCCATGTTGAAGTAATGCATTAAGGAAGACCATGCATCAATTTTCTTTTGAATATTGTGAGGACATTGTTCAAACAAACAGTGTTCCTTTAATTTCCTCCTTATTCTTTCAAATGAGCTTCCAATGTAATTTGAGGTGAGATCAGAGTGACTGCCCTTTCAGTTGAAGCAGGACTTGACTGATGGTGGAATCAAGGTCCCTGAGCAAAGCTGTGATTCATAGGAATTAGATAACATTTTGCACTGGTAATGGTAACAATGGGAAATGCAGTCTTTTCAAGGTACCTTCCAAGTTACATGTCATCCTGACTAGGGAATAATTTGCTGTTCCTTCACAAGTTACAGAGAGGGGAAGCCTGGAAAGCGGGATTGTGGGTGGAAGTCATTTCCTGACCCAACCTTGATTTTGCAAGTACATTTCCAAAACTACACCTTACCATCGCAGTGGCCTCGATCTGCCACTGTAGCAGGTCTGAAGGGCTGAATGGAACATCAGAACACAGGGCTGAGGGACATGCGATGGCCATTGGGCATTTTGGCACTGCTCCACCAGTAAATATGGTCTTGGCTCATCTCATGGTGGTCCCAGGTGCACTTTTCTCTCCATGCAACATTATCCCTGATTCACCTGTCTAGGGACAATCAGTTGAAGCCAGCCTTGATATAATATAAAGGTTCAGCCATCTTACACTTCTGGGAAGGAGAATTCCCACGTGAATAAATTTCCACTTTGTGAATTTCTTCTCACTCCTGTTCTGCTTGAGGTTGGAGACTGTTACTCTTTCATTTTCTAGAACCACTCGTCCACTGCTCACAACAAATTTTAAATGCAACCAGGTTTGTGATATGGCAGATAATAAAGGTATCAGACTGGTTCAGTGATAGGAACAAGTCAGACAGATTTCCTTAGTCAGGAAAGTAACTAATAGAACTACCGGAGGAGAATAATGGGTTTGTGATTAGTGCTTTTGCCTTACATCACCAAGGAGCTGGGTTCAATTCCAACCTTGGGCGAACCTCTATGTGGACTTTGAACACTATCCCTGTGTCTGTGTGGATTTCCTCCCAGTGCCCCAGTTCCCTCCCACAGTCCAAAGATGTGCAGCTTAGAGTGGATTGGTCATGCTAGATTGCCATAGTACCCAGGGATATATAGGTTAGGTGGGTTAGTCATAGGAAATGCAGGGTTACATGGGGGGAGGTCTGGGTTCGATATTGCTTGGTGGATTAGTGTGGACTCGATGGGCAGACTGACCTGCTTCCACACTGTGGAGGTTCTGTGGCAATGATAACAAGTTTGGACGATACAAACATCCAGTGGGTATCTACCTAATTCACTCTCCTCAAGGTCTTGTATGGTTTAATCAGATCGCCTCTCATTCCAAAAGTAAACTGTTAAAGCCACTATAATATAAGCCCTTCATCCTGGGAATACTTGAAGTGAAACATCTCTGAACTGCTTCCTTTGAAATGATATTGTTTCTCAGGTAAGGAGACAAAAACAAATCTCACACACAGATGACTTTTATGTTTGTTTTCTCAGTGTTGTGAGTCTTTGTAACTCTCTTCCCCGCAGAATATTGGAGGCAGAGATATTGAATATTTCGCACAGGCCGAAGATTCATAAATAACAATGGAGTCAAGGATTATCGGGAATAGGCAGGAATGTGCAGTGTCGGGAAACGCTGACAGTGGTACAAAACTACACTGCTCCAGAACATCCAGGTATATAATGCAAAACAGAATTATAACATAGATTAAAAAAATTAAAATTCTAAACATGATAGAATAGAGTTCCCAAAACCATGGGGCTGCTCTGTCATTAGAGGGAGACCTCCCGTGGTGGTTAACCCTGAGGGTCACTACACCTCGGATGATGGGGTGAGGGTGAGAGAACCACCCCTTCATGGTAACCTCTGTCAGTGTGGGGAATTGAACCTGCGCTGTTGGCCGTCCTCTGCATC
Organism: Chiloscyllium punctatum; assembly: GCF_047496795.1. Taxonomy (NCBI): domain Eukaryota; kingdom Metazoa; phylum Chordata; class Chondrichthyes; order Orectolobiformes; family Hemiscylliidae; genus Chiloscyllium; species Chiloscyllium punctatum. The sequence goes on from NC_092786.1 coordinate 5,898,094, forward strand.
ACAAACCTGCCGTCCAGCCAACTGAGTGGGAGATTGTGTAACTGTTACAGACAGAAGCAGTCACAGAGAAAGAGCAAGATCAATTTTCAGAACATGGTAAAAGGGTACAATTCAGTAAAAGTTCATGATAACGGCTGAGGGTAAAAACGTTCTCTGCTGGAAATTGTATTTTATAACGAGACAAGTGTTTGGAAGGTGTCATTGCCTGAATACAATAAGGTGAGACAAGTGAAATAACCAGAATTACAAAATGTGACTGGATATCAATAACCATAAAATAAGTGTATATATTGATTGTTCTGTGTAAAATGTACTTATCATTACGTAGAAGTATAAAGCTTATGGATATATTGTTTGGAGTGTCCGTCCACATGGAAAATGCCCTCGAACTGGCGCTTGAAGAAAACCGGGGTAAAACTGCCTAAGTGTGGTCTGCTCAGTGACAGGAACCCAGAGGTTTGGTTGACAGAAATTGTCCTCTAACATGGAACTGAGAAAACCATAAGTTCATCTAGTGCACGCTTGAAGGTCTGAATGGCCTCATGATGGATTTGAACTGTATGTGATTTGAGAAGTGTACATCTCTACTCCTTCGAATTCTATGTTACCTACTGGGGCATCGACGTTTTCCTGAAAATGGGAATTATTTGGAACATTATCTGGAGTATTCCATATCTGGCACTCTGTCAACATGTGACGGTATTGCAAAGGCAACTGGGCGAGAGAGAGAGAGAGACAAGGGAAGGTGCTGCATGCAGTAGTGAGAGAGTTGGAGTGTGAGCCTTGTTCGGGGGCTGGTGCTATAACAGCTTAACAGTGAGTGTGAGGGAGCAGAGAGAATATGGTGACCCTTATCCTGACAGAGCTGGGAAGGTTACTGATGCTTGTCCTGTATTGCTGGACATTTCTTCAGACTGCAGATACTGCACTGAGCTGGGTGGTGAGCTCAGACCACGCTCAGTGGGTCTGGTGGTGCAGCCTCCTCTGGGAATAAAATGGTCCTTCTCTGTACTCGCCTATCCAACAGGAGCTCCGTACTCACGTTGAAGATTCATGGTGTAATTGCCCATTTTCTGCCCTGCTCGGGGTAGCTCCGAACTGATAAAGTTCAACTGTGTGTCCATTGGCCTCTTAAAGATGGCACTAGTCCCCGTGGTCATGGAGTATCGGGGGCATCTGGGCGATGGTGAGTACCTCCAGCCATGATGGGTGGAAGAATCGGGCTGGTATTGAATGAAGGGGATATCATGGAGTGGGGTGGCTAGTTAATATGGTGAGTGTGATAAGATAGCACCAGGAAACTAGTTCAACTTCGTGCAGACAAACCCACTGTCACACTCAATGAAAATGTCACTGAGACAAATTATTGTTAGATTCAGCCCAATGAGTCGAAGACTCTGCTGACCCCACTCCCAGTTACAAAGCTGCAGAACAAATGCTCATCTAATACTTTCCAATATCTGAAAAGACACCAGCATCCCCTTCATCCATCATTCCTGGGAATACTGTCTCATGTTGCAGGATAATGTCGAAATATCTTCATTTCAGCATTCTGAAACCTGTGATCTTACGTGATTTTTTTCTCTAAATCTTCCTTTCTCTTTTTCCTAAAAACCTTTTGTTTGTTGGTATGTAAACTGATTCCCCCGCCATCTCTCTCTGGCAGGGAATAAGGAATAGCGAATATGGACTATGGAATAAGGAAGACGTATCAGAGTGATAATGTAACTGGATGGGTAATTCAGAGGCACAGGCTATGACTCCAAAGTCAGTTTTTAAAATCCTCACACAGCCGATAACAGAGCTTAAATTCGAATGGCAAAATTTGGAATGAAACCTAATTTCATTAATGGAAAACAGAAACCATCTGGGTGTATTTTAATGTTTCACTGATAGCCTTTGGTAAAGAAACTTTACATTATTGCCCAGTCTGGACCAAGTGTGTCTTCAGTTCCACAACAAAATGGTTGGGTCCATATTGTCTTGACAAATTATCTCACACTCAAGGGAAATTATTGATGGGCAACAAATGCTACGCTTGCCATTGATGCTGACATCCCGTGAAACAAAATGATTAAAATAAACCAAGGAACTGTGAATGCTGGAGATCTGAAATAAAATTCTCAAGCGTCTGAAACTGTTGGAGAATCTCAACATTTATGGCAGGTTTTGTGAGGAGCAACACAGATAACGTTTCGAGTCCAGTGACCCTGCTTCACAATGGAAAGCATCTGAGAGATAATATTATTTTTCCAGGATGGTTGAGTTGGAGGGAGAGGTGGGAGCAAGGTTTGAATTGCATGGATGCAGAAATGGCCAGAAAGAGAGTAGAAGTAAAAGCGAGCAAAGGCATTGCTGATGATGAACTGAAAGGAAAATAAAATGACAAGTTATTCTCACATGTCCCTTTTCCCAAATTCCTGAATATCACATCCATTTAAATATCTCCCTGTTTTAAGTGAGTCATGTTCCCACTGACTCCCTTCTCTGATTGTGATGATCAACTCCATCGGCAATACTGGTGCTGCCCTTATAGTTGCTGAGACACAGAGAAACATAATGTTCCATTCTCAACTGCTTTCGACATTGGAACTGTTACTGTGGGACTGTGCAGAGATGCAACCGCTTTCTCAGCCAGGAAGAGAAACTGAGGAGAGAGAGGCATTTTCAACACTGAATGTGTGCACCATGGGTGTGGAGATTTGACTTGCTCCTGTCATTGGAAAATCAGCGGAATTTTTGTGGATGGTGATCCCGGGTTTGCTTTGTTTGCTGCTGGGTTCATTCTGGCGACCTCACTCTGGACACTACATTTACAGAGTGTTTGGGTCCATGGTAAAAAAATGGAGCTGAGGCTACACAGAAGTGAAGTTCTGTAAATAGGAGGAAGTAGGCACTGCAATATGCTCCCCGGGATTTCCAGGAACATTTGTCTAAGCTGGTCTCATTCCAAGTATAAAGTGTGAAACCAGTTTAATTAATATATGAGGTGGTCACTGAGCTGTGTCCCCTTCTTCAGTATAACCTGTAGCCTCATACCAGGGACAGGACGGTGCTGGCACTCACCATGAAGTGAACTGGATTGATTATAGAACTTTCCAGCGCAGGGGTGGATGGCATATCCATTATCTCCGGAATGCAGTCCTCTGATGTATCACTCGCTGATAGAGTCCATCTACCTCACTGAGAGGAATATATTGGCTCTGTCTCCACAGTGGAAGTTACAGAATCAAACTAGGAAACAGAGTTGCTGGTGTAAAAAGTGAACAACAGGAAATTAGAATTAATAAAAAGCATGTCTTTGAAAGTCTCATTGAACTGAAGGTTTGTAAGGTGATGCATCTGATGAGCTACCTCCACGAGTATTGAGGAGGTAACAACAGATCTAGTAAACGAATTATTGATTATTTTTCAAAGCTGCTTGGTTTCTGAAAATCATCCTGCAGACTGGAAAGCAGCTATAGCGAAATTAAATATTTAAAACAGATCGGAGTGAAAAAAACAGAAAACTCGAGACTGGGTAGCTTTATATCAGCTGTAAGGAAAAAAAAGACAATTGTAGCCTGTTATAAGAATGTGACTACTTAACACTTGCAGAATAATTACTTTGTTTGGTAGGGTCGGCCGAGATTCAAGAAAGGGATATGATCTTTGATAAACCTGCTGGGGTTTGTGGAGATTGTCCGTTGTGACATAAACAATTGAGAACCAATGGGAGTGGAGTATTCGAGGTTTCAGCAGACGTTTGACATGGGTGAATACAGGTGTTGGAGTCCATGGGTAGGTAGGGGCAGAATATACACCATATGGATTAAAAATTGGGTAATGGAGATACGAGAAGAGTAGTGTTTTTCTCTGGACTGAAGTCTTGTTGGGTATCAGATGGATCACTGTTTGAACAATAGCGGTTCACATGGTACAACAATGATTCAGATGGGAACAGCAAATATCATTATACAACATTTATATTTATTAAATGGTGTGAGATTGGGTACTGCTGTTGTTGAACAGGACCTGGATGTCATTGGTCGTAAGTCACAACAAAAAGTCTCACGGCACAGGAAGGAGATGATATGTGGATCTTCATGCGACATGATTGAAGTACCAGAGTTAGTATATCTTTCCCAATGGTAGTGTTTTGTGGAGGAAGTATTTGGTGTATTATGTACAGATTTGTTCTGCTTTATAAATAATGATCTTTGTCACCGAGACAGTGCAAAAGAGTTTCACCAGTCTGAACCCTGGCATGATAGTACTATCAGGAGAGAGTGCAGTAACTGTGTGTTTAATCTGTAGCGCTGTGAGAGAATAAGAAGTTGAAACTTGATGAGTATGGACGGACACTCATTATGTCTCAATCACCTGAATAGGGTGAAAAGTCCATACTTTTCATTGGATGTTTGATTCCCGATAGTTTACATGCATCTGCAGAGCTCCCATGTCGATTGACAGAGAGGTGCAGGCTCTGAATGAACTCTGAACATTTTAATGCACAGTTACTGCGTGACACTGCATTGATTGTCATTTGTACACAATCCTGTCAGCAGCTAAAATAACTTCATTCTGAAACAGTTAGCCTTTCCCCAGCACCTTCTGACCTGCATGGACCTCCATGGAGACCATGCATCTGCGTTCTTGGAGATGGAAGACAACTTGGAGAATGGCTGAAAATATCGGTTTCATTCCTACTGCCAGAAAACCAAGTTTAAGTACCATTTTAGTACAATGAGTAATTAAGCCACGTAGTTCAATTTGGAGCAGTCTATCTGTGCATGTCCTGCACTCTTTGTTTGTGATGTTGGAGCATCTATCAGATCTTCCTGTTCCTGTGTTAGTGCCTTGAGAAGCTGAATGACCTCCTCCTGTTCCTTTTGCAAATGATTCCAAGTGTGAAATGGTATCGTTCTGATCCCATGTAAGTGACGTGTGGGAGTGAGCATATTCCTTCTCTTCCTGTGTAACTGGAGGAGGGACTGAATGAGCTATCATATGTCTTGCAGAGTAGTTTTGACGGGCTGAAAGACTTCTCCATAGAAACTGGAGAGTCAGGATTAATCAATCTTTCTGACAAAGCCGTATCTACTGGAGTACCACAAATATCAGGCCGGTAGCTTCTGTGATTTACAATCTGCATTGATAGCCTGATGGCGGGAGCTGAGTGCAACACACATCCGAGTTTGGGGATGACACTGAGAACCAAAACGCAGGTTTTTACTTAATGAAGAGGACTCCCAAACTAAAGAGCAGTACAGATGGATGGGGGTGTTTCTGTGAAAGAACCATAAAGTCAGCATGCTGACACAGCAAGTAACTAGTTTAATTCATTAGGCGGCTTCCTGAGATAAAAGGGTTCAATTATTGAGTACATCTAAAATGGTCAGGCGTTTATTCATTGTGGTTGAAATTAATGAGGGTGATATTACTGAAACGTACAAGATACAGAGGGGGATTGACAAGGTAGATGTTGAGAATGTGGTTCCATTCCTAGGCAGAGTCTCGAACTCGGGGATATAGATACAGCATTATGGATATCGATTTCAGCCTGAGATGTAATGAAATGTCTCCTCTTAGAAGATAGTGAATATCCAGAATTCCATAACTCAGTGAGATGTGAGGGCTGGGTCACTGAATGTATTTACCGACGGGGTGGATTGGATTTTGACACATCAGCGAATTGAGGGATACAAGGGGTCAGCAGGAAAGTGTAGTTGAGCCCTGCAGTAGATCAGCCATGTTCTTATTAATTGACAATTGAAGCTTGAGGGGCCGAATGGCCTACGCATGTTCCCATTTCTTACGTTCTACAGTTATGCTGTTGGAAAATGGTTATTTTCCCAAAAGTCGTGTTGTACAAAGTTGCATTCAGGGAGAACAGAAGGTTTGTTTCTGTTAACACTGGGTCGGGTTGGGAGCTGTATTCACAGCGAATCTGGGTATGTAACATGAACCACATTTCGAGCAGAAATTACAGAGAGGAGAAGCCTGGAAAGAGGGTATGGAGGCGTGAGGGTCACTTCCTGACCCGGCTTGGATTTTCCAAGAACATTTTCGAAATTACACCTAACCATCGGAGTGGCCTCGATCTGCTCCTGTGTCGCAGGTCCAAAAGGCTGAATGGAAAATCAGAACACAGGGCTGAGGGACATGAGGGGGGCATTCGGCCCTTTGACACTACTCTACCAGTAAATAAGGTCATGGCTCATCTCATTGTGGTCCCAGCTGCATTTATCTCTCCATGCACCATTATCCATGAGTTACCTGTCTATAGAAAATCAGACGAAGCCAGCCTTGATATAATATAAAAATTCAGCCATCCCAAACTTCTGGGAAAGAGAATTCCCACTTGAATGAATCCCCACTTTGTGAGTTTCTCTTCACTCCGGTTCTGACTGAGGTTGGAGGGTGTCACTATTTTCGTTTCTAGTCCCACTCCTCCACTGCTCACAACAAATTTTAAATGGAACCAGGTTGGTGAATTGGTTGATGATAAAGGTCTCAGACTGGGTCAGGTTCAGTGATAGGAAGAAGTCAGGCAGATTTCTTTCGTCAGACACAAGTAACGTATATATCTAACTCTCTTCCCCGCAGAGTATTGCAGACAGAGATATGAATTCTTTTTTTATGAGGCGCAGATGGAAGGTTCATAAATAGCAATGGAGTCAAGGATTATTAGGCAGGAATATGCAGTATGGGGAAAATGCGGACAGTGGTACCAAATGACACAGATTCAAAACATACAGGAATATAATGCAAAACAAAATTATAACATCGAAAAAAAAATGTAGAGGGATAGAGTACGGTTCGAAAGGGCCATGGGACTGCTCTGTCATCAGAGAGAGACCACTCGAGCAGGTTTAACCTGAGGGTCACCAGACCTCGGGTGTTGGGGTGAGGTTGAGAGAGCGTCCTCTTCATGGTAACCTCTGTCAGTTTGGGGAATTGAACCAGCGCTGTTGACCTACCCATGCATCACAAACCAACCGTCCATCCAACTGAGTGGGAGACAGTGTAACTGTTACAGAGAGAAACAGGCACAGAAAAAGGGCAAGAGAAACGTTCATAACAAGGAAAAAGGTACAATTTAGATAACGGTCAAGATAACAGATGACGATAAAGTCGTTCTCTGCTCTCAATAGTACTTTATAACAAGACAAGTGTTTAGAAGCTATCTTAGACTGAATACAATACGATGAGACAAGTGAAATAATCAGAATTATCAATTGAAATTTGATATCGATCTCCACAAGTAAGTGTATATTTTTGATTGGTCGATGTAAAATGTGCTTACCATTACATAAAAGCATAAAGCTGAAGGAATATATTGTTTGCAGAGTTCATCTTCATGAGAAATGCCCTCGAACAGATGCTTGAAGAAAACCGGGGTAAAGGTGCCTGAGGGTCATCTGGTCAGTGACAGGAACCCAGAGGGTTGGATGACTGAAAGTTCCTGTAACATGGAGTTGCGGAAAGCATCAGATCAACCGCGATCTTATTAAATGCTAGAGCACATTTTAAGGGCTGAATGGCCTCATGATGGATTTGCATAATATGTGGTTTTAAAAAAGCAGACTTCTCTACTCCTCCCCCTTATGAGTTTCATATTAGGGCACTGACATTTTCCTGAAAATTGGAATTATTTGGAGCATTAACTGGAACATTCCATAATCAGCACGCTCCAGAATATTCTATTGCGTTGTGGAAGTATTGAAAAGGCGAGAGAGAGGGAGAGGCAGAGAGTCAAGTTGCTGCATGCGGCAGTGATAGGGGTGGAGCATGAGCCTTGTTTTGGTGTTGGTGCTATATCAGATACACAGTGAGGGTGAGGGAGCAGAGAGAATACGGTGACCCTTATCCTAACAGAGCGGGGAAGGTTATTGATGCTTATCCCGTATTGATGGGCACTTCTTCAGACCAAAGCGAGCTCAGACCATGATCGGTGGGTCTGGTGGTGTGCCCCCACTCTGGGAAGTGAACCGTCCCCCTCTGAACTAGCCCATCCACCAAGACCTCCGTGCTCCTGTCGACTAACCGGGGTGTAATTGCCCCTTATCTGCCAGCTATGAGTCAACTGTGCAGAGCAGCTCCGAATGGAGAAAGCTCAAACGTCTGCCTACTGGCCTTTTAAAGATGGCACCAGTGACAGGGATCACGGAGTATCCAGGGGTATCCATGCGATGGTGAGTACCTCCAGCCACGATGGGTGGGAGAATCGGGCTGACATTGAATGTAAGGATAGTTAATAAGTTGCGTTCAATAAGATAGCACCAGGAAACTAGCTCGGATTCATGCAGACAATCCCTCTGTCATACTCAATGAAAATGGCACTGAGACAAATTATTGTTAGATTCAGCCCAATGAGTCGAAGACTCTTCTGACCCCACTCCCAGTTACAAAGCTGCAGAACAAATCCTCATGCAAAGCTCTCCATCATCTGAACTCACATCACTATCCCTTTCACACATCTTTCCTGGGAATATTGGCTCACGTTGCAATATGCCGTTGAAATATCTTCACTTCAGCATTCTGAAACATGTCATCTTCCATGAAATTGTCTCTCAATCTCTCTTTCTCCTTTTCCCAAAATGCTTTTGATTTTTAGTATTTAAACTGATTTCCCTAACATCTCTCTCTGGCAGTGAGTTTCACACCCACAGCCCCCCTTGCCATGTTTCAACTGAACTGTAAATGGATGGGGGCTGCACATCCTATCACTTCCAAAATGTGCTGCAAGTTTCCCCACGCTGGGCCGCGATCTTACACCGTGTTAATGAGCAATGTACTGGGGTGGTGTATACAGCTCGACATGCTGGGAGGGTAACTGCTCCTGGTTTACAGATCAATGCACTGGGGTGGTGTAAAAAGTCTTACATGCTGGGACGGTAACTGCGCCTGGTTTACAGATCAAAGCACTGCTATTCACTTTACAGCTCCCCATACTGAACAGATCACTTGTCAACGTTTATCGAGCAAGACACTGGTGTGGGCTGCATATCACCCCATGCTGGACAGACCGTTTCGTCCAGCTTTCTGAAGCAATGCACTGAGGTAGTCTGTACGCTTCGCTATGTTGGACAGATGGATTAGTGAGAGCTGCACAGTATTCCATTCAGGACAGATTGCTGAGTTGAACTGAACCTGGTCTGCACAGTGTTCCGTACTGAACAGATATCTCATCTGGTCTTATACGTGTCTGGCCTGGATCTGTGAAGTGGATTGTGCATCTGATATAATTCCTGACAGAGTTATCACCGGTCTAGCTCGGCGCATTCAAATGTCAACTCCGTGTTTCTTCAACTTATTGTCCAATAAGTAATTATCCAATTACAACATGAATATCTGTCCTTCTTGCTATTGAGCCGAGCAAAGGCTCCTCAAAATATATGAAGAAGGCAGTCTCGACCCAACATTTTCTTATTTTAAAGTTAATTGTCAGGTGATGTGTTTCAGATGCAATTCGTTTGATCAAAATATTCGACATTAAGCAACACACAATTCAGTTAAACACAGTCGACAAAATACAATAAAAACAAGAGGAACTTGGAATAACTTAATTTTTTGGAAAACTTAATGGATTGACAGATTGTTTAATTACAAAAGAGTAACTGTTCCAACATGGTAACAGACTTGAAACACACACATGTCACAAAACAAATTCAGAAACATATTGTCTCACATGCAGTTCTCCTATACAGGAAGAATGAACATCAGAAGCCAATTCTGAGACAAATATCAGAGTGTGCAGCAGCCAGGAGAGATTTACTGCCTTCCAACTCTGCTGAGACTCCAGCAAAAACTGGCGAAAGGGAAAACTGAAAATCCTGGTTCCAGGAGAGATTTTCCATCACTCCACTTGACCAGGCTGTGGCTGGAAGGACCACAAGACTGTATCCACAGCTTATGCCACTGTAGGAGCCTTTCAAAAATGCCTAACCCCAGCTAAGCCATGAAATGTTAATAAGATAAATGTTAAAGTTAGCCATAAATAATTAATACCAAATGATGCAACAGGCCTGGTGATCAGACAGAGATGGCCTCGGGAGCACAGCAATTCCGACCCTGCCAAAATGCAGGAGAATCATTGTGCTTGTGAAGAGAAAGCATCATCTCTCTGCCTCACCTCTAACTTTGCAATTGGAGATGCGCCATTAGCCCAATAGTCAGCGATGTCAACATCTTAGGAATACAAAGTTTTATTGTCATATGTCAGGGTAGTTGTAAAAGGGCTTAACTGGGGCTGTTTGTACAGTGACTTTGGTTCATGTCAGTCTCCATAGATCTTAACTGTGCCACTGGAGGGCTTCCTCTTCTATTAATAAGGGGCTTCCTTCAACCTGTTATCTCATAGTATCAGCGACAGCATCATCCTCAAGATGATTGGGATCAGCAGCTACAGAGAGAGGGCGAGGAAGAGAGTCTTAGAACAATAGACCGGAATGTTCTAACAATGGATTAGAATCTGAAAACATTAGACTGGAATGGTCCAACAGTGGACAGGAATTTATCGTTGGGTCTTTCTCTGGATTGGGCACAGTTAGAGTTGGGGATACAAGCCGTACTGTTGATTATTCAAGCAGGTTACTATCCCATCCTCGCTATTATTGGTGTTCCTGGTAAGCCTAACTTTGTCAATTCTATAAACTGTAGTGACAGTTATTGCTATTTCAGTTATTTTATTTAACAAATATATCTACAGTTCAATCACAAACTCCACTTCATTTCCATCAATCTCAGACTCCTTACTCATAAACACCTAAGAAGGAACAAAATTGTTCAGACGCTTGAGTCTTCGTTTTACCTTCAACTGTTTTTCTAAATTTTCTCTGCCATCAAACCTACATACACCCAGCTCTGTAATATCCCCAGTCTCCAGCTCTGCCTCAGTGCTGTTGTTGAATTCGCCATCATCTGTCCCCTTCTTAACTTCAGATTTATGGCTCCAGTTCTCTTCTGACCTCTCCTCCAATTGCAAATATTTTGAATACATACTTGTTCTTGACTCTCCAGCTATTTCATAATAGGGACCCCATATCAAAGTAATAATGTCACTGGACGGGTAATTGAGAGGCACAGGTTATAAACTTAAAGGCATTGTTCCAAATCCTATCACAGCCAATGACAGAACTTAAATTCGAATGACAAAAGTTTGAATGAAATCTCATTTTACTAACAGCAACCATAAAACATCAGGATTGCTTTCATTATTTCACTTATAGCCTTTGGTAAAGGAACTAAGTGTGACTTCAGACACAACGGCCACATGGTGGCTCCATATTGTCTTGACAAATGACCTCACAGTCAAGGGCAGTTAGTGATGGACAACAAATGCTGCCATTGCTGGTGATGCTGACATCCTGTGAAACAACAACATTAAAGGTGAAGTAAACCAAAGAAATATGGATGCTGAAGATTTGAAATAAAATTCTCCAGCGTCTGAAAATATTGGAGAATCTCAGCAAGTATGGCAGCCTCTGTCAGTAGAAACACAGATAAATGTTTAAGTCTAGTGACCCTACATCAACACTAAGACCAACTGAGAAATAATATTATTTCTATCAGGGATGGCTGGAAGAGTGAAGGGGAGGTTAGTTGAATGGATGGAGAAATGTCCAGCACGAGAGAGAGAAAGAAAAAGAGAGGGAGGGAAAGAAATTTAAAGTAAAAAACGGACTGTTGATGATGAAGTAGAAGGAAAATAAAAATGGAGCGTCTTCTAACATAACTCCTTTCTCCCTTATTCCTGAGTATCACGTCAATCTAGGTGTGCCCCTGTTTAAAGTGAGTTATATTCCCTCTATCGCTCTTCTCTGAGTGTGATGATCAACTCCATTGGCAATGCTGATGCTATCCTTATAGTTGCTGGGATACAGGAAAACGTAAGATGACATTGTCAACTGCTTCTTCAGAAAAAGAGACTGTTACTGTGTGACTGTGCAAAGTTGTAATGGCTTTTTCAGCCAGGAAGACAAACATTTTCAATACGGAATGGGTGCACTGCGTGTGTGTGAGGTTTTGACTTGCACCTGTCACTAGACAGTAAGGGGAGGTTCGGTGGATGCTTTCCTCGAGTTTGTGTATTATCAGCTGCTGCATCCATTCAGAGAGACCCGAGGGTCTGGTGACCCCACTCTGGACACTGCGTTTCTAGAGTTTTTGGGAAACAAATAGAGGCGCGACTATGCCGAAGGGGAACTCTGTACACGGGGAAGGGCTGGGCATTGTACTGTCCTCCATGGGATTTTCAGCAATATTTTTCTAAGCTGAACTAATTCCAAACATAAAATGTGAACATTTCAAAAATGAGATGGTCACTGAGCTGTGTCCCCTCCATCAGTATAACCTATAAAATCACACCAGAAACTGGACTGTGCTGCCACTCACCATGAAGTGAACTGGATTAATTCTGGAACATTCCAGACAGGAGTTGTTAACATATTCATCATCTCCGGAGTGCAGTCCTCCGAAATATTCACTGGCTGTCAGAAACCACCTGCCAGCTGAGAGGAAGATATTGAGTCCATCTCTCTGAGGAAGGCACAGAAGCAAACGTCCAGATATACGAGGGAACGTGGGTACTGGTGAAGATGCAGAACTGCACGAAACTAGAATTAATGAAGAGTATGTTTTTGAAAATCAATTTGAATTAAAGTTTGGTAAGGTGCTGCAACTGATGAGTTCAATCCCAGAGTATTGAGGAGGTGGCAAAAGAACCAGTGAAAGCATAACTAATTATTCATCAGAGCTGGTTTGATACTAGAAACGATCCTGTAGCCTGGAAAACATAAATATTGTAAACATAAGTATTTAAAACAGAACAGAGAGGGAAAACAGAAAACTAAATAACTTGATGTCAGCTGTGAGAAAAAACATTATATAGACTTTTATAATAAAGGTGACAACTAGACAGCTGGAAAACAATGATATATTTTGATGCATTTGGCCGAGATTCCGTAAAAGGAAATGATCTTTGCTAAATCTGCTGGAGTTTGTGAACTCTATCTGTTGTATCATTGACAATTGAGGACTAGCAGGAGTGACGCATTTGAATTTTCAGAAGAAGTTGGACACTTTTGAATGCAGTTGGGTGGAGAATGTTAGAGTCCATTGTTAGCTAAGGGTGGAATACACTGAATGGTTTAAAAATTGGATAATTGGCAAAATGAACAGAGGAGCGCATTTTATTTCTCTGGACGAAAGGCTTGTGGGGTATCAGAAGGCTCAGCTCTTGTGCAATAGCTCTACAAAAGGTATAAAAATGATTCAGATGTGAACAACAAATACTATCATTCACATTTAAGTTTATTAAATGGTGAGAGGTTGGGAAGGGCTGTTTTTGAAAAGGACCTATATGTCCTTGGTTATAAGTCACTAACAGAATTTGTATGGGACACGAAGTCATTCTAACTGTAAAGGATATGTGGTCCATCATGGAAAATTATTGAAGAACCAGAGAAAATATATCTTACTCAATGGTAATGCTTTGTTGAGCCAGTATTTTGGGTATTATGTGCAGAGTATGTTTTATAAATAATGATCTCCATGTCACCGAGACAGTGTAAAGGAGTTTCGCCAGACTGAACCATGGTAAGGTGTTAACATAAGGAGAGAGTGCAGTAACTATGTGTTTAATCTGCAGCGTTGTAAGTGAATAAGAAGTTGAAATTTGATGGTTATGAATGGACCCTCATTATATCTCAAGCAGCCATTGGGAAGGTAAGAAATTCCACATTTTCCATAGGATGCTCGTCTCCTCGTATCTTACGTGCCTGTGCATAGACCTCATTTCGATTGACAGAGAAGTGCAGGTGCTGAATGAACTCTGAACAGTTTTATGCACACTTACTGTGTGACCCTGCACTCAATGTTAGATTGTACACAATCCTGTCAGAAGCCATAATACCTTCATTCTGAAACAGTTAGCCATTCCCCATTAGCTGCTTACTTCCAGAGAGAACATGAGTCTGCTCTCTCAGCGATGGAAGATGCCTTTGAAACTGGTTAAAATTTGTCTTCATTCCTACTGCCAGGATACCATGTTAAAGTAAAACGTATGCACTATGAGTAATGACGCCACGAGGAATAAGGTGGAGCAGTCTTATCTGTGCTGATCCTGCTCCGTTTGTTTGTGATGTTGGAGCATCTCTGACATCTTCCTGTGTCTAGTTAGTGACTTGAGAATCTGAATGTTCTCTTCCTGTTCCTTTTTGATGACGCCAGGTGTGAAATGGTCTCTTTCTGATCCTGTGTAAGTGACATGTGATGTTGGACAGACTGCTTGTCTTCCTGTGTGACAGGCAAGAGAGACTGAATGGGCTGCCCCTCCTTTGCACAATAGTTTTCATGGTCTTAATGACTTTCCCACATTCTTGTGAAGCCATATTGAGGTGCAGAATGAACGCCTTTGTTTACTGTGGAAATGTGGAATGCCTGGCAGCGCTTTTCCATGAATGTTTCCGACACGTTAATTTCAATGCTGTCCAGATCTTGTTGCGCATGGACACAGACTAGATTAGCACCTGTGGGAAGTGTTCTGAACATTGTGTAACCACAGTGAATATCCACACTTCTGCTTGATGAGAACTCAATGGGCTGAATAGCCTGCTTCCACAGTGCATGGATTCCCCGCTGACAAATTAGAGATGCTTGAACTCGGGGAGCTCCACTGAGGATCTCCTGCACTGATGTCCCACAGCTGAGATTATTAATGCCCACTGATGATGAACATCTTCCCTTGTGCTGTGAATGACTCCAAAGAGCGGAGAGTTTGCAATGGATTCTTATGAAGTGCGATTTTGCTCAGGCTCCTTGATGTCATCCTCGGTTTTAAAACCGCCTTGATATCAGGGCCAGTCGCTCTTAGCTAATTCCTTGTAATCACCTCTATCGCTCATATAAATAGGTCATGGTGTATGAGCAGACAACTGTTTCTTCAACCAGAGGGTAGTGAATGTCAGGAATTCTCTATTCAGGAGAGTCAGGGGACCTAGATCAATGAAAGATCTCTGAATAGTCTTCCCTGTTTCTGTGCACCAGATTATAGCAGTAAGTGGCCTCCAATTGCTCCTGTCTAGCAAGTTGGAGGTACTGAATGGAACAACAGAACATCGCATTCAGGAGTAGGATTTGCTTGTTCGACATCATGAACCTTTTCCACCAGGCACTAAAATTATGGCTAAAAAATTTGTGGTGTCAGGCTCACTTTCCTGTCTGTATCCCATTATCCATGACTCAATCTCTGTCAAATATGTAATGAACTCTGTTTGAATAAATGTGAACAAAGAGCCACCACATACCTCTCGGGAAGTGAATTCCCACTCAATTGGCCATTTTCGAATTATTCCTCAACTCTCTTATAGTGTCGTACCGCAGGGAACCCTGTCCACATAAACCCAACATCCCAATTCAATCTCAACTCATTTGCCAACATTAGGCCCATATCCTTCTAAATCCTTCCTATTAACATGCACATTCAGATACATTTGAAATGTTGTAACTTTAGCAGCTTGCATGACATTCTCTGACAGCTCAATTCATACACACACACCACAATCTGCATGAACATTTTGTCTCATTAATGTCTTTCTCCTCTCACGTTAAGCCTTTTCCCGATAGTTTTGGACTCACCGATCCTGAGAAAAAGACCTTGGGTATTCAGCTTGACCATGTTCCTCATGATTTTATGAACCTCTATAATGCTACACCTCAGCCTCCGATGCTCCAGAGTAAACAATCTCCAGTCTGTCCAGCCATTCCCTGTAGCTCAATCCCTCCAATGTCCTGCAATATCTTTGCAAAACTTTTCTGCACCCTCTCAGGTTTAACAACATCCTTCCTACAGCAATGAGAACCAAATTAGACACAATATTCTAAAGGTCTACTCACCAACATTCTTCCCAGTTGCAATATGATCTCCCAATTTGCATACACAACATATTGGCCAGTCAAGGCAAGCATACCAAACCCCTTCTTCACCACACTGTCTACCCGCCACTCCACTTTTAAGGAACAATGATCCTGCACCCTTTTGTTCAACAACACTCCCCAGGACCTCACCATTAATATGTTCTGCCATATTTTACTTTTTGAAAATGCGCACTTCACATTTATCTAAATTTAACTTCATCTGTCACTCCTTGGACCATTGCTCCATCTGATCAAGGTCCAATTGTACTTCAAGGAAAATCTTGCTGGCCACTGCACCTCCAATTTTGTTGTCATCTGTAAACATATTAAACAGGTAAATATTCACGTCCAATTCATTTATATAAATGACAAAAGCAGTGGACTCAGCACCTTGTGTTACACCATTGGTCACAGGGTTCCAATTTAAAAAGCAGTCATCTACCACCCTCTGCCTCCTACATTCACTCTAATTTTGTAGTGGAGTGGAGAGCTTATCTTGAATCCATTTATTATCCAAATTTTATAACTTGTCTGTCATACGGAATCCTGTCGAATGCCTTGCTGAAGATAGAATGGACAGCGTCTAAACACTACCTTCATTAAACCTGCTTGTCATCTCTTTAAAAAACGCAATCAATTTTGTTAGAAATGATTTACCGTGCAAAACACCATGTAGACTATCCCTAATCAGTAATTGTAACTGGCATTGTCTGAAAGTCCTATCCCTCACAATCCTCTCCGACAACGTGCCCACTAATTACATCAGGCTCACCAATCTATAGTTCAGGTCATTATTCTCTTTCCTCGTCCCATCCTTCCACTGCTCACTGCAAATGCTAATGCAAATGGGTTGGTGATTTGACCAACAATATAGGTCACAGACTGGGTCAGGGTTAGGAACAAATTAGGCAAGATTCTTTAATCATCTAAAATTAACAAATTTATCATCCAAACAAAGTTACTCAAATAACGTTGTAAAGATACATGACAAACGGTTTGGATATTACAACTCTGAGCACCAATGTTTCTCTTTCTAAAAGTATTGACACATGTACATGTTTGATGAATAACAGAACAACAACATCTCGGCACAGCGTTAGTTTGGAAGAACTTTGCCCAAATATTAATTGAACTCATGATGAAAGGGAACATTAGCGATTGTTCCAAATATCATTCAGCTTATGGAGCTATTCTGTTCTTACAAGCTACTGGTAATGGGATCACTTCCTGGAATAGTTAGATTTAGCTGAATTACCTTTACTTCAGGCAGTGGGGCGATTCCAGTGAATCCTCAACAGGAATCCTCCATGAGTGGCAAAGATCACTTAGGAGTTTTCAGCTCTCAAACATTGCTGGGAAGAGGAACACGGAGAGGGGGGGAGCAACAGGTTGTTCCTTCTCAGGAAGAATACATTCCCTGCCTCTCTGAGTTGAATCACAAACTGAACCAAATGAGGTCTCTTTGAACAGTGTTTGAAGTGTACCACTCCATTGCATTCCCTTCTCCATGTAGGTACATCATTGCTGCTGTCGTATGCAGAGCCAATACTTTCGTAACAAATAGCCCCATTAGATTTGAAGATGTATTTACATGTTCCAGTGTACTTTTAAAATACAACTTTTAATATCTTCATAATATCTGTATTTAAATAAATAGATCTTCGTCTAAAATTACTTCCCCAGTCTATACTTTCAAACAAGATGAAATATTCATGAGGTTTGCACTAGCCTAAACTCTTATATAGTTAATAAGAAAATTTCTCATTCTCAGGCCTGAAGATCTAATCGACATTAACATAATGCCCTCATCCCAAGAATGTGTAAAGAGAAACATCTTTGAAAAGTTTCAAAAACACTTTGTTTTTCACTTCAGTGGAATTTCAACCACACACAATACATCAGATGTGGTCTCAGCAACTGCCTGTACAGATGCAGGAAAACATCCTTAAGATCAGACCCAATATTCTTTGCAAGAAAAAAGTATCATTGCATTTATTTTCCAAATCACGTGCGGCATCTACAGACTAACCTGATATGATTTACGTAACAGAACACAGAAATCCTTGGTACCACCGAGTTCTGCATTCTGCCTCCAGTTACATAGTTTATTGTTGTTTTATGGGCTGTAGGTTTGATATCCAGACATTTCATTACCTGGCTAGGTAACATCACCAGTGGCTAGGTAACATAATCTAAACTCTGTACTTCCTGTTAGCTACCCAGTGCTCCCCTGTTCCTGTGTACCTGCCCAGAAAGATTCCATGGCCTCCTGTCATGCTGTGTAGCTGAGTGCCGATTTGTAACTGATCTCAGTGATCCTCTTTCCGGCCATTTGTTGTCAGATGATCAGGTATCGTTCGTATCATCAATGATCCTGATCCCTGAGAGTTTAAAAATGAGCACAGAGATTTGGGGGGATCACTACTCGGTCAAAAAATGTGGTCTTTCAGATGCAGCAATAGACACATTCTGCAATATCAGACTTGTGCTCAATTTTCACCAGAGAGACACTGAGGAATAGGGGAGATTTCCTATTAGTCTATTATTAACATGCGTCCCCTTAACAACACAACTAAAAATCTTAATCATTAATTTCATTTTTGGCTGTTGGTGCTGTGTTGAAAAATTTCTGCAGTCAGTACACATTAAAATAAACTATTGTCTTTGAGAGGTGACCTTATGATGTTTATAAAATCACGAGGAACATGGACAGGGTACATGGAAAAGGTCTTTTTCCTTGGGTAAGGGAGTGCAAAACTAGGGGGCATAGGTTTAAGGTGAGAGGGGAAAGATACCAAAGGGACCTAAGGGGAAAATTGCTCACACAGAGTATGGTGTGTGCATGGAATGAGCTGCCAGATGAAGTCATGAAGGCTGGTGTGATTACAATATTTAACGTCATCCTGATGGATATATGGAAAGGAATGATTCAGAGGGATATGGGCGAAATGCTGGCAAATGAGAAAAATTACTGTCGGACATCTAGTTAGCACGGATCAGTTGGATCAAAGAGTCTGTTTCCCTAATGTATATCTCTATTACACTATGACTGAATCCTTCATTCTATTCCTGCGTATCTCCTTAGAGCGGCAGAATGACTTCCTCCTGCCTCATTGCAGTGATGCTGACTGGCTGAATGGGGCCTTCCTCTTCCTCTGTAACAGGCTCAATGGGTGCAGTGAGAAACAACATATGAGATAGGAGCTCCAGCCGTCTGCTCGTTTTCTAAAGATCATGGCTGGTCTGTTTGCGGCGGAAAACTCTTTTCCTGTCTACTCCCAATAAACACGGGGTCCACTGTACAACAAAGGTCAGTCAAGATCAGCCTTGAATATCTTCAATGAACCAGTCTTCACTGTTTCCTAGGGAAGAGAATACCACAGACAGCACAACCCTAAGGAGATAAGAACATTCTTATCTCAATCTTCAGTGGGGGAACATCTAAATTTAAAAAAAAATGAACTTCACAGCAAGTCACCCCGTTTTTTCAGATTTGCAGCCACAACAAATAAAAATAAAATTGACCATTCAGCCCCTCAAACCTATCCCACAATCCCATTCACTCTGTTCAGTAAAGTATTTATCAAACTCAGTCTCACTGCTCTCTTGGGTAGATATTTCAGAAAGCATAAACCAGACAGCGTACTAAATTGGTGTAGAACTAGACTGTTTGGTCCATCGAGTCTGATCAGCTGTTCGATCATGGCTGACATTTTCTGCAAGAAAATTCTCCCGCCTTCTCTCTGTAATGCTTGATTTCCTTATTAACCAAAACATATCTATCTCTGCCTTAAAGTCAAAAATGTTCTGTGTCTCTATATTCTGTATGTGTGTGTGTGCTTCTGCACATTGGCGGCAAACAGAGGGTGGTGCAGGAGGGTTGTCTTTTGGACTGGAGGCTTGTTACCAGCGGCGCTCCACAGGGATTGTTGCTGGATCCACTTTTGGTTGTCTTTTGTATCAATAACGTAAATGTAAATAATAGGAGACATGGTGAGCAAGTTTATGGATGACACCAAGATTAGTTACACCTTGGAAGGGGAAGAAGGTTGCATAAGATTATGAAGAGATCATAATTAATAGGATCAATGAATTACAGAGTAGAACAGCACACCCTTTGATCCAACTCATTTGTGCCAGCCAGTTATCGTAAATTAATTTTGTTTCATGTTCCAGCATTCGCTCCATATCCATCTAAACCCTTCTAATTTATGTCCCTATCCAGATGCCGTTTAAATGTTGTAATTGTACCAGCCTCCACCACTTCCTCTGGCAGCTCATTGCACACATGCACCACCATCTGTTCACTTATCTTAATTCTATGTCCTCTAGTTGTGGACTTCCCTACCCTGGGATAAAAACACTGACTATTCACACTATCCATGGACTTCATGATTTTATCAATCACTAGAATTTTCAAATGTGACTTCAATAAACACGAATTGCTGTGTTTTCAGTAATCCCACGCCTAAATTTTGAAATTCAATACTAACACTTCTTCCTTCTCCATCAAGTCACAATTCTAAAACCATTTTAATCAACTTATTCATCCACATTATGAAACACCGCTCTGGCATTTGAATCTTGACTTTTGGGCTCAGATGTTGGGACACTACAACACTTGGCAAAAATCGCTAAAGCTGCAACATTATTCTCCTGTGTGTTTGTTCACCAGCCTGTTTTGAAATACTGTTACGTAGCTCCATGACAGGCAGGACTTGAATCCAGACCTTCTGGTCCAGAGTGAGACATACTACCAAGCAAGTTCAGGTATCAGGAACTAACCCACAGCTCTGGCTCAGAGGCATGTGCGATACCCACTACACAAGATTTAAACCATGCTCAGATTTTGGGTCACTTTTTAAATGTCAGCGTTCAACCCGGTGTGGATTCATTAAAATTTGGTTCACTTTTACTGAATTACACAGTTAAAAGAATTACATTGTTTAACTGATGAAAGGTACTCACCACAAATATAGGATGTTGAGTTTATATGCTCGGCCTTCGAAATAAACTAGGAAGATCTTTAATTGTTTGGCTATGATTTCTATCTTAGTTAGCTATTATCTGACATCTGCAATACGAGGGAAAGACATCCTGCAGACACACTCCGCATTTTAAAGGATCTGGAACAGATACTGATCACCGAACACCAGAGATGAAGAAATAGCATACTTTCTGGATCAAAAACACCAATCGCTCTTTCCCACCCGTAACGTGTGACTGTCCTCTTTTTAAAACCACGAAATCATCCAAGGGAGCGGACTACTTTCAAGCCTTTCTTCCCCAGTACTATCACTCACTGGGCAGATGGAGTGGCAGATGGAGTTTAGTTTAGATAAATACAAGGTAGGATCCCTGCAGGATGTTTGAGGTAGGGGTGACCACCGATACTCCTGCCGACTTCGTGTGCAGGAAATGCAGTCAGATCCTGATCCTCACCGAACGAGTTAGGGAACTGGAACTGGAACTGGATGAGCTGAGGATTATTCGAGAGGCTGAGAGGGTGATCGATAGAAGCTACAGGGACATAGTTACGCCAGAGAACAGAGGTAGCTGGGTAACAGTTAGAGGTGGGAAGGGGAATAAACAGGCAGTGCAGGGTTCCCCTGTAGTCGTTCCCCTAAAAAATAAGTATGCAGCTTTGGAAACTGTTGGGGGGGACAGCCTTGCAGGTGTAAGCTGCAGTGAAGGGGTCTGTGGCTCTGAGATTCAGAAGGGAAAGGGGGAGAAGAAGAGAGCGCTAGTTATAGGGGACTCTCTAGTTAGAGGGACGGACAGGCGGTTCTGTGGACATGGGCGAGACTCTCGGATGGTTTGTTGCCTCCCGGGTGCTAGGGTCCGAGACGTCTCGGACCGTGTCTTCAGAATCCTTAAGGGGGAGGGTGTGCAGCCAGAAGTCGTGGTACACATTGGCACCAACGACATAGGTAGGAAGAGGGGCGGGGAGGTCATTCAAGAGCTCAAGGAGTTAGGCTGGAAGCTAAAAGCTAGGACAGACAGAGTCGTCATCTCTGGGTTGTTGCCGGTGCCACGTGACAGAGAGGTAAAGAATAGGGAGAGAGTGCAGTTGAACACGTGGCTGCAAGGATGGTGTAGGAGGGAGGGCTTCAGAAATTTGGACAATTGGACTGCATTCTGGGGAAGGTGGGACCTGTATAAACAGGACGGGTGGCACCTGAACCAGAAGGGCACCAATATCCTGGGGGGTAGGTTTGCTAGTACTCTTCGGGGGGGTTTAAACTAATTTGGCAGGGGGATGGGATCCGGACTTGTAGTCCAGCAAGTAAGCTAGCTGTGTGTCAGGATGTCCAAGACTGTAGGGAGGCTGTGGAGAAGGTAGCACTGACAGGGACTACTTACAGACACAGAGATGGGCTCAAGTGCGTATACTTCAATGCAAGGAGTATCAGAAATAAGGTGGGTGAACTTAAGGCATGGATCGGTACCTGGGACTACGATGTTGTAGCCATAACGGAAACATGGATAGATGAGGGACAGGAATGGCTGTTGGAGGTTCCTGGGTACAGATGTTTCAGTAAGATTAGGGAGGGTGGTAAAAAAGGAAGGGGGGTGGCATTGCTAATTAGAAATGGTATAACGGCTGCAGAAAGGAAGTTTGAGGGGGATCTGCCTCTGGAGGTAGTATGGGCTGAAGTCAGAAATAGGAAAGGTGCAGTCACCTTGTTGGGTGTTTATTATAGGCCCCCCAATAGCAGCAGAGATGTGGAGAAACAGTTTGGGAAACAGATTTTGGAAAGGTGCAGAAGCCACAGGGTCGTAGTCATGGGCGACTTCAACTTCCCAAATATTGATTGGAAGCTCTTTAGATCAAGTAGATTGGATGGGGCGGTGTTTGTGCAGTGTGTCCAGGAAGCTTTTCTAACGCAGTATGTAGATTGTCCAACCAGAGGGGAGGCCATATTGGATTTGGTACTCGGTAACGAACCGGGACAAGTGGTGGGCTTGTTAGTGGGTGAACATTTTGGTGATGGCGACCACAATTCTGTGACTTTCACCTTGGTTATGGAGAGAGATAGGTGCGCACAACAAGGAAGTTTCTACAATTGGGGGAAGGGAAATTACGACACTGTAAGACAGGATTTGAGGAGCATACGTTGGGAGCATAGGCTGTCAGGGAAGGATGTGGTGGAAATGTGGGACTTTTTCAAGGAGCAGATACGACGTGTCCTTGATATGTATGTACCGATCAGGCAGGAAAGAAATGGTCGTGTGAGGGAGCCTTGGTTGACGAGGGAGGTTGAATGTCTAGTAAAGAGGAAGAAGGAGGCTTACATAAGGTTGAGGAAACAAGGTTCAGACAGAGCAGTGGAGGGATACAGGATAGCCAGAAGGGACCTGAAGAAAGGGATTAGGAGAGCTAAGAGAGGGCATGAAAAATCCCTGGCGGATAGGATCAAGGATAACCCTAAGGCATTCTATGCGTATGTGAGAAACCTGAGAATGACGAGAACGAGGGTAGGTCCGATCAAGGACAGTGGTGGGAGACTGTGTATTGAGTCGGAAGAGATAGGAGAGGTCTTGAACAAGTACTTCTCTTCAGTATTTACGAACGAGAGGGACTGTATTGTTGAAGAGGAGAGTGTGAAACGGACTGATAAGCTAGAAGAGATATCTGTTAGGAAGGAAGATGTGTTGGACATTTTGAACAACTTGAGGATAGACAAGTCCCCCGGGCCTGACGGGATATATCCTAGGATTATGTGGGAAGCAAGAGAGGAAATTGCAGTACCGTTGGCAATGATCTTCACGTCTTCACTGGCAACGGGGGTGGTACCAGGGGACTGGAGAGTAGCGAATGTTGTGCCCCTGTTCAAAAAAGGGAATAGGGATAACCCCGGGAATTACAGGCCAGTTAGTCTTACTTCTGTGGTAGGCAAAGTAATGGAAAGGGTACTGAGGGATAGGATTTACGAGTATCTGGAACGGCACTGCTTGATTAGGGACAGCCAGCACGGATTTGTGAAGGGTAGGTCTTGCCTTACAAGTCTTATTGAATTCTTCGAGGAGGTGACCAAGCATGTGGATGAGGGTAGAGCAGTGGATGTAGTGTACATGGATTTTAGTAAGGCATTTGATAAGGTTCCCCATGGTAGGCTTATGCGGAAAGTCAGGAGGCATGGGATAGAGGGAAATTTGGCCAATTGGATAGAAAACTGGCTAACCGGTCGAAGTCAGAGAGTGGTAGTAGATGGTAAATATTCAGCATGGAGCCCAGTTACAAGTGGAGTTCCGCAGGGATCAGTTCTGGGTGCTCTGCTGTTTGTAATTTTTATTAATGACTTAGATGAGGGAGTCGAAGGGTGGGTCAGTAATTTTGCAGATGATACAAAGATAGGTGGAGTTGTGGACAGTGAGGAGGGCTGTTGTCGGCTGCAGAGGGACTTAGATATGATGCAGAGCTGGGCTGAGGAGTGGCAGATGGAGTTCAACCCTGCCAAGTGTGAAGTTGTCCATTTTGGAAGAACAAATAAGAATGCGGAATACAGGGTTAATGGTAGGGTTCTTGGTCAGGAGGAGGAACAGAGGGATCTTGGGGTCTATGTACATAGATCTTTGAAGGTTTCCACTCAGGTGGATAGAGTTTGTAAGAAGGCCTATGGAGTATTATCGTTCATTAGCAGAGGGATTGAATTCAAGAGTCGTGAGGTGATGTTGCAGCTGTACAGGACTTTGGTTAGGCCACATTTGGAGTATTGTGTGCAGTTCTGGTCGCCTCACTTTAGGAAATATGTGGAAGCTTTGGAGAGGGTGCAGAGAAGATTTACCAGGATGTTGCCTGGAATGGAGAGTAGGTCGTACGAGGATAGGTTGAGAGTTCTCGGCCTTTTCTCGTTGGAACGGCGAAGGATGAGGGGTGACTTGATAGAGGTTTATAAGATGATCAGAGGAATAGATAGAGTAGACAGTCAGAAACTTTTTCCCCGGGTACAACAGAGTGTTACAAGGGGACATAAATTTAAGGTGAAGGGTGGAAGGTATAGGGGAGATGTCAGGGGTGGGTTCTTCACCCAGAGAGTGGTGGGGGCATGGAATGCGCTGCCCGTGGGAGTGGTAGAGTCAGATTCATTGGCGACCTTTAAGCGGCATTTGGATAGGTACATGGATGGGTGCTTAATCTAGGATAGAAGTTCGGCACAACATCGTGGGCCGAAGGGCCTGTTCTGTGCTGTATTGTTCTATGTTCTAAGGTATCACATTTTGGGAAAACAAACATTGAGAGGACATATACAATTCAATGTCAGGCCATTGGTGGCGTTGTCGAAAAGAGAGATCTCGGGGTTTTGGTATATTTCTTTGAAGTTTTCATCATGTGTAGGC
This sequence comes from Chiloscyllium punctatum, assembly GCF_047496795.1. Lineage (NCBI taxonomy): Eukaryota > Metazoa > Chordata > Chondrichthyes > Orectolobiformes > Hemiscylliidae > Chiloscyllium > Chiloscyllium punctatum. Next base: position 5,923,336 of record NC_092786.1, read on the forward strand.
AGGGTGGGTATGAAGGCGTTTGGCATGCTGGCCTTCATTGCTTCGACCTTTGAGGACAGGAGGTGGGACATTATCTTCAGGTTGTGCTGGACATTCGTGAGGTGTCTCCTGGAGTACTGTGTGCAGGTCTGGTCACCCAGTCACATTGAGGATATTATTAGACTGGAGACGGTTCAGAAAAGATTTACCAGGTTGTTGCTGGTAATGGAACGCTTAAGTTAGAAGGACAGCCTCGATAGACTGCGACCTTTTCTCGTGACACCTTAGTGACCTTATAGAGGTTTATAAAACTATGAGGGGTATAAATAATGTTGAAAGGCAGGTGTCCTTTCCTTCCGGTGGTGGATTTCAAGACTGGGGGAAATTTTAAGATGACAGGAGAAAGTTTTACAGACGAAATAGTGTCATACAGCCGTCCAGCATGGAAACAGACCTTTGCATCCAACTCGTCCCTGCCGACAAGATGTGCTTAATTAATGTAATTCCATTTACTAGCATTTGGCCCATATCCCCTAAACGCTTCCTATTCATGTGCCCATGCAGATGCCTTTAAAATGTAATTGTACCAGCCTCCACAACGTCCTCTGGCAGCTCGTTACATACACAGTACCCTCTCTTTGAAATCGTTGCCACTTAGATCCGTTTTAGGTCTTTCCCCTCTCACCTTCAACCTATTCCCTTTAGCTTTGGAACGTGCTACCTTAGGAAAAAGACCTTGGCTATTCACGCTATCCATTCCACTTATGACTTTGGAACTTCTCAGATCACCTATCAAACGCTGGTTCTCCAGGGAAAATAACCCCGGCCGACTCAGCCTCTCCATAAATCTCAGAACCCGCAACCCTGGCTGTATCCTTGCAAATCTTTTCTGAATCCTATCAGGTTTCACCCATCCTTCCTCTGTGATTGAAACCGTAATTGCACGAAGTATTCAAAAGTGGCCTAACCAATGTTCTGTACAGCCGCAATATGACCTGCCAACTCTTATATTCAATGCGCTGACCAATAGAGGCAAGCATATCAAACACCTTCTTCACTATCCTATATACCTGCAATTCCACTTTCAAAATATTATGAACCTGCACCCCAAGGTCTCTTTGTTGAGCAACACTCCCCAGAAAGTTAACTTTAAATGCTTAAGGCAAGCCTTAATTTTCCTTTCCAAAATACAGTACTTCACATGCACCTCAATTAAACTCCTTCTGCCACTCCACAGCCCATTGGTCCATCGGATTAAGACCCTCTTCTACTTTGTGGTAAGGTTTTTCTCTGTCCACTGCAACTCCAACGTTGGTGTCATCTATAAACGTAGTAATCATGCCTCCTATGTTCATATCCAAATCATTTATGTAAATGATAAACAGCAGTGGACCCAGGATGGAACTTTGTGATACTCCTCTGATCGCAGGTCTCCAGTATGCAAAGTAACCTACTACCATCACCACACTCTGTCTTCTACCTTTGAGCCAGTTCTGTATCCAAATGGCTAGTTCTCCTTATATCCCATGAGCTCTAACCTTGCTAACCAGTCTACCATGAGGAACTTTGTCAAACGCCTTACTGAACTCCATATAGATCACGTGCACTGCTCTATCCTCATGAATCCTTTTCCTTACTTCATCAAGCAAAATTAATCATGTTTGTGAAACATGATTTCCCATGCACAAAGCCATGTTACTACCCATAATCAATCCTTGCCTTTCCAAATACATGCGCATCCTATCCCTTAGGATTCTGTCCAATAACTTACCCACCACTGATGTCAGGATCATTGGTCTATAGTTCTCTGGCTTTTCCTTCCCAGTTTGTTTAATGATGGCACCACGTTAGTCAGCCTCGTGTCTTCCAGCACCTCAGGTTTGGCTATTGATGATAAGAGCATGCTATTAAGATTCCCAGCAATCACGTCCCGAGCTTTCCACAGAGTTCTCATTGAAACCTGATCAGGACCCATGAAGGGAATTTTGATTACACATCATTTGGTTCGTTTATGGAATGAACGTCCTGAGAAGTCATGGATGTGGGTGAAGGTACAACGCTTAAAAAACGTTTGATTAAGCACAAGTATAAGAGAAGGTTTGGGAAAACATGGTTCAAGCGCATGCAGGTGGGACTGGTTTAGTTTGACATTATCATCAGCATAGACTGTATGAGCTGAGAGGTCTGTTTCCAAACACCCAATGTAACCCTATGACTCCATGTGTGTTTGTATGTCCAAGCATGTATCTGCATACCTCTGTCCGTGCATGCCTATTTGTGTGTGTTTATATGTATCTCTGTGTGCCCCCTGTGTGTATCCATCTCTCTCTGCATGTTATGTGCCTGTTTCTGTATGTGTGTGTGCGTCTGTGTTATCTGTATTCATGTGTGTGGGTGTGTGTCTGTGTGTGTGTGTTTGTCTGTGTGTCGACGGTGTTGTAAGCTGCTTCCCACCTTCAGTCCCTCTGAAACAGAATCCCTGATGATTTTCACCCTCCACTCGCACCTGTACACTGGTGTGGGGAGGCTAGCAGAGACTGACAATAACAGAAAGCTCAGCAAGTCTGGCAGCATCTGTGGACAGAAATGTAAGTTTGCGTTTCAGGTAGAGTGGTCTTTCCTCATAACTCATGTCAGGGGTATATTACATCACGTTAAGCACCACAGAGATTGCAAGACTCTCCCTACACTGATACACACAGATATATACAAACACTAATACAGAGTCATAGAGACACTCACTAATACTTGGAAACTAATACAGACATAGAGTTTCAGTCAGTATTTCTCTTGCTCCACATTTTTCCTGTCAGTATTTCACTTACACGGTAGTGGCACAGTGGTCAGCACTGCTGCCTGATAGCGCCAGACACCCGAGTTCAATTCCCGCCTCAGGCGACTGACTGTGTGGAGTTTGCACGTTCTCCCCGTGTCTGTGTGGGTTTCCTCCGGGTGCTCTGGTTTCCTCCCACAGTCCAAAGATGTGAATTGGCCATGCTAAATTGCGCCTAGTGTTTAGGTAAGGGGTAAATGTTGGGGTATGGGTGGGTTGCGCTTCGGCAGGTCGGTGTGGACTGGTTGGGCCAAAGGGCCTGTTTCCACACCGTAATGTAATCTAATCTTCACTATCCGGTGTGTGTCAGTATTGAATTCTGTCCTCAGGGAGTGTGTTAGTATTGCACTTGCTCACAATAGTGATTGAGCCAGTATTTCTATGTGGCGTATCGCTGTAGGATAATTTCAATGTTTGCAGATACCAAACCTGCAATAATTATAAAGTTTAAGATGGATAATGTGGAACTCCAACAGGACAGTCACGCGTTGGTGTAGTTTTCAGGATAATGGAAGATGAGGATCAATGCGGAACAGTGTGAGGCGATGCACTTCGTAGCAAAAACATTGAAATACAATATAAAACAGACTGTATAGTTATAAAAAGGGTGCAGGAACAGAAGGCCCTGGTAGTATATGAGCACAGATTATTGAAGATGTCAGGACAAGTGGGGACAGCAGTAACTATCACAGATTAGTTTCAGTATCTGAGCTGTTTATAGGGGGAGGTTTAGGAGGGAGCCTCCGTGCTCCCTTCCTGGGAGGTGGTGGTGACGATGTGTTGTGAGCCCACCCTCCTGCCCCCGAGACCATGGGGATTCCATTTGTACCAGCTAAACACAAAATGGAGATGGCATCAGGGCCATGGCAACTATGTTGTGCTGGGGGGAATGGAACTGCAGTGGGTTTAAAGTGAGATTTGCCCTTCATGAACATTGCTCCTTATTCGGTCGGTGGGACGTGGATGTTTCAGAATCTCCACACGAGGCATCCCGGTCTTCTCTGAATCATACAAGGGTCCTCCCTACATGGCGCAGTCAGGGCGGTTATGACGGAATGGACATCCGGCACTCCACCAACCAGATTGGAATTTTCTGTCCTATTCCAGGCTGTTTCTCCTGGAATGGGAGGAAAGGGCGGATAAAAGTGAGGGTGGGATTGGGTGACCTTGCTGTTAGTGCTGATGCAGATGGTGAGGGTGGCCATGGTGAGGTGTCCGCAGCGAGTCAGTTCACAGTGATGTGTCCATACAATGCTGTTAATGTAAGGGGTGTAGTGGAGGGAGAGAGAGAGAAAAAGATAGAGAGAGGGAGAGAGGAGCAAAGAAGGTGATGCAGTGAGAGTGGTGGAGTATGAGCCTTGTTCGGGAACTGGTGCTCTAACAGTTATACAGTAACTGTGAGGGAACAGAGAAAATACAGTGACCCTTATCCTGACAGAGTGGGGAACGTTATTGATGCTTGTCCTGTATTGCTGGACGTTTCCTCAGACCGCAGGTACTGCACTGAGCTGGATGGCGAGCTCAGACCATATTCAGTGGGTCTGGTGGTGTGGCCCTCTCTGGAAAGAGAGTCGTCCTCCCCTGTACTAGCCCATCCACCAGGACCTCCTTGCCCTTGTCGACAAACCGTCACATATTTGTCCCTCAACTGTCATGTCCGGGGTAAACTGTGCAGGACAACTCTGAACTGAGAAAGCTGTACTGTGTGCCCTTTGGCCTTTTAAACATGGCCCCAGAGCATGGGATCACTTATTATCCAGGGGCATCCGGGCAATGGTGAGTACCTCCAGCCATAGTGGGTGGGAGAAACAGGCTGGCATTGAATGGGAGGGTTACTATGGGGTGGGTGGGTAGTTAATGAGGTGAGTTCAATAAGATAGCATCAAGAAAGTAACATGACCTCGTGCGGACAGTCCCTCTGTCACACTCAATGAAAATGTCACTGAGACAAGTTATTATTAGATTCAGCCCAATGAATCGAAGTATGTACTGACCCTTCTCCAAGTTACAAAGCTGCAGGACAAATGCTCATCTAATACTCTCCGTCATCTGACATCGCAGCAATATCCCGTTCACTCATCATTCCTGCAAACACTGGCTTATGTTGCAGGGTACTGTTGAAAAGTTTACATTTCAACGTTCAGGAACTTGGGAACACATGGCATTGCCTCTCAATTTCGCCCTCTGTCTATACTACAAACTCCTCCTATTTGTTGGTATTTAAACTGATTCCCAGGCGATCGCTCTCTCTCTGTCATGTTCATACCCACAGCTCCCCTTATCATGGCACAGTGTAGATATGGAGCTGTAAATGGATGGGAGCTGCACATTCTGTCACTCCCAGCATGGTCTGCAAGTTTCCCCACGCTGGCCAATGATCTGGAACAGTGTTACTGAACAATGTACTGGGATGGTGGACACGGTTCCACACCCTGGTCACATATCTTAACTGGGTTTATGGATCAAAGCACTGCTGTGGTATGCTTAGCTTTCCACTCTGGGTAGATTGTAGATTTTATTGTACAGTACATCAGCCCGGTCTGCACAGTGCTCCATGCTGAAAACATTTTAATCTGGGTTTATAGATCAATGCACTGCTATGGTCTGCCCAGTGTTTCACGCTGAAACCATTGCAGGGTTGTATTCAACAGTAACCGAGCCTGGTCTGCACAGTGCTTCATGCTGAACAGATATCGCCTCCGGATTTATGGTGTCAGGGCTGGTTCTTTGAGATGGATTGAGAATGTGATATAACTAATCTTTTCAGTTGATATGGCAATGCCTTGATTTTAGTTCTCATTCTTGTGATTGGTTCCTCCATATTCTGAATCCTCCGGCCAGTCCCATTCTTCAGTCTACTTGCATATTTCGGCAACTTGTCCCATGAGTAATTGTTCAGTTCTAATGTCAATAACTGTCCTGTCTATTTCCCTGGTCTTTGACTCTGCTCACTTTGGAGCATCGGGATTCAGCGCTACAAACCTCAGGAAGGTCATTCCTCAGACTCAACACTCCAGGGAATATAACGCCTACCTATTCATACTCTCTGTGTAGGTCAACATCACCCGCTCACCCAATATCAGCAACATACTTGTAAATTTTAACTGCATCCTTTCAAGTTGAACAACATCTTTTCTATAGCAGGGTGATCATAATTCAAGGCAGTATTATGGAAGTGGCTGAACCTCGTGTGTAGGCGGAAGTGAGCACTGCTGACGCTGGAGATTAGAATCCAGAGTGTGGTCTGGAAAAGTGCAGCATGTTAGACAGCATCCGATGAGCAGGAAAGTCAATGTTTTGGGCAACAGCCCGATTCCTATTAAAGGGTTTTTGCTCAAAGCATCGATTTTCCTGCTCCTCGGAAGTTGTCTGATCTAGCCTGCTTTTTCAGCACCACACTGATACCAGTGTATATATCAGATGGCCTCCTTCTTCAAAAAACGCAATTTCCCCTCCCACATGGTCGACGATGCCCGGCAACACATCTTATCCACTTCCCACACCTCTGCCTCCGAATCCCACCCCTCCAAATGCAACAGGATAATAAAATCCCTGTTCCTCACCTTCCACCCCACCAAATCTCCAGATACAATCCGTTTTCCTCCCCCATCTGCGCCATCTGCACTCGGACCCCTACAGCAGTGATATATTTCCCTCCCCATCCCTATTCTCATTCGATATAGACCATTCCCTCCGTGACTACCTCAATAAATCAATCCCGCCCACCAAAGCACTCTCCCCTCGCAACTCCTTCCCCTGCCACCGCAGGAATTGCAAACCTGCGTCCTCACCTCCCCCCTCACCTCCGCCCAAGGACCCAAAGGATCCTTCCACATCCATTGGAGTTTTACCTGCACTTCCAGACACACCACCTACTGTATCCGTTGCTCCCGATGTTGTTTCCTCCCCTTTGGGGAGACAGGACGCTAACTTGCGGCACACTTCAGAGAACATATCCAGGACACCGGCACCAACCAACCCCATTGCCCCATGACCGAACATTTCACCACACCCTCCCACTACACTATGGTCCTGGGCCTCCTCCATCACCACTCCCTAACCACCTGGTATCTTTCACTGGCTTAACCGATCTGCTGTTTGAACCTTCAACTGTGAAATATAGACTTAATGATGACAGCAATCTGCTGCTGAAACTCTCGAGTTGAAACCTGCATAAACCAGTCTGATTCGACCTCAGACCAAAATCCCATCCGTCTGACATTTCTGGGCACGCTGATTTATATCGCTGTTGTGTATGGCAATTCCTTAATTTTAATATTCTTGAGCACTTTAAATCATCTGTCCATGAATCTTCCCTCAATCTTTCTGTGTTGATTTTCCAAATTCCTGTCAGTTGTTCATATTTAACCTGTTTAAAATCACACAACACCAGGTTATAGTCCAACAGGTTTAATTGGAAGCACACTAGCTTTCGGAGCGACGCTCCTTCATCAGGTGATTGTGGAGGGCTCGATCGCAACACACAATGTATAGCAAAAATTTGCAGTGTTATGTAACTGAAATTATACATTGAAAAATTGATAATCTGTTAAGCCTTTCATCTGTTAGAATACAGTGATAGTTTCACTTTCATGTGTAAATCACAAAACCCTTTTTTTTAAAAGTTGCATTCTCGGGTTAGCTGTTAACAATGGTGATAGCTAGACAATATGCTGAAGGAGTTAGCCCCCTGTGTTCTCTGTCTATGACCTGATGTTTAGATTGATTCTCATCTAAAAAGTGAGATAACAGAGTTTTTCATAAATTCATGCAGTTTTGAGCTCAGAGTTCTACATGAATGTATGCGGTTTTTGAGCAAAGTGCAATGTAACTCTGCAGGTACAAATTCACCACACAAAATATATGTGTGCATGTGGGTCTTTGTCTGTCTGTGTGTCTGTCTGTCTGGGGTGGGGGTTGTGAGTGTGAGAAAGTGTGTGTGTTTGTGTAGTGAGTGCAGAGTGCCTTAAGTCTGTGAGGGAGTGCATGTGTGGGAGTGTGTGTGTTTTTAAGTGTGTCTGTGGGTATCTGTGTGCGCGTCTGTATGTACCTGTGTCCGTGTGTATGTGAGAGTGTGTGTGTGTGTGTGTGTGTGTGTGTGTGTAGGAATATTTGTGTGTGTGTGTGTAGGTGTACCTGTGTGTGTGTGTATAGTGCAATGGTGATCACCTGTAATGTGACATGAATCCAAGGTCCCAGTTGAGGCCCTCCCTATGGGTACCGAACTTAGCTATCAGCCTCTGCTCGGCCACTTTCTTCTGCTGTCTGTCGTGAAGTCCACCTTGGTGGATGGTCACCCGAAGGTCTGAGGCTGAATGTCCTGGCATGATTTTAAACTTTGTACACCCCAGTCCAACACCGGCATCTCCAAATCATATTTAACCTCGTTTTCTTCAAGTGCATTTTCTCTCAAGCAATGATTTTCACACTCAACCACCCCAAATGCACCTCCCCCCCCCCCCCCCCCCCCCACACACACACACACACCACCCGCACACACCTCATGCTGGGCAGATAATCCAGTTTACTGAGCAATGCACTGGCATAGTCGGAACAACTCTCCATGTTGGTCTGTCACCTTGTCCCAGTTTATGCTACTTGAAATGTTCTGTGGAGCCGATTCAGAATTTTTTGAAACAAACCATTTCAGCTGATCTGAAAATACCCTTATTTAATGTTATCATGCTTGCAATTTTGATCTCTAAGGGCTCAATCTTCCAGTTAGTCCCACTACCCAGTCTTTTTCTATATATTTCCACCACATGTTCTCAGCTAATTATCTGCCTGTTTCTGTCTTTAATGTGAATCTTTCTATCCCTCTGTATCTTTCACTGGCCTTGGCGTTTGGTCTCCGAGTGTATCGAGTGCTGGCATTGTGAAGCTCAGAAACAATGAATTGGTGTGTATCAGGTTGTTGTTCACTTCCCAGTGTGTCCGATTTGGTGCTCCATGTCGGGGGTGGGGGTGTGTGTCAGTCTGTTTTTCAGTTCCCGGTGTGATTCATGTGGTGTTCCATGTTCAGGGGAGTGTGTGCCGGGCTGTTTTTTAATTCCCGGTGTGTCCCATACGCTGCTTCATGTTCGGGAGTGGGTGGGTGTGTCAGGCTGTTGTACAATTCCCGGTGTCCCATGTGGTGCTCCATGTTGGATAGGGGTTTCAGCAGCTTTGACTCACTTATTTTAAGCTTGATCCGGGCCTGTCCACTGAATGTCTGACTTCTGTGTTTGTCCCTTAGAGTTGATCGTGTGGTCAGTAACACAAGGAGTATTATTGTAAAGGACCAGGTACCTAACATCTCTGACAATGGTGTCACATTAAAAAAGGTTATTTGCTCCTTCTCTTTAAAGAGGGATCTTAAAGGCCGAGCTGCCTACTGCATATGGCTCAAGTCAATAACTTACGATGCTTTTAGGGTTTTTTTTTTAATAAATAGTGATAACAATGGACAGTTCGCACAGACCAGGCTTTCCAGTTTTTCTGAGCTGGAATAATCAAGGGTGCCTGGGATGGGAGCACGATTGCATGCTTCAGTAAATGATCCCAAGCTACTATTCTCTCAGACATCTGTCTTGATGCTGTTTCCTCCAAGATTGGAGAACTGCATGCATGACTGACTGGCCTTGGGTGTGTTCTTTTTGCTAAGGGATGAGTTTATGGGGTGATAGTACCTTGGCATAGTTCATTAGTGGAAGGTACTTCGTCTATAGATTGTCTTAAGATTTCCAGTAGTTAAGTTATTCTACATTCCTCTCCTTTTTTGCGTGTATTTTTATTAGTGTTTGAATAAATTGTGTTTTGGTTTAAGTTGAGTTGTTTGAACAGCTGCATCACATCTGGATCACCCATTTTATAAGATCATAACATCATAAGACATAGCAGTAAAGTAAGGCCATTCAGCCCATCGAGTCCACTCCGCCATTTAATTATGGCTGATGGGCAGTTCAAATCCACTTACCCGCATTCTCCCCATAGCCGTTAGTTCCTTGTGACATCAAGAATTTATCAATCTCTGCCTTGAAGACATTTAGCGTCCCGGCCTCCACTGCACTCTCTGGCAATCAATTCCACAGACCCACCATTCTTTGTCTGAAGAAATGTCTCCGCATTTCTGTTCGGAATTGACTCCCTCTAATTCTAAGGCTGTGCCCACGGGTCCTAGTCTCCTCGCCTAACGGAAACAATTTCTTAGCGTCCACCCTTTCCAAGCCATGTATTATCTTATAAGTTTCTATTAGATCCCCCCTTAACCTTCTTAACTCCAATGGGTACAATCCCAGGATCCTCAGCCGTTCCTCGTATGTTAGAGCTACCATTCCAGGGATCATCCGTGTGAATCTCCACTGGACACGCTCCAGTGCCAGTATGCCCCTCCTGAGGTGTGGGGCCCAAAACTGGACACAGTACTCCAAATGGTGCCTAACCAGAGCTTTATAAAGACTCAGTAGCACAACGGTGCTTTTATATTCCAACCCTCTTGAGATAAATGACAACATTGCATTCGCTTTCTTAATCACGGATTCAACCTGCATGTTTACCTTCAGAGATTCCTCGGCTAGCACTCCCAGATCCCTTTGAACTTTGGTTTTATGAATTTTCTCACAGTTTGAAGGTAGTCCATGCTTGTATTCTTTTTTCCAAAGTGCAAGACCTCGCATTTGGTCACATTAAACTTCATCAGCCATTTCCTGGACCACTCTCCCAAACTGTCTAGATCCATCTGTCGCCTCCCCACTTACTCAGTACTACGTGCCTGTCCACCTATCTTCATATCATCGGCAAACTTCGCAAGAATGCCCCCGGTCCCTTCATCCAGATCATTAATTTATAAAGTGAACAGCTGCGGCCCCAACACTGAACCCTGCGGGACACCGCTTGTCACCGGCTGCCATTCCAAAAAAGAACCTCTTATCCAAACTCTCTGCCTTCTCTACGACAGCCAATCCTCACTCCATGCCAGTAGCTCACCTCGAACACCATGGGCCCTCACCTTACTCAGCAGCCTCCCGTGTGGCACCTTATCAAAAATCTTTCACATCTACCTTTACGATAACACAAATTTGGCGTCCAGGCTGCCATATTAAAGCATTTTAAGGCAGTCTACTCTGGTCCATAAAAAAAAGTGGGGACTCTTGTCCGTTTCGAATTCGATAATTCCAAATTGGGTTCAGGTTCAGAATCCCTACAGTGTGGAAACAGGCCATTTGGCCCAACAAATCCACACCAATCCACCGAACAGTAACCCACCAAGACCCATTCCCCATCCTAATATTCCATATTTACCCCTGACTAATGAACCTAACCTACACATCCCTGAACAGTATGGACGATATACCATAGCCAATTCACCTAATCTGCACATGTTTGGGCTGTGGGAGGAAAACTGAGCACCCATGTGGGGAGAGGGAATATTTGCACAAGGAGATTGTTGGGCTCAAAGGCGGCGTTTGGTATTTGTTAGTGTCTTTTGTTCCGCGCGTTGAATTCGGTTGGTTTGAACAGTGCTTTGTGAAATCATGATTCTTTCTGTTTCTAAGCGTTCTCTGGGTGTGGAAGAAGAAAAGTTGGAGATTTTGCAAAAGGTGAGCAAGGCAAAGTTTTTAGAATTGGCAGACAAGCTGGATTTGGTTTTGTGTTTGTTTGTGAGAAAAGGAGATAATTACAGCTATAGTTTGCATTAAACTTTGGTGGAAACACCATCAGAATCTTTGGAAATCTTTGGTCGGCGGTGGGCTGGATGAGGAGGAGTGTGAGGATGAGTAACTCTATGGTACCAAAGGCCTGATGTAGATCTGTTTCAGTACACCCAGGCATTGCCTAAATTTGATGAGAAGGATGCAGATGTCTTTTTAATTTCATTTGAGATAGTGGCTAAACAGATGCAGTGGCCACTCACCATGTGGATTTAGTTCAGCCAAACAAAGCTTGGAGTGAGGTATTTGCATCCCTATCGGAGGAGGTATCTGACAAGTATGAGGGGGGAAGAAAGCCATCTGAAGTGCATATGAGCTTGGCCAGCAGCCTAATGACAGCATTTTAGGAATCTAAAAAAAGCGTCCCTGGTTAAATGTAAATTGAGTTTGAAAGAATCAAACAAAGTAATTTTTGAAAGGTGGATAAGGGCATTAAAAACACAGCAACTAATGACACTCTGAGTGAGATTCTTACTTGGGAGGAGTTCAAAAATTCACTTTCTGCAGTCATGAGAACTCGTGTGGAAGAGCAGAAACTTAAAATGGCAAGCTTAGAGCTGAAATGACTGATGATTATCAGTTGGCCCATAAAACAAAGTTTGGCTTCTGTGAGGGATGGAGATGAATTTGCGAGATCTTAAAATATATACATGTGAGTAATGTTTACTGGCATAGACCAGGAGTAGCAGGTAATGAAGATGCAGCATTGAGCGGTACAGAAGCATGTCAATCTTGGAAGCTGAGACATGAGGAGACATGTCATTGAAAAGGAATATTGGAGATATGAGATTTGCTCCATTATGTAATGTGTGGTTGGAGTGTCCCGTGAAGCCATCAACAGGAATATTTCACAATTGGGAAGGAGGCCTTGAGCTTGGGCTTGGCGTTACAACATTTCAGCATTTAACTTGGAAATAACGTGCCTGAGACAAATCTACATACGATCCTATCTCTTAAACGTTTTTGGAGAAATTTAGGGAGACAACTTCCGGGATATTCAGATAGAGGTTATAATTGTTGCCATTCAATTTTAACGTTATACAGGTGACGAGACAAGAAGCTGTACTTGTAGCCAAGTTGTCGAGACTTGGATGAAGAAATACAGAGGCGTTCTGTGGTCGGAGTAAACTGACTGAAATAAAAGGGAGTTGTGTATGTTTGCATGCTTAGTGTCAATACAATATATATGTATTGTAGTCTACTGAAACAATAAGAATACGGAGTTTAACATGAAGTCACCTTTGCATATTGATTGTTCATTTTTTTTGAAGGGGGAGTTGTGACTTATATGATCCGTAAATTCCAAGACAGGACTGGTGAGTTATCCATCGTTTCCCAGTATGTCGACATCAATATCACCATTCAGAGATGGAGGATATGTATGGTGGATGAGATGAATACAATGTTTTCTCCCTCAGCAGGGGTCTGCCGAGTGTATCCTGGCTTTCCCAGTAATTTTCCCAATGATGTACATGGCTCTGCTGGTCCCCATGTCATTGAGGAGATGGAGGGGAACTGCAGGAAATCTCACTCCATTAATGTGTGATGCGCTAATGCACAGTACATAATGATGGTGAATACCCACTGTCCTCGCTGCAGCCACAGGCTCTTCGTTCAGACGCAGTCAGACCATTCCTTCATCATCTGTCTCCATGTAGAATTAAATGAATGTATCTTAAAGGCCGTCCCCTTCTTACACGTTTCAAAACATATCCCCACTGCCAACCAACAATATTAGGCCACTGGGAATGGCACGGAGCAGATCATCAGAGAGAGGGAGCAAAACCTCTCATGTCTGAACTGGTCTGAGTGAACTCCCCAATACACAGTATTACTAAGCCCGTTAATCTCTCTCCATTTCAGTAACATACTCCCTTCCATTCTTCCTGTAAATAAAATGACAGGTTATATCATGTTATATTCTACTGCCTCGCTTGATAATTTAATGTCTTGCTTATCACAGAGTTATCACCAAACGTAATTATAGTACATCTGTTCCATAGTCCTGATCATTGATATAGATTGCAAATAGTTGAGGATCAAGCACTGGTCATTGTGTGACTCCACTGGTGACGTTCTGTCAAACTGATTTATCCAGAGTGCCTGCTTCCTGTTTGATAACCAGTCCTCCCCCCATTCCTGTGTAACACATTCGAAGGGCTAAATAAGAACAAGGAACATCAGTCAGGAATTCAACCGCTCAAGCCTGCTCCACTTTTGAATATAATCATGGCTGATCTAATCGCGGCCTCTGTTCCAATTTTCTACCATTTCTCCATCATGAAACTCTGGTCTGTTGTTGTAGATTGCTGCACATGATAAAATATCGACTCCACATCTACACTGTCAATTACTTTTAGCATTTTACAGACCTCAATGATATCTCCTTTCATTATAATAAACTTGAGACTATAGACCTGAACTGCTCAATCTCTCTTCATAAGACAACCCCCCTCCCCCTCCACCCCAACCCCACCGCTCCCATCTCTGGAATCAATCTAATGAACCTCTTTGGAATTACCTCCAATGCAAATGCATCCTTCCGCAAGTCGGGGCACGCAAACTCTACTGCAGTTGCAGCCTCACTCATGTCTTGCATAGCTACATAAACACTCCCTACCTTTCTACTCTATCGTTTTACAAATAAAACTGACACTACGCTTTCCTTTCCCATTACTTGCTGTACCTGCATGCAGGTTTTCTGTGAAATGCACATGAACACACAGACCCCTCTGCACCTGAGCATTTTGAATTTTCTCTCCATTTGGATAATAATTTGCCTTTCTATTTCGCTGGCCAAACTGAATAATCTCATAGTTATACACTTTAATTTTCATTGCCAAATGTTAGCCCATTCACCCAACCTATCCATATTCCTTTTTAAGCCTCTTACATCTTCAATCCGAAATAATTTCCCACCGATGTTAGTGTCATCTGAAAAACTGGTTATAGCATTTTCTATCCTGTCAACCGAGTAATAATATTGATGAAAAAATGTTAAGGCATGAGTACAGAAATCTGCGTCACCACAGAAGATACATTTGCCTGAAGAAAATGACGCATCTATTCCATCTGACTGTATTTAGCTGGTTCACCAATCCTCATCCAAGCTAATAAATCACTCCTAAACCCATGTTGTCTGACCTTAACAGTTACTCTTTGGAGAAGCAACATACCCAATGCCGTCTGAAAGAGCAGATATATTCCATCTGCAGGATTCGCACGAACCGCCTTATTTGTGACATCTTTAAATAACTCAAGCAAACAATTCAAACACGATTTAGCCTTTGTAAAACCATGTTGAGTCTGATGGATTGTGGTATAACTTTCAAATGTCCTGAACGATGGACTCTAACAACTTGCCTTAAATTACAATAGTTTATTGTTACATTTTAGTCCCTAATGTATACCATTATTATACGTTCTTTCCTTTTGAAAACCTTTATGTTTTCTTTGAATTCCTGTTTAACGTGTGAGATGGCTTGCATTAACATTATTTCGAGCACCGAGCAAGAGATCAGGTTATTTAGGAATTGGTGTTGGATGATCAGAAGAGCTAATTGAAAACTTTGCTGTAAACGGCCTTTTGGGAACATTGACCACAACTTTTTATTTGAGATTCAATTCCCTACAGTATGGAAAC
The DNA here is from genome assembly GCF_047496795.1 of Chiloscyllium punctatum. NCBI lineage: Eukaryota > Metazoa > Chordata > Chondrichthyes > Orectolobiformes > Hemiscylliidae > Chiloscyllium > Chiloscyllium punctatum. The sequence continues at coordinate 5,938,481 of NC_092786.1, forward strand.
AGGCCCTTCGGGCCAGCAAGTCCACATCAACCCTCCAAAGAGTAATCCACAGACATATTTCCCTCTGATTAATGCACCTTCCGCTATGGGCAATTTTGTATGGCCAATTCACCTTACCTGCAAATTTTTGGACTGTGGGAGGAAACAGGAGCACTCGGAGGAAACCCACGCAGACCCGGGGAGAATGTGCAAACTCCACACAGACAGTCGCCTGAGGCTGGATTCAAACAGGGTCCCTGTTATTGTGTTGGCAGCAGTGCTAGACAATGAGCCACGGTGCTGCATCTGTTGGTTTTCCTTTATGCTGTTTGAGTACGCGAAATTTTTTGTTTTATTTGAAGTAACGGTTAGGAATCTGAGTCATGCAAGCCATGAAGGTGTGAGGAGAAACTGGGGACAGCAGATGCTGGAGATCAGAGTCGAAGAATGTGGTGCTGGAAAAACACAACCGGTCGGGCAGCATATTAGTAGCATGAGAATCGATGTTTAGGGCAGAAGCGCTTCATCAGGAATGAGGCTTGTGGGCAAAAGGGGCTGAGAGATACATGGGTGGGGGGGGGGTGTGTGTGGCGGGGGGACGTAGCCAGGAATATGACAGGTGGATGGAGGAGGGGTTGAAAGTGATAGGTGATGAAGGGAGGCAGAATGCTTCATCCTCTGCAACAGTTCAAACCGATGTGGTCTCCTCAACATCGGCGAGATAGGGCATCAACTTGTGGATCGTTTCAGGGACTCACTCTGGTACAGTCACACAGATCAACTTCACCACCTTGTGGCTGAACACTTTTACTCCCCCTTCCACTCCACCAAGGAAATGCAGGTCCTGGGCCTCCTCCTTCGCCAAACCCTAACCAACTGACGCATGGAGGAAGTAGGCCTCATCGTCCACCATGGGAGCCTCCAACCATAGGGGATCAATGTGGATTTCACCCGTTTCCCCATTTCCACTCCTCCCACTTTATCCCAGTCCAATCTTCCAACTCGGCACCGCCCTCTTGAATGTTCTTGTATGTCCATCTTCCTTTCCAACTATCCACTCGACCCTCCTCTCCGACCTATCACTTTCACAATCCCTTCGCCCTCCCCATTTACCTATTAGATCAAAGGAAGCAGCTTAGAAAAATGCCAAGTATTTTAGTAAGGCAGTGGATTCAGAGTAAAGTAGGACCCAGCGAAGGAGGACAAAGAAGCAGAGAAAAAAATCAAAAAGAGAAAAAGCATGCCAACAAAAAAACAACGTAACAACTGCTAAAAAGCTTCTATCAATGTATGAAACAACAATAAAAAAGGACAAATGTGTAACAGTGACTGTGCGGACAAGATAATTTATTGTAGAGAACAGAGACATTACAGAGAAAATAAATAGTTTCTTTGTGCCTGTCTTCATGGAAGAATGATATCCAGAAATTCTCCCAGAAATACCAAGTGACCAATGGACTTGTGTAAGTAAAGTCTAAGATCATTCATATCTGGGATGAGGTAATAGAACATAGAACATAGAACATAGAACAATACAGCACAGAACAGGCCCTTCGGCCCACGATGTTGTGCCGAACTTCTATCCTAGATTAAGCACCCATCCATGTACCTATCCAAATGCCGCTTAAAGGTCGCCAATGAATCTGACTCTACCACTCCCACGGGCAGCGCATTCCATGCCCCCACCACTCTCTGGGTGAAGAACCCACCCCTGACATCTCCCCTATACCATCCACCCTTCACCTTAAATTTATGTCCCCTTGTAACACTCTGTTGTACCCGGGGAAAAAGTTTCTGACTGTCTACTCTATCTATTCCTCTGATCATCTTATAAACCTCTATCAAGTCACCCCTCATCCTTCGCCGTTCCAACGAGAAAAGGCCGAGAACTCTCAACCTATCCTCGTACGACCTACTCTCCATTCCAGGCAACATCCTGGTAAATCTTCTCTGCACCCTCTCCAAAGCTTCCACATCTTTCCTAAAGTGAGGCGACCAGAACTGCACACAGTACTCCAAATGTGGCCTAACCAAAGTCCTGTACAGCTGCAACATCACCTCACGACTCTTGAATTCAATCCCTCTGCTAATGAACGATAATACTCCATAGGCCTTCTTACAAACTCTATCCACCTGAGTGGCAACCTTCAAAGATCTATGTACATAGACCCCAAGATCCCTCTGTTCCTCCACCTGACCAAGAACCCTACCATTAACCCTGTATTCCGCATTCTTATTTGTTCTTCCAAAATGGACAACTTCACACTTGGCAGGGTTGAACTCCATCTGCCACTCCTCAGCCCAGCTCTGCATCTTATCTAAGTCCCTCTGCAGCCGACAACAGCCCTCCTCACTGTCCACAACTCCACCTATCTTTGTATCATCTGCAAATTTACTGACCCACCCTTCGACTCCCTCATCTAAGTCATTAATAAAAATTACAAACAGCAGAGGACCCAGAACTGATCCCTGCGGAACTCCACTTGTAACTGGACTCCATGCTGAAAATTTACCATCTACTACCACTCTCTGCCTTCGACCGGTTAGCCAGTTTTCTATCCAATTGGCCAAATTTCCCTCTATCCCATGCCTCCTGACTTTCCGCATAAGCCTACCATGGGGAACCTTATCAAATGCCTTACTAAAATCCATGTACACTACATCCACTGCTCTACCCTCATCCACATGCTTGGTCACCTCCTCGAAGAATTCAATAAGACTTGTAAGGCAAGACCTACCCTTCACAAATCCGTGCTGGCTGTCCCTAATCAAGCAGTGCCGTTCCAGATACTCGTAAATCCTATCCCTCAGTACCCTTTCCATTACTTTGCCTACCACAGAAGTAAGACTAACTGGCCTGTAATTCCCGGGGTTATCCCTATTCCCTTTTTTGAACAGGGGCACAACATTTGCTACTCTCCAGTCCCCTGGTACCACCCCCGTTGCCAGTGAAGACGAGAAGATCATTGCCAACGGTACTGCAATTTCCTCTCTTGCTTCCCACATAATCCTAGGATATATCCCGTCAGGCCCGGGGGACTTGTCTATCCTCAAGTTGTTCAAAATGTCCAACACATCTTCCTTCCTAACAGATATCTCTTCTAGCTTATCAGTCCGTTTCACACTCTCCTCTTCAACAATACAGTCCCTCTCGTTCGTAAATACTGAAGAGAAGTACTTGTTCAAGACCTCTCCTATCTCTTCCGACTCAATACACAGTCTCCCACCACTGTCCTTGATCGGACCTACCCTCGTTCTCGTCATTCTCAGGTTTCTCACATACGCATAGAATGCCTTGGAGTTATCCTTGATCCTATCCGCCAGGGATTTTTCATGCCCTCTCTTAGCTCTCCTAATCCCTTTCTTCAGGTCCCTTCTGGCTATCCTGTATCCCTCAACTGCTCTGTCTGAACCTTGTTTCCTCAACCTTATGTAAGCCTCCTTCTTCCTCTTTACTAGACATTCAACCTCCCTCGTCAACCAAGGCTCCCTCACACGACCATTTCTTTCCTGCCTGATCGGTACATACATATCAAGGACACGTCGTATCTGCTCCTTGAAAAAGTCCCACATTTCCACCACATCCTTCCCTGACAGCCTATGCTCCCAACGTATGCTCCTCAAATCCTGTCTTACAGCATCGTAATTTCCCTTCCCCCAATTGTAGAACCTTCCTTGTTGTGCGCACCTATCTCTCTCCATAACCAAGGTGAAAGTCACAGAATTGTGGTCGCCATCACCAAAATGTTCACCCACTAACAAGCCCACCACTTGTCCCGGTTCGTTACCGAGTACCAAATCCAATATGGCCTCCCCTCTGGTTGGACAATCTACATACTGCGTTAGAAAAGCTTCCTGGACACACTGCACAAACACCGCCCCATCCAATCTACTTGATCTAAAGAGCTTCCAATCAATATTTGGGAAGTTGAAGTCGCCCATGACTACGACCCTGTGGCTTCTGCACCTTTCCAAAATCTGTTTCCCAATCTGTTTCTCCACATCTCTGCTGCTATTGGGGGGCCTATAATAAACACCCAACAAGGTGACTGCACCTTTCCTATTTCTGACTTCAGCCCATACTACCTCCAGAGGCAGATCCCCCTCAAACTTCCTTTCTGCAACCGTTATACCATTTCTAATTAGCAATGCCACCCCCCCCCCCCCTATTTGAAAAGGTTGAAAAGATTGAGTGTTGATAAATCTGACAGACCAGATTTACTTCATACAAAAGTTTCAGTGGAAGCAGCAATAGGCATATTGGTTGCATTACGGATTTTCGCAAAATTTTCCACCACATTCCAAAAAGGCAGGTGGCAAATCGGGATAAGGGACGGTTATAAATAATGTCCGCCGGTTCAAGTAAGGATGAAGATGGTGAGTGGTGAACTGCAGACCAGTCACTTGTCATCCGTATCGGGTGTCTGTTGGACTCGATTACAAAGAACACGTGACTAGATATGTAGAAAGTAATGGAAAAACTGGGGAGTATGATAATGCTTCGACGAAAGGAAAACCATAAGTAGAAAACATTCATTTGGAATGGTTTGAAGATAATTCTTGTTGACATTAGCAATGAGGAACCAATGGATAACGCATAGGTGGATATTCAGGATCACTTTGTTAAGAACTCATACACTAATATCATAAGAAAAGTTAAAGCAAAAAGTATTGTGCAGATGGAACAGTAAAAATTAGATTTACATTCATGTGAATTTAATTGGAATATAGAAGATGTCGTGCACCGTTGCATGGCGTGCTGCTGAGACAAAACTGAGAGTATTGTGTACTGTTGTGCAGACTCCATCTAAGAAAAAATATATTGACTACAGAGGAACTGCAAAAGGCATTCTCCAGATTAATACCTAAAATGGCAAGATTGTCTGATTGGGAAACTCGGCCTGTGATCTCAAATTTCAAATAATGAGACGTGATCGTAGTGAATCTTAGAAACTTAGAGACGGGGGACTGAATAAGACAGGGGCCTGGAGAACTGCAAGCAGGTGCAATTAGGGACAATCCAATGATATTCTACACGGACAAGTAGCACAGAATAATCAGTGAACTGTTCGTGTCCAATAGAAATCTAGAGGGCAATCTGTGTGTGAAGTTGGAGAACATTGAAAGATTGTGACATGAGAGCTTCACAACTGTTTTACTGGGGAGAAGGAGGAGACAGGTACAGATTTCGAGAAGATGGATGGGGAAGCTCTTGAGCAGATTGATGTAAAATGCGAACAGGAATCTGAGGCTTTGATGATAGAAAATTGGACTGATTGTCATGAATGAATGAATTGTATCACAGGCTGTTGTGGGAGACAGGCGAAGAAAGACACTGACTGAAAAATGTAATTAGAATCTGACCATAGGGGAGGTGTCAGAGGACTGGAGAACAGCTAATGCGATTTCACTTTACAGGAAGGATGGAAAAGATAGACCGGGAACTATAGACAAGCTAATATTAGATCACTGTAAGGGAAACTACTGAAGAAAATAGGGAAGGAGAAAATTGAACCCCAATCAGAATGACAAGGCTTGGTCAGGGATAATAATCATAACTTTATAAGAGGGATTTCACTCCAAACAAATGTGAATTATTTTGAAAAGACCGCTTAATTAGTTTTGCAGCAAGGCCTTTGACAAAGCTCCCTATGGGAAAATGAAAAATAAAGTAAATCTCATGGAATCAAGGATAACCTGATAGGTTACAACGAAAATTGTCTCAGTGGCAGCAGTCAGAGGGTGGTGGGAGAAGGCTGGTTGTGTGACTGGTGACCAGCGTCCCCTCGTGTACCACAGGGATCAGTGCTGTGTCCCTTATTGTTTGTAGCATTCATAAATGGTGCACTTGTGAATGGTGGGGGGTGGGTGAAGGGGCTGGGGATTGTGATAAATAACTTTGTGTTTGCTTGGTTGGCAATAGTGAGGAGGAAGGTCTCATGTTACAGAACGATACACATAGATTAGTCAGCTGGTCAGATCAATGGCAGATGGAACCTAAAGTAAAAAATATGATGTGATATACTTTGGAAGAAGGAACCAGACGGGGAGGACTCAATGAATGGTAGCACACTAGGAAGCTCAGAGTGTGCTTCTCCACACACCCCTGAATGTGACTGGACAGGGTGATACGTTAGTTAAGAAGTGAACCTTGGGTGTAGCTATTATTAATCGGGGTGTAGATTATAAGAGTTATACACGGCTTTGGTGAGGCCAAGATAGAGTTCTTTTTGTAATTCTGGGAGCCACATTACAGCAAGGACATGATAGTACTGGAGGGTGTGCAAAGAAGATTCACCAGTATGTTCCCTGGGATGGAGTATTGCAGCTATCGAGAAAGGGTGGGTAAGCTTGGGTTGTTTAGTTTGGACAGAGAGGCTGAGGGGGATGTGATTCAGAAGGACAGGATGATGAGGGGCATGGAGAGGGTGGATAGATAGCAGCTGTTCATTTTAGTCACAGGGCCAAGAACAAGGGAGCCCACTTTTAAAGTGAAGGGTTTGAGGTTTAGTGAGGAATAAAGATAGTTTTCTTTCACCCAGAGTGTGTTGGGGTCAGGAGTTTAATTCCTGAGAGGACCGTTATCACGGGTATCCTCACAGCCATTAAAAAGTGCTTGGACGAGCAATTGGAAGTGTCATAGCATTCCAGGCTATGGGCCTGGTGTAGGTAAGTGGGGCTACTGTAGATCGAGTTATATTTCTGACAGTACAGAATAAATACTCCTGTGAGTGTATGGCTGTGCAAGGTCAGTTATTGAGCATTCTAAGGCAGGAATTGATGGGTTTCTGAACAGTATATTCACAAGAGTTATAAGAGTGAACGTTAATAGTTTGTCAAATTATGCCAATGTGAGAAGTATGAGAAAACAATTGCAGCTTCCTTACAATCTGAAACCAGAGAATGGACAATGGGGAACAGGGAAATGGCAGAACTTTGAAGCCTCTACCTCAGTTTTGTCTTCACAGAACTTTCTATCAGTACTAGGAAAACGAGGTCTGGTGTTGAAAATGAGATAGTACATGGAACATAGATCAAAGAAAGTGCATGGTTTTGGAGATAATATTGGGAGTGAAAGTAATGGTCATAGAAAACACTAATATATATTTATGAAATGGAATTATGTTTGAGAAGCAGACTGGGAAACAAATGAAAGAGAAGCAATGGATGTAAACATTTGCATTTTCAGAAAAAAAATCGTAAAGCTCCAAGCCCAGTTTACAAAATTAAATCTTAGTAGATTGGGGCGAATATATGGACATGTTTCTAGAATGGGACAGCTGGCAGGAGACAGTGAATAGAAATAAACAGACTCGTCAAGCAACAGCCTGACATTATATGAAAGGTTCTGTGAGTATGGCCATGTCCCAGACACCCCATCAACTTCCTCAGATATCTCCTGTCTCACCGGCAGGACAGACACGGCAGAAGTGGCGGAACAGTGGGGTACAGTTGGAAGGGAATTGCTCTGGAAGTCCTCAACAGTGACTCCGTATGCCATGATGTCTCATGGCGTTAGTTTACACATGGGAACGGAAACCTCCTGCTGATTACCATGTACCAGCCTCTCTCAACTGATGAATCAGTACTCCTCCATGCTGATTAAACACTTGGAGGAAGTACTGAAGGTGGCAAAGGCACAAAATGTACTCTGGGTGGGGGTTTTACTGTCCACCACCAAGAGTAGCTCTGCAGCAACATTACTGATTAAGCAGGTCGGGTCCAAAAGGATATAACTTCTAGACTGGGTCTACAGCAGGTGGTGAAGGAACCAACAAGAGGAAAATACCTACTTGACCACATCCTTACTAATCTGCCAGTTGCAGAAATATCGGCCCATGACAGTATCGGTAAGAGTGAGCACCGCATAGTCATTGTGGAGACAAAGTCACACCTTCACATTGAGAATAACCTCCATAATGTTGGGTGGTACTATCACCATGCTAAATGGGACAGACTTCAAGCAGATCGAGCAGCTCAAGTCTGGGTTTCCATAAGGTGCTGTGGGTCAGCAATAGCAGCAAATTTGCACTCCAGTGCAACCTCAAGGCCTGGCATATCCCCCTCACAACAATTACCATCAATCCAGAGGATCAATCTTGGATCAATGGAGAGTGCAGGAGGGCAGGAGCAGCACGGGGCATACCTGAAAATGAGGTGTCAGCCTGGTGAAGCCACCAACCAGGACAACGTGTTTGCCAAACAGCATAAGCAGTAAGTGATAGACAGAGCTAAGTGATCCCACAAGCAATGGTTCATATCTAAGCCCTAGTTGAGATAGTTATGGACAATTAAACAAGTCATTGGAGGAGGAGATTCCACAAATATCTCCTTCCTTAATGATGGAAGAGACCAGTACTTCAGTGTATAAGATAAGGCTAATGCATTCGCAACAATCCTCAGTCAGAAGTGCTGAGTGGATGATCCATCTCAGACTCCTCCAGTGATCCTCAGCAATTCAGTTACCAGTCATCAGCGAATTTGATTCAGTGCACACGATATCCAGATTCAGTTGGAGACACTGGATACTCCAAAGGGTACATACCCTGACAACACTCTGGCAATAGTACTGAAAACTTTTGCTGCTGAACTTGTCACTGCCCTAACTAAGCTGTTCCAATATCGTTACGACAATGACATTTCCCCGTTTACGTGGAAAATTACCCAAGTATCTCCTATACAGAAAAATAAAGAGAATTCCAATCCGGCCAATTACCAACCCATCAGTAAAATGATGGAAGGTGTCAGTGCTTTTAAGCAGCACCTGCTCAGTAATAACCTGGTCAATGATGCTCAGTTAGGGCTCCCCCAGGGTCACTCAGCTCCTAACCTCATTACCGTGATTCAAATATAGACAAAAGAGCTGAATTCCAGAGGTGGGCTGAGAGTGATAGCCCTTGAAAACAAGGCTGCCTCCGACCAAGTGTGGCATCAAGGGGTCTTAGCAAAACTGGAACCACTGGGTATCAGGGGCAAACTCCCCACTGGTTAGAATCATACCTGACACAGAGGAAGATGGTCATGGTTGATAAAGGTCAGTCAACTCAGCTCAAGTCTGTAGGAGTCCCTCGGGCAGTGGCCTAGGCCCAAACATCTTCAGGGCTGATGGATCAATGACCTTCCCTCTACTAAAAGGTCAGAAGTGGGGATGTTCGCCAATGATTGCACAATATTCAGCAACATTTGTGGCTCCTCAGATACTGAAGCAGGCCATGTCCCAATACAACAAGATCTGGACAGTATCCGGGCTGACAAGTGGCAAGTAATATTCAGGCCACACAAATGCCAGACCCTGACCATCATCACTAAAGTACAATCTAACCACTGCCCCTTGGCATTCAATGGTGTTACCATCACTGAATCCACAGCGGTTCAAAAAGGCAGCTCACCACCACCTTCTCAAGGGGCAATAAGGACCGACAATAAATACTGGCTAACCAGTCGCATCCAGACTCAGGATTTTTTTAAAACTTAACAGAGGAAGTTTGCTTAGTTATCATAGTGATCTGTGCTCAGGCCCCAGGTGTTCACAATACCCATTAAACATTTGGCTGTTGAAATAAAATACAATATATCCCAACCTGCTGACAGAACTAAAGGATGTTGGATTATGAGTGGGTGAGGTTTTTGCAAAAAAGCTTCAAGGTGACTAAGACAAGTGGTGTGAATGGGCAGATACGTGTCAGATGGAGAGCAATGTGGGTAGAGGTGACAGTGTGCCCTTTGGTGGAAACAATAGACTGGAAGCCTACCGTTTGAAAAGGGATTGTTTGAAACATGTTGATCTACAAAGGGACGCATGTTCCTTTTTGTTGTTTCCTTTTGCGCAGCCATCCGAGGTCCCTGTAGCGCAGTCAGTTCTGAACGCAGAAGTCAATAATGGGAATGACATTTTCACGCTGACCAGGGTACATAGACCCACCAATTGCGGATCTGTAACATTGCAAAGGATCTGGATCTCCCTGTACACCAGTCACTGAAAGCAATATTGAAGGAAAGAAAGCAGTTAGGAAGATCTATGGTGTGCTGACCTTCATTTAAGGAGGACTTATGTCCAGGATTAAGGGTGTCTTACTGCAGCCGTACAGGGCATTCGTGAGACCCCATCCCGAACAATGTGCAATATTGTGTGCAGTTTTGGTCTTTATACCTAACAAAGGGCAAACCTGACATTGAGGGAGAACAGAGAAAGATGACCAAACCGATCTTTTGGAAGTTGTGGGAGCAGAGTTTGGGGTGACTGGGCCTGTATTCCATGGGATTTAGGAAAACGGATGGAGATCTCAGTGAGATTTTTATAACTCTGATAGGGTGATACAGATTGGAAGCATGGATGATAATTCCACAGGCTGTGGTGTCTAAAACAAGGGGCCACAGTATTATGTGCAGACATGCCATTCTGCATTGAGATGACAATAAATGTCTGCACTCAGAGACTGGTGAACCTCGGGAATGCGGTGGAACCTGGAAGCCTACACACTGAATATAAATATAGATTTAGAGACAGTAAAGAAATGGTGGGAGAGCAGGAGAACGGTGTGGAAATAAAGTGCCAGCCATTATTATAGCGAACTCTATGAACCAAAGGGACGACTGCACTTCCTAATTTATAGCTTCCCAAGGTTATTCACGTTAACGGATATATTCATTGTGTGGGATAAGTGCATTGTGGAGATGTTTGAACATGAACGACAATGAGGAAGGCTCAATGTGTTGTATGGCTTAGTCCATTCCTGATGTTTCTGTGCAGTCTGTGGGAAAGCTCTGTAAATGCTGTCACAAGCTCTCAGATGTTAGGAAGGAGGTCTCTGCAGGGTCAACAGCACTGTGTGTCCCATTCGTTTTCCGAAACTGAGGCTAGGGCCGGGTGTTCTGTCCAAGTTTATCCTTTCAGAACTTGGAACAGTTTGAAACAATAGAGTTTCTTGCTTAGCCGATTCAGAGACCATTGAAAAAGTTATCACATGGCTGTGTGTCTGCAGTCACGTTTAGGTCAGACCAGGAAAGCGATTCACTTCCTGAAAGTACATCGGGGAAAGAAATTGGTGTGTACAATCGACATTGGCTTCAAGGGCACTTTTACTGACACCAGATTTTGCATCTTAATATTTTGTCAAAGGTTTTTAATTTCCAGACCATTAGCCTGGTTTGGATTAGTAATCCAGCACCATCTCCACATGGGGACCGATCGGAAACCACACTGAGCAGGTTATTTCTGTGCTGCCTGACAGCTCTGTCAAAAATATATCCCACCAATTTGACCGTCGTGATGGGATTGAAGGGGTGGTAAATCGTCAGATTGTAGTTATTCTCCTCTTAGGGGACCGGACATAGCTGAGTAATTTTCCATATTTCCAGGGAGATGTCAGAGCTGGAGCTGGAATGAAACAAGCCCAATGACACGGCTTGTTGTGCAGCACAAGTCTTCAGTCCTATTGCAGGAATGGGGTCAAAGCCCATTGACTTTGTCGTATCTACTGTGTTCAGCTGTTTCTTCATGTCACATGCAGTGAATCGAATTGGTTGAAGAGTGGCATCTGTGATTCTGTGGGCGTCATGGCGAGGATGAGGTGGATCATCAACTCAACACTTCTGGCTGAGGATGGTGTTTTTACCACATCCTGGTATTTTACACTGATGTACGGGACTGTTCGATTATGTAGGATAGGGATATTTGTGGATCCCTTTCCTCCAGTCATTTGTTGAATCGTCCATCATCATTTAAATCTGAATGTGGCAGGAGTGCGGAGATTCGATCACATCTGTTGGTCAAGTGTGGTAACTTTAATGGTTTAGGTTCACGTGGTTCTGACACGTTCACCCACATTCGTTACTATGCCATAGATCGTGTTGATGGCAATCTCAGACTGAGGAGATTATCCCGGGCAAAATGTTACAGGTTGTGGTTGAATGCAGGTCTGCTTCTCCTGCTGCTGTGGTCTACAGCACGACATGAATAGGCAGATTTGAGCTGCAATATCTGCAATGCAATTCTGCTGTCTGTCCCTTAGTTCACAACGAGACCCATTCGCCCATCAGTCATGTACTCAGTGACCTACTCTGGTTTCTAATGTGAAAAAACTTCCATTTTCATATTCTCATTCTGCTGAGGTCTCTCCCCGGGTCATGCTTCCAACCTGACACGGCAAAACTAATTAACTGAGTTTAATGCAATTGTTTAATTCATCTGAATCTTTTTTCCTTGAGTAATACCATCTTCTGTGTTTAAAATGAATGTCTTTCGCTCTGTTTCTCTCCCTGAGCATGATTAAGAGCTCTGTAGTGTCAGTGATGCCAGCCTAATGTAGTTTCAGAGCCAATGAATTCTCTGGATTCCCAATCATCTTCACCACCTTGTATGTTTCCTCTTTTTGTTTGATGCCGTATAGTATGGCTGCCTTGTCCTCCCATGAGTATGTTCCATCTCCTTTGGGAGAATTTCTGATATCCTCCGAATTTTCCACAGAAATTCCTGCCATTGCTGCTCCATGGTCTTCCCTGCTCGACTCCTCTTCCAATTAACTCTGACCAGCTCCTCCAGCATGCCTTTGTAGTTACATTGCTCATTGATAATCACATTACATCGAGAAGACAGCAATAGAAATAAACCGAAAGAAGGACTTTTGAGAGAAGTCACGCAAAGAATAATTGGCAAATTTCTTAACTAGCTACAACGAGAGAAAGAGAGAGAGAATATAAATGAGGAAATGTGAAAATGAGAAAACTAGATTATTGAAAGAAGTCAATGTACATTCCTCAATATATTGGCAATTCCAGTGTGCTGCGGTACTTTGTACAGTGCAAATACAACAGAGTAATATGTTCAAATGCTGGGTCTGATGGCCGAATTTTTACTCCAATAATGTGACAGACACTAGCTTTGGAAAGAACCCAGCAGACGAATATATTGAAGTCCCCGTAGAAAGGGGATTAACTGAAATACATTGGGATACCAGAAGCAAGAACTTATAACACACATCCTGATAAGAATGAGAGATTTGAGTTGAGAATTCCAGAAAAGGAGCGAAAATTGAGAGAAGGGGAACATAACACTTTAGATGAGCGTCAAATAATGTTTTAATGTTTTATGAACTTTATACATCATGTTCATCATTTTTAAAAAAAACTGTGTCTCTGTTGTTCATTTAGAATGTTGGCCACATATGAAAAATGTTACTTATCTGCACACCCACATTGACTAAACGGTGTATATAAAATCATTTTTCCACCATTGTAATGGTGCTGTTGTCGTGTTACCAGGATACATGGACCCCAACTGGCCACCAAAAGACACGACCCACTATCACTATGTTCCTTACATACAGAGAAAGAATGGGACCACTTTGACTGGGGCAACACTAACACATGCTAAGACACATAAGGACCTTCTTAGCAGAATAGCATTCTAACCAGAAGTCCATCAATAAACACATTAATTTACATCCTATCTACATTCTCTTGTTAAAAAAAGAACCGGAAATGACATCACTCATTTTAAGAAACGAAGAGCTATAAATAGAGAGGCGGGACATACTACCAATGCTTCAGCGAGCTAACTTGCAAATATATAAATTGTCATTGTTCGTTTATTAGTGGAATCTAGGAAATCTCTGTCACTCACGTTTTAACAGATTATGATGTGAGGTGAGGTTTTCTGGGTGTGTTGTTTTAATCAACAGAGGGATTCGACATTGATGTCATAACAGTTTGGGGCCTTGCCGTGTGGAATTTGGACAGATTTGGGGTACAAAAGGTCCCAGGAAATTTCAACACATGGCAATTAATGACCTAGATCTTCAAATAAAACCTGTGGGAAAATTCGGTTAATTTTGTTCACTTGTGGTTGGTTAAATTAAAAGTGAGGGAAATGGCTTTTGCCATTTATAAAGAGGTTCCCAGATTTACTAAAGAAGTTTAGAAAGACAGAAAAAGGAATATTTTTCGAATTAGAAAACAGTTTTGAATTGAGATTAACCAGGGACAAAAGGAAAGCTGAACTTGTAATGGAGTTGGTCAAGCACTTTGGTGTGTCAGAGAAATAGGCAACTGCAGTAGAGCTAGAATAAACTTAAATTGCAAATATGGCAACTGGAGTTAGAAGATGAAAATAGGGACGGAAACAGAGACAGAACAAAGAGAAGGGGAAAGAGATGAAAAAGAGAGAGAGAGAATGTGAAATTCAGAAGTTGGGAATTAGACAAGAACGTTAAATTAACAGGATAGAGATGAAGGGAGAACATAGGGATGTATTCAGCTATGTTAATACATTGCCATATTTCGGTGAGAAAAATGTAAAAATCTGTTTTTATTTCATTTGAAAAAATGGCTTGTCAGATGGCGTGTCCAGTGAACTTGTGGCTACTACTCCTTCAGACTAAGCTGTTGGACACGGCTAGTGGGGTATGGGCAGATGAGGGGTCAGGAGATTATGTAGATGTTAAACTGGCTATTTTGAGTGGTTGTGCATTGGTACTAGAAGCATATAGACAGAGGTTCAGAAATATAGAGGTGGAACCAGGTCAGACATATGTTGCATTTGAAAGAATTAAACACAATCATTTTGATAGGTGGCTGCTGGCCTTAAAAATGGAAAAGACCTGTGAGGCTCGAAGGGAGGTTATTCTGTTGGCGGAGTTTAAAGACTCACTTCCAGAGATGGTAAGAATTAATGTGAATGAACAGAAAGTTCAAGATATGAGAAGCGTGGCAGAAATGACAGGTAAATATACCTTGGTGCATTAGATGAAATTGAGCTTTTGGGAGGAATTTCATCCTGTAAGGGATAGAACTTGGGAGAAGGGGAGATCCTACACCACAAAAAAAATAGTAGAGCACACTGGCAATAGTTTACCACAGGTGAAAAAAGAAACACAAAGGAGTTGAAAGGTGGTGTAAGGCCTCAGGTGTTCTCACTATAAGGGAGTGGATCAAATAAAATTACAATGCCGATGGTTTAAGAACCACACTGGGAAGAAGGTGTTTTCACTGCAGTAAGCTTGGCGTTGAAGGCAGGCACATTGGAAAAAGATGTGTAGAAGAGGGTCAGCCAGTGGCATCTGTGAAACTGTTAAAGGAGACATCAAGTGGAGCCGAGGAGCTGCAGGAGAGTGTACAACCGAGGCAGGGGCTGGTTGTGGAGTCAGCGCCTGATCTGTACAAAGAATCTGCATCTGTGGATGAAGTTTACTCAGAAAGAACAGGGGGAGAAGGGCAAGAAGTATTTTGTGAGATATGTGATCTGTTCAGTCTCTAAAAGTTGAGAAGTGGGGCACTGGAAAAGTACAACAGATCAGGCAGCATCTGAAAAGCTGGACAATCGAATATCAGGCATAAACCCATCGTCAGGAATAGAGCGAGGGGACAAGTGGGCTGAAAGATAAATAGGAGAGTAGGAATTGGGCTGTGGGAAGGGTCACTGGTAGGTCGATAGGAAGATGGAGGTGGGAGTGACAATGATATGTCGGAGGGAAGGGTGGAGTGGATAGGTGGGAAGGAAGATGGACAACCAAGACTGTGCAAGAGGGCGGTGCGAAGTTCAACGGTTGGATCTGGGATGAGGGTGGGGAGGGGAGATTTGGAAATTGGTAAAGAAAATGTTGATGCCTTTTAATTTGCGGGTTCCAGCTGTCCTACCACCTATCCACTTCACCCTCCTGCCCGACCTATCACCATCACCCCCACCTGCATCTACCTATCGCCTTCCAATCTACCTACCACCCAACTCCACCCCCACCCTCCTATTTATTTCTCAACCCCTTCCCCCTCCCTTACGCCCCACTTTCCTGATGAAGGACGTATGCCTGAAATGTCAACTCTCCCGCTCCTCGGAGGCTGCCTGACATGCTGTGCTTTTCCAGTCCCACATTTTTCAACTCTGATCTCCAGAATCTGCAATCCTCACGTTCTCTCAGCTTCTAATAGTAAGAGATGGAAATATTTTCACTCTTTCTGACATGTTCCTCTAGAGAGTGATAATTTGTGGAATGTGGACAGAAATTAAGCAATGCCCTTGTGTAACATCAGGTTGGAGTGCCAAATCAAGTTTGGGAAAGTAACAGTGAGAGTGAGTGACAGACTGTCTGTTCCAGGAATACGGTTTGTTATTGTGAATTATTTAACAGGATCCATGGTGGGAGTGACACATCTTGTGGTGGAGAAGTCAAAGAAGACTAGGGAACTGGGGAGATGAAAGTCATGGACTGAAGTTGGAGACCTCACACTTGGATTCTGTATGTGAGGTGAGGGCGAGATTAGATGGAGTAAGTGAGTTAGCTAAACAGCACCAAAAGAGGACACAGCATATAAGCAGGTGGCAGATAAAAACTCTGAAACTTTGACGATTTCTTGTGGGGACGACGTATTAGTATTGCCATCAGTGGTAGGAAATCCCTTCAAATCCAGGTTTAGTGGCCCCTTTCAAATTAAAACAAAATTGTGTCAATTGAACTATCTGGTAAAGATATACGGATATGGCAAAAACGTTATCGAGTACATCATGTGAATGAATAATGCACCAGCCACATTCAAGACTCAGGAACAGAGCTGTGGCCAGATGAACAAATTGTACAGCTTATCTGTATGATGTAGTGATCTTTAGCAAGTAATTGAAAGCTCACATGTTACAGTTGGCAGAGCATGTTGAACGATTACAAAAAGCAAACGTGGCAATAAACTTTAAGAAAACAGAATTCGCGAAGGCAGAGGTGACGTTCTTGGGACATTGCACTGGACATTGAAGGTTGACCCCATAGAACACAAAGACGAAGGGCTTTGAGGAATTTCCACGACTATCCTTGAAGAAAGAGGTGGTTCGATTTTTGGAACTGGATTCTATTGGACGTTTGTTCCAAACTTCAGCAGCGTATTAGCACCACTGATGGATTTATTAAAGAAGAATACAGAATTGTGGTGGACAGAACAATGCCAGGGGGCATTCGAGAATTTTAAAGCAGGTTTAATCACCGCACCAGTTTTAGCTGCACCAAATATTTTGAAAACCTTTGAAAATTGTATTTGATGCTAGGGACATAGGGCTCAGAGATGTATTGATACAGAAAAATGATGATGGAATTGAATGGCCAATTGTCTACTTGTTGAAAAAACTCAACATCTACCAGAAAACAAAAATCTCCATTATTGAAAAAGAATGATTGAGTTTGTTACTGACCTGAAAGCATTTTACTGTTTATATGACAAACAAACTGTCGGAGACGGTTGTGCACAACAACGACCATCCTCTCGCTTGTTTTGGAATATTTAAAGACCAGGGTATGAGACTATTTCATTGGAGTCTTATGTTACCAACTTTAAACTTACAAAATGTACATGCTGTGGGTCCTAAAAATGTGATAGCAAAGGTGTTACGCGGATTTAAATGAAATAATGTAGACACGATTTGACTTATTCCAGTGTTATTATTGTGTGCAGAATTAACATGAATGGTATAACTGAGATTAATATTTTTATATTTCATAATAATGAGATTAAGAATTAGAGAAAAGGAAATGAAGCCATCTTTTCATTCTGATGTTTTCTTTTCCCCTGAAGGGGGACGGTGTTATGAAGCCGAGAGCATGTCCGGTCACTTTAAGACAGAACGGGTTTTGCTGAGTAGAAAGTACAGCGACAGATGCCAGCTAAAGGACAGACTGTTCCACATGTCACCATTAGCTGGGAAATAGATGCCTGAGTTTTGGTTGCTGTTTTGTCAGCAATTCAAATATAACCAAAGTGTTTAAATAATGCTCAGGATACCAGAAGCCAACGGGATTTGAATATTATTGTTTGGACACCTGGAAAGCAATCAAATTGTTAGAATTATTGTATCATGGGAAATATATAATCCCAGCATTTTGAACACTAGAGGGAGAGCCACTGCCATCCAACAGCAGAGTAACTGCTGTACAGCAGGAGTGCTAACTGGCCATCACAAACACTCTCTATCAAAGACACATGTTCATGTAAACCTATTTGAAATAAAAACATGACCCAGGGAGATCAGTCGCTGGAAGAGTGAACACAGCGGGGAAGATAGAGTCTGTGTGGTCTTGAGGTTGTACTATTTAATATATGGGTTGTTGGAACAGCATATTTTTATACAATTGGAGACAGATAGTAAGTAGTTAAGAAAAGAGGGACTTGTATTTGTGAATAGTTGTTGTTTAGTGTCCCTTATTTAAGTTAAAGAAACTAATTTGTTATTTTTGTTTAATTATTGGAATTTAGGAGATCTGTGTCACTCATATTTTAACAGATTACGAGGTGAGGTGAGCTTTTCTGGGTGTTTGCTTTTAATTAACAGAGGGGTTCAACTCCACTTTGTAAATGTCCATCCACTCTAACCCCATTTCCCTGCAGTTAGCCCATATCCTTCTAGTCCTTTCCTATCCACATATTTACCAAATGCTTTTGAAACATCTGCTGGCAGCTCATCCACGTACCAACACTCTGTGTGAAGAAGAGACCCCTCAGGTTCCATTTATTCATTCCACTTAAACCTTAAACAAATCCCCTCTAGTCCTCGAATCTCTAAACCTGGGAAAAAGATGACAGAATTCGCCCTATCCATACTCCTCATGATCTTATACAGCTCTATATGGTCCACCCGCAGTCTCCTACACTCTAAATAAAGGACTTGCTTGTCCAACCTCTCCCTATGACTCAGATCATTGGGTCCTGGCAACGTCCTTTTAAATTTCTTCTGCACTCTTTCTAATTTCATAACACCCTCCCTACAACAAGGTGACAACAACTGAACACAATGCTCCAAGTGCAACCTTATTAAAGTCCTGGGTAACTGCAACATAACTTCCCAACTTCTATACTCAATGTCCTGCCTGATGAATGCCAGTGTGCCAAAAGTCTTCTTGACTGCCCTGTCTACCTGTGTCTCTACTCTCAGAGAACCGTGCACCTGAACATCAAAGTGTCTCTGCCCACTATAACCGTTAAGGCCCTCCCATTCACCATGAAACTCCTACCTTGGTTAGAGTTTCAAAAAATGCAAGACCTCACGCTTCTATATTAAATTTCATTTTCCATTTCTCGGCCCATTTCCCACCTGATTAAGGTCCTGCTGCAATTTCTGATAAACTTCCTCACTGATCACGCTACCACTTATTTTA
Organism: Chiloscyllium punctatum; assembly: GCF_047496795.1. Classification (NCBI taxonomy): domain Eukaryota; kingdom Metazoa; phylum Chordata; class Chondrichthyes; order Orectolobiformes; family Hemiscylliidae; genus Chiloscyllium; species Chiloscyllium punctatum. The sequence continues at coordinate 5,957,584 of NC_092786.1, forward strand.
GTGTCATCTGCATACTTACTAATCATGCCTTGTACATTGTCAAGCAAATAAGAAGCAGCTATGGACACAGCTTCCAGTCTGACAAGCATCCTTCCACACAATCCTCTGCTTCCTTCCAACAAGCCAACTATGTATCCAATTGGCCGGTTCCCCAAGCATTCCACGCGATATAACCTTCCTGAGCATCCTGCCATGTGGAACCTTATCAAAGGCTTTACTGAAACCATACACACTACGTCGACCGCTCTGCCCTCGTCAACCTTCTTGGTCACTTCATCAAAGAAAGCTAACAAACTTGGGAAGCATGATCTCCCACTCGCAAGTCTATGCTGACTGCTCTGAATCAAACCCTGTGTAAGTAATGGGTGCAGTCAATGGTATGCTTTCTGTCATTGTAAGATGATTCACGTTCATAAGTAATGCCATCTTCTGTAGTTGTAGATCCTTGCTGAGAGATCATTTGGGTCACTCTCTACAGTTTTGATCTCCTTTGCAAGGAATAATCTCCTTACCACAGACACGGGTGATGGTTTCATGAGGAGACACAGTGAATAAGCTGAGTGTTTAATCTGTAGAGCTGTGAATGACGAAGAAATGAAGACGCTAAACATGAGGAGTGGCAGTGATCACTTACTTCCAAAACAGACGTTAATAGGGTGACAACGGTGGTACGGTGGTTAGCACTGCTGCCTCACAGCACCAGAGACCCGGCTTTGATTCCCGCCTCAGGCGACCGACTGTGTGGAGTTTGCACAATCTCTCCGTGTCTCCGTGGGTTTCCTCCAGGTGCTCCGGTTTCCTCCCACAGTCCAAAAATGTGCAGGTCGGGTGAATTGGCCATGCTAAATTGCCCGTAGTGTTAGGTAAGGGGTAGATGTAGGGGTATGGGTGGGTTGTGCTTCGGCGGGGTGGTGTGGACTTGTTGGGCCAAAGGGCCTGTTTCGGCACTGTAAGTAATCTAATCTAAAAATAAAGCCATACTTTACCCAGGATTGATTGGTTTGATTTATTGCCACGTGTACCTCAGTACAGGGAAACACTTTATTCATGAGCAGTGGGGGCAGGTCACAGTAAGCATGGCCAGACTGTTCATAGGGTGGAAATAGACTTGGACAGAGTAAGGCATACAGGTTAAACTGAATAGGACGTGCACTCGACAAGATCAACATGAGCACGATCAGCATTATATGAACATAGAGAGTCCATTCATCAGTCTAACGTGACTTTCCTAATAGTTTATATGCCTAAATTAACTCTCCCCTTGTTATTGGGCAGTCGGCGTGTGAACCCGTACTGAAGGTCAGGTTGCTTACAATCCCCAACAGTAGCCACAATACCGACCATCAGAAACAGGTAGCCATTCCCACCCACTTCCGCCCTACATAGAGAACACTAGGCTGTCTTCTCGGAGATAGAAGATGCGTTCTTGAGACTTCACACAAGAGGAGGTTTCCCTCCTCAACACTAGAAAACCACGTTAAAGTCCCACGTGTGTATCATGCGCAATGGAGCCACGAGGAACAAAGTGGGGGAGTCTGTGCATTCTCTGCTCCACTTGTTCATCATGTTAGAGCGTCAGTTAGGAGACAGTGAGGACTGCTGATGCTGGAGATCAGAGTAGAGAATGGATTGCTGGAAAAGCACAGCAGGTCAGGCAGCATCCGAGGAGCAGGCGAATCCACGTTTTGGGCATAAGCGATTCATTAGGAATCAGCATCAATTACCTCATTCTGTCGCTTTGTAAGTGCGTTGAGGGGGAATGGCCTCCTCCTGTTCCTATATAAGTGACTCAAGGGGCTGAATGGCCTCATCCTGTTCCTGTGTAAGTGACTCAAGTAACTGAATGGCTTCTTCCTCGTCCGATTGGACAGGGTCAAGGGCCTGATTGGGTTACCCCTAGTTCCTCTTTGAGAGCTCGATGTGCTGACAAGTGCGATCATGCTGCAGCTTTAAGAGGTTATTTTTGTCCTGGTTTCTTTTCAGAGAGAGATTTAATGATTTTTACCAAGCTGACTAGTTAAGACCACTTGAGTAAACAGCTAGCGAGGTCTTAGGTTTATTTTAATGCAGCCTGAATGGGTGTGGCCAGCTCTCATAGATTAGAATCTCTGGGTTTTGGTTTCTCAATAACATCAAAAACTGTAGGGGTCTCCACAGAGGTGGAAGCTTCAGTGAATATCTCCTTGTTGCTCTTCTCTCTGAATTTTCTCTTGATACTGTTTTCTAAATCCTGAATTGGAGAAATATTTGTGACATTCTGTGTCTGAATTTTCCTTTCTGCCAGAGACTGTGTTTATGGGAGTTTCCTATATTGGAATAGTTCATTCTTAACAGTTCCCAGATCTATTATTCTGTTAACTTGGCCAATATAATTACGTTATTCTAATTTCCTCTTTCTTTGGTTTTATTTCATCTTCCATGTTTAAGTAAATGGTGTTTTGCTTCACACCGAGTAGTTTGACCTGTCACATTGCATCTGGAACAGACACTTTACATTTCCTTTAAAATAAAAAAAAAACATTAGAGTCTAAGCTACCGCCTTCAAATATTTCCGAGGGGCTCTGGTATGGTCCATCACACTAGACTCCTTCTCTTCCTGATTAATAGGCTGAAGGCACTGAATGGACAGCCCCTGTTCTTCTCCAATAGTGTCAAAGGGCTGAATGGCTTCCTCATATTCCTGTGAATCCAGCGTGAGGTACTGAATGAACTCCTATTTTACTGTGGCAATGTGCTGTGTCAGGCAGTGCTGGTAGATGAATGTTACTGATACCTTAACAGCACAAGTCTCAATGGAGTCTGGGTCTTGCTGTGCATGAACGCAGACCAGTTCAGGAGCTGATGGAGGTCAAATTATTCTGATCATTGTGGAATCTTCAGTGACAATCCCCACTTCTGATCTTATGTGGGGAGGGTGGGGATGGGGAGACATTGATGAAGCAGCTGAGGATGTTTGTGAAGACGAAGCTACCCTGAGGATCTCCCACAGAGGTGACCCAGGACTGAGATGATGAACATCTTCCTTTGTGCCATGTTTGACTCCAAACACTGGAGAGGTTACTCTGATTCCCATTAAGTCCAGTTTTGTTAAGCTCCTTGATGTCAATAGAAGATAACCACCGCCTTGATATCAGGGACAATCATTTTTACCTGAACCCTTGTGTCAACCTCTTTTGTTCATATCAATAAGCCATGAAATAGGAGAAGCAATTTTTTTCTTCAAACAGGTGGTATTGAATGTCAGGGTTTCTCTTCTCAAGAGTGTTCGTGGATCTAGATGACTGAAAGTATTTGAAGAGGATGTCGATGGATACTGACCTGTTAGAGAGGTGAGGGCTATGAAGAATTGGGTATAAAAGAGGATTTGAGACCTCGAGCAGATCAGCCACGATCTTAGTGAAGGGAAAGGCAGGCTTGGGGAGTGAACGACCTACCCCTGTTTCTGATGTTCTCACAGTCTGTTGTTGGAAAGTTAGTGGGTGTTATTTTCATGGATGTTCTGTTATTGTATATTGCAGTCAGGGAGACCAGAGCATTTTGTGACCCATCGCTGGTTGAGTATGGGGGCTGTATTCATTGAATCTGAGTCTACAGCATGACCAACAAATTAAGCACAAGTTGCAGAGAGGGGAAGCTCTGTAAAGAGTGGTGAGCGTTGTCTTTCATACACAGCCTGGGATTTCCAATTACATTTCCCAAATCACCTCAAAGCGTGTGTGACAGTCTTGAAGGGCTAAATGGTCTCCTCTGTTTCTGTGCACCAGGTTATAGCAGCAAGTAGCCTCCAACTGCTGGTTTTAGGGGTTGAATGGAACGCAGAAACATGGGACTGAGGAGCAGAAGTGGGTCATTAGAGAATTTGAGCCTTCTCCACCAGGCATTACGATTGTGGCTGATCGGGTTGTTATCTCAGCCCCACTTTCCTGTCTGTATCCCATTATCCATGACGCACTTCTATGTCAAATATTTAATTAATGTAGCCTTGAATCAATGTGAACATAAAGGCACGATAAATTTCCAGTGAAAAGAACTCTGAATTGAAAGGTACCTTCAGAATTTTTCGTCATCACTCTTCGAGACCCAGAGAGTCATGCAGCGTGGAAACAGACCCGTTATTCCAATCTGTTCACTCCGATCAGATATCAGATCTGATCTAGTCCCACTTGCCAGCATTTGGCCAATATCCCTCCTCTTTCAGATATTTTTAAAATCTGTGATTTTAACTGCCTTCAGCACTTCTTCTGACAGCACTTTGTGGACACACACCCCTCACTGTGTGAAATATTTATCTTCAGGTCCCTTCTAAATCATTCCCCCCCTCGCTTTCAACCTATGCCCTCTTGTTCTGGACTCCCCTATCCTGGGGAGCAGAACGTGGCTGTTCAGAATATCCATGACCCTGATGGTTTTCTAAACCTCTATCATGTCACCCTTCAGCCTCTGACACTCCAGGGGGAAACACCTCAACGTAATCAACCTTTCCCTGACGCTCAAACCTACAGTGCTGGAACATCTGTGTAAATCTTTTCTCCAGACAATCGAGTTGTACGCAGTTTTCTTAAAATGTCCTCACCAACATCTTGTACAGATGCAACATGCCACCCCAACTCCTGTACTCAATGCTCTGACTGATTAAGGCAAATGCACCAAATGTGTTCAGCACCACTCTGTCTACCTGTGACTCCACTTTCAAGGAACAATGTACCTGCAGCCCTATGTCCCTTTGCTCCACAACACGCCCCAGGACCTTACCATTAAGTGCATAATTCCTGCCCTGATTTGCCTTCCCAAAAGGCAAAACTTCGTATTTATCTAAATTAAACTTCATCTGTCACTCCTTGCCCTTTTGTCCCATCTAACTGTGGTCTCGTTGTACTCTAAGATAATCTACTACACCATCTTTCTGATGTCATCTGTCACCTTCCTAACTATGGCCCCGATATTCACATCCAAATCCTTTACATAAATGATGAAATGCAGTGAACTCAGTACTGATTCTTACAACACACTGCTGTTCACAAGCCTCCAGTCTGAAAAATACCCCTCTTCCGTCAAGACAATTGTGACTAGCTTCCTCTGTATCCCATGTGACCGAAATTTCCCAATCTGCCTACCAATCAGAACATGATGAACACCTTGCTGAGGTCCATATAAACAATGTCTACCAAACTGCCTTCATTAATCTTCTTTGTCACCTCTTCACAAAACTCAACCAAATTAATGAGACATGATTTCCCATGCAGAAAGCCATGTTATCTACCCCCCCTAGCCCTTGCCTTCCCAAATGTATTTAAATCCTGTCCCTGAGAATCCCCTCCAACAACATACCCACCACTGACATCAGGCTCACCGGTCTATATTCCCCCGGGTTTTGGGGTCACTGTTTCCTTTTATAGTCCCACTGCTCCACTGCACACAACAAATCTTAAATGTAACCAGATTGGTGATATGGCCGATGATATTTCAGACTGGGTCAGGGTCAGTTTTAGCAACAAGTCAGGTTAGTTTCTTTATTCTGATAAAATAACATATTTATGATTCAGAGCAATGTTACTCAAATTATGGTGGCAAACCGTTTGGATATTGCAAATAAAGAATCGATATTTCCCTTCGAAAAACACTGACACACACACACACTCACACACACACACGCACACATAAACAAAATCTCTGCAATTTCACGTTGAAAGAACCTTGTCCAAATATTAGTGTAACTCATGACAAAAGGAAAAATTGAGAGATTGTCCAGTGTGTTATTCTGCTTCTGAAGATATCCTACTCACAATGGGAGCAATGGGATTTCACCCTGGGAGAGTTGGCTTTGACTGAATTCCCTTTGCATTAAGCAGTCAGGAGGTTCCAGGGTAGCACGGTAGCACAGTAGCTCAGCAGTCTCACAGCCTCAGGGGCTTGGGTTCAATTCCAGCCTCGGGCGACTGTCTGTGGGGAGTTTATTCCTTCTCTCCTTCTCTGTTTGAACTTCTGATGGGTACTCCAGTTGCCTCCCACAGTCCAAAGCTATATAATTCAGGTAGATTGGTCAAATAGTCTATCGTCTTCTGTGATTTCTAGTTTAGGTGCACTAGTCATGGTTAACTGTGAGGGAACAGGCCGTGGAAGGTTATTCTTTGGAAGGTTGGTATGGACTTGTTGGGCCGAAGGGCTTGTTTCCACACTGCAGGGATTCCAGAAAAATAAGAATGGTACTGATGACAGTAGAGTTCTGTTTTAGCTTGTACACATTGCTGTGATGAGGAATAATGAAGGAGAGAGAGTGCAATAGGCCGAATCTTCTTGGGCAGATGACATTTTCTCCCTCTCTGAGTTGAAGCACACAATAATATTATCCTCTCCCAAACTGGACTTTGTGAGGTCTCCTTGTACATTGTCCAAACGATGTCTCCATCATATTCCCTGTTCCATGTAGGTGCATCATTGCTGCTGTCATACTCAGAGCCACAGCCTTAGCACATAATGGTCACGGTAGATTTGTAGATATGTCTATATGTCCCTGCGCCATGAAAAAATAAAATGTTTAATGTATTCTGAATACTTGTGTTAAAATGAATGTTTTTTTAAACAAATACAGAAAGGAACGGAAAAGATCCCCGGGTCTGTCAGCATCAAGTTGCCTTTTACATATTATAGTTGTACCATCCTCCACCACCTCCTCTGGCAGCTCATTCCGTACGCACACCACACTCTCTGTGAAAAAGTGCCCCTGACGCCTCTTCAAAACCTTTCCCCTCTCAGTTTCCACCAATGCCCTCGAGTTTTGGACGCCCCTAACCTGGGGAAAAACCCCTGACTACTCACGCTATCCATGACCATTCTGATTTTATAAACCGCTACTGCTGAGAAATGTGACTCCAATCAACACAAATAGCTGCAGTTTCAGTCACCCCGGGCCTAAATTCTGAAATGCAATACTGACACCTCTTCCTTCTCCATCAAGTCACAATTCTAAATCCATTTTAATCAGTTTGTTCAGATGTATCATGAGACACCTCTGTGGGCTTTACACCTAGACCTTTGTACCCAGAGGTAAGGACACTAGCGTCACTCAGCAATACCCATAAAGCTGTAACAGTATTCTCCTCTGTGTTTGTTCATCAGCCTGTTCTGACATGCTGTGACATACCTCTGCATCAGGCAGGACTTGAATCCAGTCCTTCTAGTCCAGAGCTAGGAACACTACCACACAAGTTCAGGAATTGGAATCAAATCCAGAGCTCTGGCTCAGAGACAGGGACACTACCCACTACACCACCATACCCAGATTTTGAGTCATATTTTAGTGCCCACTTTCAGCTCGGTGTGGATTTATTATAATCAGGTTCCCATTACTAAACTACACAAAACACTTTGGATTGTTAAACAAATGCAAGATATTTGTCTCAACTATAGGATATTGAGTGTACATGCTATGCTATCGAAATTAAATATGAACATCTTTAATCGCTATTATCTGTAGTCTGCAATATTAGGGAAAGAAAGCCTGCAGACACACTCTGCACAATGAAGGGTCTCAAATGGATATTTATTACTGAACACCAGAGAGGAAGGAAGAGCTTCATTTCTGGTCCCAAGACACCGATCACTATTACCCACCACTAACGTGCGACTGCCATCTTCCTAAAACCATGCGGCTGCTTACTGTCCGTCCTCTCCTCCCCAATGCCTGTTTCTGCAATCTGTCCCTCTTCCCCCTAACCACAGAACGAAAACCAAGCTCAGGGTCTTTGTGAAAATCAAGGCCAGAGTGTGCAGGCCGCCTGGAGAGGGGTGGGGTATTTTAAAATTGAAGGGGTAGTGTGAGGTGGCTGTAATATCACACACTGGGCTGCGTGGTGGCAGGCGGAGTTTAGTTTGGATTAATGCAAGGTATTGGATTTGGTAAATCAAACAACAGCAGGACCTATAAAATTAAAAGTAGAGCCTTTAGCACTGTTGTAGAACAGAGACCGAGGCCGTCAGGTATAATTCTTTAAAATTTGCATCTCATATAGATAGTGTGGCTAAGAAGGTGTTTAACACACATGTCTTCATTGGTCAGACCGTTGAGTATCGGAATTGGAATGTGATGTTGTGGTTGTACAGTACATTGGTGAAACCCCTTCTGGAATACTGTGTCCAGTCTGGTCACCCTGCCCGCCCCTTCCAGAGGCACACCACCCTCTGGGTGAAAAAGCTGCCCCTCAGGTCACTTTTAAATGTTTTCCCTCTCACTTTAAACCTATGTCCTCTAGCTTTGGACTCCCTGTACCATTAGAAAATACCTTGACTATTCACTTTGATATTATTGACCTTGATATTATTAAGCTGGAGACGGTTCAGAAGAGATTAACCGAGGTGTTGCTGGGAAAGAATGGATTGAGGTATAAGGAGAGGCTAGGTAGGCTGGGACTTTGTTTACTGGAGAGCGTGAGATTAAGGAGTAAATTTACAGAGAATTATAAAATGATGAGTGGTACAGATAAGCTGAAGGGCTGATGTCTTTTCCCTAGACTTGGGGATTCAAAACTGAGGGATATTTTAAGGTGCGAGGGAAAAAGATTTACAAAAGTCATGAGAGGTAATTATTTTAGACAGAGTCTGGCTTGTGTGTGGAATGAACTTCCAGAGGAAGTGATGAAAGTAGGGACAGTTACAACGTTTAAAGGACATTTAGATCAGTACATGGGTAAGACATCAGTTTGGCTGGTGCTGTGAGCAGCTGCCCTCTCCCTCCCCCTCTCTGAATGAATCCCTGTTGGTTTTCCACCCTCTGCCAATGCCTGTGCAGTGGCGTATGGTGGCCAGCAGAGGGTAGCGTTGCATCACTTTAAGCACCACAGCGACTGCCAGACCTGCCCCACACAGAGACACACATCTGGTGTCATCTGGTAACTTAAATGAAACATACAGAATGCTTAATTCACCTCGTAAACTGTTAAAATATGAGTGACAGATCTGACAAATTACACTATTTAAATAAAAACATCAATTTATTTTTTCACTCTGAAAGTGAACTTTTTACATCAACTATTCACAACTCTAAGACCCCCTTTCTCTTAACTGCTTATTACCCGACTCCAGCTCTATAACGATATATTGCTTCTGGGTTTAACATCCTCTCATGCCACAGGCGCTTGTAAGCTCTCAGTTCAGAACAGCATTCACCCTCTCTTAAATGTATAGTACACGCTTTCAACTACATCACATTATACCCTGATGAATATAGATAAGTGGAACCTATCCGATTTCTCTTGCTCTGTGATTTGTCAATATGTCATCGACTCTGTCTCATATGTGTCAGGATTTTTGTTGCTCCATTGACAGCATGTCATTATTCGACTCTGTCCGTGGGAATATATCAGTATTTCACTGGCTCACACTCGTGAATGTGGGGCAGGATTTCAGTTTTTCATGGAGACTGTGACGCTATAACAATCTCAATGTTTGTAGATGGCACCGAATCTGGAAGATCTCTGAAGTCTATGGACAAAGGACCATCATACATTGGTGTTCTGTTCAGGATTATGGCAGATGGGGATCACTGCAGAGCAATGTGAGGTGTTGCACTTTGGTAGGAAAGATAAAGAAAGACAATTTAAAACAGGCTGTGCCATTATAAAGGGGGTGCAGAAACAGAGAGCTCTGGGTGTATATGAGCACAGATTGTTGAAGATGTCAGGACAAGTGAGGTCAACAGTAACTATCACAAATTAGGTTCAGTATCTGAGCTGTTAACAGGGTGAGGTGCAGGAGGGAGTCTCCGTGCTCCCTGCCTGGGAGGTGGTGGTGACGATGTGTTGTGAGCCCACCCTCCTGCCCACCGAGACCATGGGGATTCCATTTATACCAGCTCGACACAAAACGGAGATGGTATCAGGGACACGCCTTCGAAGTTGTGCCGGGGGGAAACGGAGCTGCCAGTGGGTTTAAAGTCAGAATTGTCCTTCACTGAACATTGCTCCTTACTCGGTCAGTGGGACGGGGATGCTTCAGAATCTCCACACGAGGATTCCCGGTCCTCTCCGGCTCCTACCAGGGTTCTCCACACATGGGGAGGGGGTGAGGAAACGGGAAACGGGCACTTCATTTGGCCCTTTCTGTCCTATTCCAGGCTGTTTCTCCTGAAATGGGAGGAAGGGAGGGTGGGAGTGAGGGTGGGAGTGGTTGGCCCTGCTGTTCGTGCTGGTGTAGGTGGGGGACAGGTTCATGGTGATGTGTCCGAAGGGAGTCAATCCACAGTGTTGTATTCATGCAGCGTTATTAGTGTAGGGGGGCAAGGTGGAGGGAGGGAAGGAAGGAGGGGGAGGGGGAGAGACAGAGAGACAGAGACAGAGACAGAGACAGAAGGTACTGCAAGCAGAAATGAAAGTGGTGGAGCAGGAGACTTGTTCGGTGGTTGGTGCTATAACAGATATACAGTGAGTGTGAGAGAGCAGAGAGAATACGGTGGCCATTATCCTGACAGAGTGGGGAATGTTATTGATGTGTATCCTGTATTGCTGGACATTTCTTCAGACAGCAGATACTACACGGGGCTGTGTGGTGAGCTTAGACCCTGCTTGGTGTGTCTGGTGGTGTGACCACAAATGGGAAGAGAATGGACCCCCTCTGTACTAGCTCGTCCACCATGACCTCTGTCTCCCTGTCGACAAACCATGGTGAAATTGCCCCTTATCTGCTGTGCTCGGGGTAAATTGTGCAGGGCAGCTCCTAACATAGAAGTCTCAAATATGTGCCCATTGGCTTGTTAAAGATGACACCAGTGTCAGGGATCACAGAATATGCAGGGGCACCTGAGCAACTGTGAGTCCCTCCAGCCATGATGGGCGGGAGGATTGGGCTGGCATTGAATGAGAGGGACACCATGGGGTAGTGTTGGTAGTTAATGAGGTGAGTTCGATAAGATAGAACCAGGAACAAGCTCAGCCTCGTGCAGGTAATCCCTCTGTCACACTCAAGGAAATTCAAACGAAGATAAATTATTGTTAGCGTCTGCCCAATGAGTCATAGATTCTGTTGAAACCAATTCCAGTTACAACGTGCAGAACAAATGTTCATCTGACGTCACAGCAATATCCCTTTTTCCCATCTTTCCTGGAAAGACGGGCTCATGTTCCAGGATGTTATTGAAGTGTCTACATTTCAGCTTCCTGAAAACTGGGAACACATCCTTCCATGACACTATCTCTGAGTCTACCTGTCTCTGTCTATACACCAAACCCCTCCCATGTGGTGATATTTTAACTGATTCCCCCGCCATCTCTCTCTGGCAGTGATGTTCACACCCACAGCACCCCCTTGTCATGGCACAATGGAGATATGGAGCTGGAAATGGATTGGAGCTGCACATTCCGTCACTTCCAGCATGTGCTGCAAATTTCCCCATGCTGTGCAGGGATCTAACACAGTGTTACTGAGTAATGCACTGGGGTGCTGTACACAGTCCTACATGCTGGGAGGGTAACTGCACCAGGTTTACAGATCAATGCACTGGGGTGGTGCACACAGCTCTACATGCTGGGAGTGTAACTGCTCCTGGGTTACAGATTAATTCACGGGTGATCACTGCACAGGTCGCTGTGCTGCTCAGACTGTACGGTTGAGGTTTATAGATAATGCAATTATGTTGTTTGTGTAGCTCCTTATGCTGGATGGATACTTATTTCAGTTTTACACATTCGTGCCCTGCTGTGGTCTGCACAGCTCTCTGTGCTGGACAGATATATGGTCCGTGTTGATAGATCAAAGCCCTGATCTGATCTGTGCAGTGCTCCACTCTGGACAAATTGCTTGTTTGTACTGAGCCTTACACTGGCCTGGTCTGCACAGTGTTCCACGGTGAACAGATATCTACTCTGGGTGTATGGGGTCTGGGCTGGTTCCGTGAGGTGGATTGAGAATGTGGTATATCTAACTATTCAACTGATCTGGCAATGCCTTTAGTTCCCATTCCTGTGATTGGACCCCCCGTATCTCTCCTGATTAATGTTACAGTGTGTCCAGGCACAGTACATCATGTTGGTGCTGTGGGTAGGGGGGAAAGGTGATGGACAGTTCAAGGAGTTCCCTGTACGTTCTGTCCCCGACATTCTATAAATGACTTTCCCCGGAACGTTCTGTCCCCAACATTCTATAACTGACATTCCCCGGAACGTTCTGTCCCTGACATTGTTGGTGAATGGCCGGACGTCAGTGAATTGAACAAACGATAAGATCCCGAGGGAAGAGATCCCGTTCCAGGGAGAAGGAGACACTGTTCCAATGGCCCCTCAGGCAGGTAAAGGGGTGTATACGTTTTCCCTGCGTTTACATTTCTTCCCGACACAGGATCGACCACAATTTAGACCAAAATACAGAAATTCCCAAACTCCATTTGTCTTCAGAAAACTGGGAGAAAATCCTTCAGGACAGCAACGTTTACACCCTCCCTATTAGGAACTGGAAAGGAGTGACCTGTGTCTGCTCTCGAGTGATCGAGTGTGTGGGAATATTCTAGAAACCATCTGTCCTTATGGATGTGCCTTTGTATGTTTGGGGAGGGAGGGTTTCTTGTGGTTTATGTCACATTTTTGTCAGTAATTCAGACCTTCCCATTTGTTATTCCAGCTCCAATTAATTTAATAAATTCCTGAATACAGGGACAAATTTGAAAATCTCACTGGTTCTCCAAACAAAAGGATCCCATTGCCTCCAGGCTGATGGATAATAGGTTTGTTTCCCTTCCTCACAGTTAACGTAGTGACCATCTACATCCTGCTTTATAAAGATTGTGGATTGTCTCCATGTGTCAGACGTTACCTGGGGGCTATGGCAGCGGCGGATCTCCTGGTCATTATCCTCGACCTGATCCTGAGACACATTCCCATTGTTTATAAGGAACAGTTTTATTTCCTGATGTACTCCGTCCCCGTGTGTAATATCCACGCCATCCTGCTTTATGCAGCCACTGACTGCTCTGTCTGTTTCACCGTCACTTTCACCTTTGACCGATTTGTGGCCATTTGTTGCCAGAAGCTGAAAAGTAAATATTGCAGTGAGAAAACGGCGGCTGTGGTTCTGGGAGCAGTGACTGTGCTGAGCTGTTTAAAGAACATTTCCTTGTATTTTATGCTCACGGCTCGGTATTGGATGGTGAACGCCCCCTGGCTTTGTGATGTAACAGATGATGTTCTATCCTCCAGTGTCTGGGTCACAATCGAGTCCCTCCACCACATTCTAACCCCGGGTGTCCCATTTCTCCTGATTCTGCTGCTCAATGTTCTCACCGTCAGACACATTTTAGTGACCAGCAGAGCCCGCAGGAGACTCCGCGCTCACACCAATGGGGACGCTCAGTCTGACATAGAAATGAAAAACCGAAAAAAATCCATCATTTTACTGTTTGTGATCTCGGCCAATGTCATCCTGTTATGGTCAACATTAATGCTGTATTCTATATGGACCCGGATGTGGTGGATTGGGTATCGGTCTGTGTATCTCCATCCCTTTGTGCGGGAATTGGGCTTCATGCTGCAGCTCCTCAGTTGCTGCACAAACACCACGATTTATGCCGTGACCCAGACTAAGTTCAGGCAGCAGCTGAAGAATGTGCTGAAATATCCCTTCACCCAAATTCATACATCAATCAAATTCCCTCATTAATTAATCCATCCGAGATTTTCTCATTTCAGTTCAGTGTTTCAGTGATTGAGCAGCCTTTCGCAATGGTAACAGACTGAGGGTAGCGCTGGTTTGTCCATCCTTATCCCACAGGGGGTTACAGGTTGTTAGAAACACAATTATCAAAATTTACTGAGACTACCAAAAAGTCTGGAAGCAAGACGATTTATTTACGAACTTGCAAGTACGGGCTGCATAAGCTTTGCCAAGCAAATGAGCTTGTCAAGCGAATGAGCAAATTAGCATTTGGATACATGTACAATTATACGTTTCAGCTGCGTGAGGTCACCTCTCCCAACCCCGTAACATCCAATCATCTTTTACCTGTCGCTACGTGCCTTCCCTTTTATCTCAATTAAACTTGATTTCTATTTTCTTGAGCAAACGGCATACTTCTTTGACCATCTTGCAAAACCACTATCACATGTCACGTTTGTCTTTTCACTTTGTTCCTTTTTTTCCCACGGGATAAGGGGTCGCTACACTTACTACCTCCTTGCAGCTGTCTCTCTGCCTGGGCTTATCGTTCCTCTTTTCCCACATATTCTTATATGTCGAGTAGCTTATAAACTGAGCTTTACATTATTGCAATACTTAGCTTGCCAGCATTATTAATTTTCTGCAAAAACAATATACTTTTCTATTTCTCACAACTCCCCCATTTCTTTTCTTTCTCAATTTGTTGTTTTTGCATTTTTATGTCCTCTTTTTCCCGTTAAGGAGCGGTTTCAAATTCATGTAGCAGCCTCTGACTTTCCCTTCGCTGTTTTCTACATCCTCATTTATTCTAGCTATCTCCTCCAGATTGTCCCTCTCTTTGTTCTTCCAGAGATAGAGTTCCTTATTCGTTGCCTTGTATGCAAGGTATAATACAACAGCCAACTGTGCAGCAACCCTCAAAGTGGTGAGAACAGTAGCTATCACCTCCTTCCACTCCTTGTACCCTGATTCTGGCCCACCCGTAACCGAAGTTGTAACGAATTCTTCTGAGAGGATGGTCAATCATTGCAATGCACGAGTAATTGTCGCATCAGGTGCTGTATTATTCGGAATAAAGGTACAGCAGCTTTCTGTTAACATTGCACATATACCACCTTTTTCGATTAGGATCATGTCTAGGGCCAGTCTGGTTTCTCAAGACATGCTAGTGGCATTAAGCTGTTCAGCAACTCCCTTGACTGCATCTCGAGCATATTTAGCAAATCTTTGTTGGGTATAAAAAATGTCGTTCATCCATTCCTCATTTTTATTCATCGTCATCCAACAAAATAGGGATGATTCAAAACCTGCTGCACTCTGATTGCGAGCCTAAAACTCGTCAGGCACCCCTCTGGGAACCCCTATGGTGACTAGATAAATCCTCTCATCAAAGGAAGTACCCAATAACGATTTCCCACTTTGTTCATCCTCCTTTGCTGCCTCCTCCTTTTTCATAAATGCCAAGGTAAATGCAATTGCCAATTGTACAATTGCACAAGTGCCTCGCCAGTTAGAGGGCATGGTGGGTCTCAAAGTCTTTCCACCACAGTACCACCACAAATCCGCTCGGGGAATTTTTTAGGCGGAATAGTTACTTCCCCACTCTGTCTCTGAGACTGATTCAACTTCCACGCATAGCTTTAAGTCTCCTAGTAATCGTGACTGACCTGTCCCATTCCTCTTTACACAGGAGGTATGTGTAAACCACATTCGCAAATGTAGGAGATTGTTTCAATTACCACCCCCCTCCCCCTTCTTTAAGACAGGAAACATCGACATCAGTGTTCGACAAGCAGGGTTTCCCCATGCCGTCTCATTCTGGTACAAGGCTATCATGCATAGCATACCAGTCTTTTCTCGCTTCCACCCGAGCGGAAAGGGAACCACACGAGCCATCGACCTTCCCGAAGCACATGCATAGCAATTGCTTTTATTTAGACTTTTTTTGCCGTATATCAACTCCCATTCTACCAAGACATTTTTCTCCCTGTATTCAGTTTCTATTTCAGTGGTTTGTCTTAAGTCTTTAACTTCTATACCTTTTACCAATTTCGGGTCACCATTAGGGATAAAAGGTTTTTGTTCTTTTTATTTTCCCTTCTCTACCATTATTCGGAGACAGCATCCAATAAAACACTTCCCAGGGTACCTTCTAATCATCGTACTCTTGCATATCCTCAGAGCATCCCCTGGGGCTTCCATTAAAATCCTAAGTTTGTAACTAAGGGGCCAATTCGCATTTAAACTAGTAGGAAAGGATTCTTCAGAGGAGGTATTTTTAATAGTGAGGTATATCGGGTTGCATTTCTTATCAGTGCATTCTAGGGACGGACGAAAGGGATCTCTATGACTTGTGATGCCGGGTGGTGGCCCTGTCATACCAAGTTTTGTCTGCATTTGGTTCTGGAGATTAATTGCAAAGGAACTGTATTTTCTCTATTTTTCTACATCTCCTCAATCTACTAGGCTGCAAACATTACTTTTTATTACTTGCGGGTATTCAGATTCAGGGACTTTTAATAGTACTGAACATGTCAACCTTATTTCGTAAAGCCTCAACATTAAGAGGATGAAGTTAGCAATTCTAGACATGCTACCCATTTTATGATAGTCCTCTTATACTTACTCACCCCGTTACTCTGTTTACTTCTCTTATTTATCGTCTTTTTCAGGTGTCTGGGAAAAATGAGTCCACACAGCTCTTACAATTAATAACAGCAATTTTAAATCAATAGCAGCAAATTTTAAAAGTCTCTTGTTTCAATTCAGTCTTTTTGCTCAACTTGATTCCCAGAGGGTCCTCTGTAGGATGAACTTGCCACTCTGCCAAGGGAGTAGGTGCGTCTACCGGACCCTTAATGCGAGTGTGATGGCTACACCCTTTTTCTGTACCCGTACTGCTGTCTCTGTAGTCAGGAGAGTGAGAAACGACCCTTCCCAATTTGGATGTAGTTTGGTATCTTTCCAAGTCTTTATCAGAACCCAGTCTCCTGGCTTTATCTGGTGTGTTGCGAACTCTAAAGGTGGTGTCTATGCCAATAGACCTTTATTCCTAACAAAAGACAATGAAGAACCAAGAGGTACTATATAGTTTTTCAGAAAGTTATCAATAAATTTGGCTGTAGGTACTTCCCCTCTCCACGTCACAGAAATGCAGCTCGATTTAAGCAAATGTCCGTGACTAACACAATGTCATTCAGCTTTATTAGGATTGTCTCATATTTCAAAATCCTAGAGTCTGTGAGCCATCATCCTGCTTTCTAATTTAATATGGTCCGTACCTGATGTGAGGTGCTAACTAGTAAAGCTCCCCATAAGTAGTTTCCTACTCTCCTCCACCATCAGACTGTTGCTGTCACTGCCCGCATACATTCTGGTCAGTAATGTACGCAGTCAGGTTTTAAATTAATCATGAATCAATATGACAGATCACCCAAAATGTGTGAAGGTATCCTGACAATACTAATTCAGGTCAACACAATCGATCCACCACAAATACCAAATCATTAAATATATAATGAATCAATTGTGCCAGCCCGAACCGACACCAGTTATTAATTATTGTATAATTCCTGGTGGAAAAAGCAACAAGTGACCAAAACATTCCAACAGCTGTCATCGCGCAGTTCTGTTTGTTTACCAGTCACCTGTGAATTCTCATTCGGTTTCTGTATTTGTTTTGCTCGAGCACATTCATTTTAAAAACCCCAACAGATTCCATAGCACGATTTGTAGTTAATTTGATCCCCAATTTAGTGGCAACATCTTGTCATGAGCGCAAAACTGATTTTCGTACCTCTCATCAGAAAACTGCTGTCATAATCCAATTAACCTTTTTGTTCCCACTCCCTTGTGCTTAAAATTGAAGGATGATCTTGCTGTACTCTTATCGACGAGGAAAACTACGTTCTCTTTGTAAGGTACTTAATTTTATTAAGGGTTCCTGGCGGTCCCTGGGGGCAGGAACTCCTGACACTCCTATTTTCATCAAGGTTCATACACGGCATTGCCTTTACTTTCTTTTTCAAATCAGGACACTTTCTCTTAAAGTAACTGTTTTTTCCACAGAAATAACATCCCACCTGTTTTTTTTTTTCCCACTTTGATCCTTGTTCCTGTCTACCAGATCCCTTAACATCTCGTCCCCATCTCTTCTTTTATTTTAACTATGTCTCCCGATTCAAATCCAAAAATAGTCCTCCCAAGCATTCCCGGTCAATTATTGCTCGATCACAATGCTATAGGTCGTGAAATAACCAGGGCTGCCTTACAAAGGGGCCCGCCCATCCAAGCCAAAGTTTCAACTCGAATAGCCAAATCCCTTTCAAGGCAGCCCCGTCCTCCATAAATCGCTTCTATGTAAGGACAAAAGAGGTTAGTTAGAAACTGAATGTAAGGTAGGCATGTCCTGTAAAAAGAACAGGAGTTCACTTTTATTTCATAATCTGTAAAATCCTTAACCTTAAAAGAAATCATGTTAAAATTTCCACAATAGAAATCAGATTCAAAACAGTCCCGCATCTGAAACTCTAGGGAACAAAGACAAACATTTAATCACCAGCAAACAAATGTACATTGAAACCGAATCACGAAGCATTCTACTAGCTGTACAGCTTCTCTCTCTTTCTGTCGGTCTCTCTCTCTCTTTCTCTCTCTCTCTCTCTCTCTCTCTCTCTCACACACACACACACACACACACCATGTCTCACAAACACTTTGAGTTTCCCGCAACAACTCCTCGAGCTTTTGAACATTTTTCTGGACGTCTTTTCCTTTGTACTACTCTAGACGATCTGTCTATAAACGGCTGATCTCCTTCATGTAAAGGAATATCCTGTATGTCGGCTCTTGTTCTGGTCTAATATTCTACGTCTCGTGTGTCTAGGGGCTCTCCCTTCCACATAAAGGTAAATGGGTTCAAACAGGTGTCTGTTGTTAACACCAGGTCGTCTCTCTCCATAAGGATGATTTAATACCTTAGAATTCTTGAGTCTGTTCCCATCCTTCTAATTTTTGTCGTTTCTTTTGCATGACTGGCCACGATTTGGTTTCAAACCGGACCTTTAAGAGTTCCCGCCTAAACATACCTCTTTCCTTTCCTGAGAATAACGTTCCTAAATTTGCCATCAGTTCTCTCGCTGTATATAAGTTAGGTTCTAGAAATTGATCTAACTGCTCAGTCAGTCCCGCCAGATCCGCTATCGAACTTTTCATCTCTTTCTTAAAAGTTCTTACTTCACTACTAATTCGTGGTGTATTAACATATTCAATTTTACGGTCACCTACAGAGACTTCCCTCGAGGGAACTATTTGGACGGTGGTCTTATCACAGCCCTACTCTTTCTGTTTCACCATTGATCTCATTTGCCTCAAACTTACTTCCAAACCCTCCTTATTTCCCTCAAAGGTCTTCAGGGAAACAATTTTCTTTTCTCTTCGGAAATTCGGGCACTCTTGTTTGAAATGCCCCATTTTTACCGCAATAATAGCATCCTGCCTGTTGCCACCTTTTCCTAATGGCTGGCTCTTATTGTCCGTACTTCCCCCCTTTCTTCCTGTAATTCTCCTATTTCTGCCGTCTCTTTGTTATCTTTTCTACTGCGGCTACCAGGATAGAGATTTTTGAACTTCCCACCCAACAGGCCGCATAATCAGACTTCCCCTGGCCTTGATTTTGTTTTCTATGAGCATATATATTTAAGTCTTGACACAGCCAATTTTCATCAGACCCTTATTTGGGCCAAAATTCATTTGGTAAATTTATACTCTCACGGGTCCAAACAAAACAACAATAATTTATCATCACAGTTCTATCCTTTCCCTGCGTCTGGGGATTATTTTCACAATTTAGCAACATTCTCCCCAGGGGAGTGTCTGGTGGTATATACTCGAGTTCAGCGCTTTTTATTGATCGATCCTTACTCAGTCAACTTCCTTTGCCTCCCATTTCTACTAATTTAAAATTGATCTTTCAGACGTCTAGTGTCACCTTCTCCCACACCCACTTCACGGTCCTCACCTTCGCTTGGGGTGGGGGGGGGGGGCTTCCCCTCTTAACAACCTGTCCAAGGCTGGGTGCTCGAATCAGGTAGACACCTTACTCGTCTGATCAACTTTCCCAATTATTCACTCTTAATTTTACTTTGCCAATTCCCGTCCACTTACGTGCGTCCCCGACCAGTTAAGTGCATCCCCGACCACTTAAAGTAGTCCTCGACCACCAAGGTAGTACTTAAAGGCCTCTCTTCTTACCGTTGGTCTCTGCATAGAGTTACCTGGTCGTGCCGGCTCCGGCCCTCAACATTCAAGGTCGCTGGAAACCTGCGGGGCCAACTCTCAGCATCAAAGGTCGCTGGAAACCCTCAGCCTCAAAGGTCGCTGGAAACCCTCAGCCTTAAAGGTCGCTGGAAACCTCTTAGTCGCCCGGATACGTCTTCGTTTCAGACCTTAAGACTTTTTAAGACCCGGGTCTTGTGCACACAAGAGTCACCCGACAGAAAGAGCAGAGTCTCCCTTCTCGCCTCGATTGCAGGGTCTCTCCGTCCCAATCATGCTCACCCAAAGCCGCTGCGGCAACAAGGGGAAAACAGAGATCGCTGAAATCGGCGAGGTGCACCTTCTCTGTCCCTCCAAGAATGCCGAGCAACAGGAGCTTAGGATCCCGGACGAGCCCCCAAATCTGTGAGAAACACAATTATCAAAATTAACCGAGACCACCAAAAAGTCAGGAAACAAGAGAATTTATTTACGAACATGCAAGTACGGGTGCATAAGCAAATGAGCTTGTCAAGCGAATGAGCAAATTAGCATTTGGATACATGTACAATTATACCTTTGAGCTGCATGAGGTCACCTCTCCCACCCCATTAACATCCAATCATATTTTACCTGTCGCTACGTGACTTCCCTTATATATAATTTAAACTTGATTTCCAATTCCTTGGGCATACGACATACTTCTTTGACCATCTTGCAAAAACCCCTATCACATGTTACGTTTGTGGTTTCACCTTGTTCCTCTTTTCCCACGGGATAAGGGGTCGCTACCCTTACTATCTCCTTGCAGCTGTCTCTATGCCTGGGCTTATCGTTCCTCTTTTCCCACGGCACATATTTGTATATGTCTAGTAGCTTAATAATTGAGCTTTAATTATTGCAATACTTAGCTTGCCAGCACTATTAACTTTCTGCAAAAACAACATACTTTTCTATTTCTCGCACAGGTGTTAAAAACAAATTTCAATAAAATTTAGACGAGACCACCAAAGCTGGAATCAAGACAATTTATTGTACGATATTGCAAGAAATGACCCCAATTGCAGGGAGCAATTGAAGTGAAGAAAAATTCAAATTACAACAGTTATAACATTGAGTTGCGTGAGGTCATCTCTCCCAACTCCTATATTACCCAATCTTTCTAATTAATTTCGCCTCTTCCCATCTATGCTCCATGCCCATTGCCCTCTTCTTTCCAAGTTGGCAATTTTCCCCTCTTTAAATGCTGACACAAGGCTAAACTTGTATCTTGATGTTCCTTTTTCACTTGTCCATTATCCATGGGGGCATCAAGATCTGTTGTAACATGTTGTATCAATTCTGCTGGTACATTCCATCCTCGGACATTTCATTAACTTGTATCGTTTTGTATAGACCAAGCATTTCGGTTATCTCAGCTTTTTGCTGAAAACATAATTTTTAAACAGAACTTATTGAACTTATTTGAAACCTTCAATAATTACACACCAAAGTTAGTATTTAATTAACTATTATTATAGATTGTTTTTCCTCAATACCGACAGAGTTAATAATTTCTTTCCTGTACCCCTTTTCTGTATGCTTTTTCTATATCTGCAAAAACAACACTTTTCCCCATTTCTAACAACTATCCCATTTCTTTTCTTTTATTATTTGTTGTTTTTGCAATTTTTATTTTCTGCCCTCTTTTAACCCTAGGATGTAGAGGTTCACAATCTCGTCATTTCTGCCCTTCTAAGTTTGACTTTTCTCAAACAAGAGGAGTAATCTACCACACTCTCTATCTTGTGCTTGAGCTATGGTCATGACCATTATTGATTGGTGTCTTCCCAAAGACATTACCAGCTTAGTCATTATCCATTTTAACACATTAAATCCTATAGGTAAACCTACAATTATTAGTAATACATGAATACCTAAATTAGCTTACCATTTTCTCCAGTCACCCCATTCCCATCTTTCATCTTTTCGCAGTTCATCCGCAATTTCTCTTATATTGATTATCTTTATCTTTACTATTTCTGCCTTTTCTTCCACTATGGAAAAGGTGTCCGGGATGAAGATGCAGCATTCCTTATCAATCAGCGCACAGGTTGCCCCTTTTTCGGCCAAGAGATAGGCTCAAGCCATTCGATTCTGTAAAGCTATTCATCTTGTTGTGATCATTTCAGTGGCTATGGCTGATATCTGGGATTGAGTTTCTGCCATTGCGCGGGTGGTACCATTATTTAAATTTTCAAGGGCAGCCGCCAGTTTCTGTATTTCCACCCCTGCCCCTGTAGTGCTGTAGTTTGGGAGTATTGTCCACAGCAAACGGTCTCCTTCAGGGACTTCTCGGGTCTTACGCCTTATCTCCCTCTCCTTTCTCAGGTTGGGCTCATGTTTTCTATTCAGAGGTGAGGGACTATATAAGCAAGGTAACAGCAACCAGTCCAGCCTTTCTTGTTTTGAGGCAACGCTTCATCAATTTAATAACATGCATTGATTTCCACATATTCGTTCACACGAACGTATTTTTCCCCGGGAATAAATGGATAGGCCTTCAGACCACATACCCAATGTGCCCCATTCAATACTTGGGGAGTGTTCGTGGCAGTGGCTTGGTTGGTGTAGACGCAACATGATTTTCCTAATTTGAAGGGTGCGATGTCATTTTGATTACAGAAACAGTTTGTATTCACCGCTCCTTTCAGTGGGAAAATTCTGAAGCTATTGATACCAACCTGAGTTTTTGGGGCCGGTCTTGGGAACCATCCCGCCAACTTATAGGTGCTCTTTTTAGATTCCCACTTTGTATTTTTTGAGCGCGAGTCAAATTGTTGTACATCGTATAATTCCTCTTTAGTGAATGGTATTACCAAGGTGGGGATTCCTGATTCACCATGGTGTGAAATTTCTGCACAGACCCAACAGTCGGCATGTCCCTCTTGTTTGGCATAATTTTGGCATAGAGGAATAAAGTGATTTTTCCCGTTTCCTTTAACAGTTGGTGCTACTAACGTTATAATACTGTACCAGTTCCCACGCATTTCTGAACCCTGCCTAAAACCCTATCTTAATCTTTTAGGCGCCAGGGAGAGGTGAGTCCACACTACCCTTACAATCAATACAATATATATCATCAAACATTAAAAGAGTCTTTTATCTTAGTTCATTCCCTCTTTCTCAGCTTAACGTTCAGAGGGCTGTCTGCAGGATGAGCATGCCACTCCGCCAATGGGGCTTTCACAGGACCTTTGGCGCAAGAGTGATGACTCCACACTTTCTCAGCAGTTCAGATGGCTGTCTCAGTAGTCAGGAGGGTTAGGAATGCTCCCTCCCAGCTCGGGTGTAGTTTGGTATCTTTCCAGTTCTTGATCAGGACCCAATCACCCGGTCGTATCTGATGTGCTGCAAACTTAGAAGTATCAGAAATGAGGTAGGTCAACTTAAGGCATGGATCGGTACCTGGTACTACGATGTTGTGGCCATCATGGAAACGTGGATAGATGAGGGACAGGAATGGCTGTTGGAGGTTCCTGGTTACAGATGTTTCAGTAAGAGAAGGGAGGGTGGTAAAAAAGGAGGGGGGGTGGCATTGCTAATTAGAAATGGTATAATGGCTGCAGAAAGGAAGTTTGAGGGGGATCTGCCTTTGGAGGTAGTATGGGCTGAAGTCAGAAATAGGAAAGGTGCAGTCACCTTGTTGGGTGTTTACTATAGGCCCCCCAATAGCAGCAGAGATGTGGAGAAACAGATTGGGAAACAGATTTTGGAAAGGTGCAGAAGCCACAGGGTCGTAGTCATGGGCGACTTCAACTTCCCAAATATTGATTGGAAGCTCTTTAGATCAAGTAGATTGGATGGGGCGGTGTTTGTGCAGTGTGTCCAGGAAGCTTTTCTAACTCAGTATGTAGATTGTCCAACCGGAGGGGAGGCCATATTGGATTTGGTGCTCGGTAATGACCCGAGACAAGTGATGGGCTTGTAACTGGGTGAACATTTCGGTGATGGTGACCACAATTCTGTGACTTTCACCGTGGTTATGGAGAGAGATAGGTGTGCACTACAAGGTAGATTTTACAATTGGGGGAAGGGAAATTACAATGCTGTAAGACAGGATTTGAGGTGCATAAGTTGGGAGCATAGGCTGTCAGGGAAGGATGTGGTGGAAATGTGGAACTTTTTCAAGGAGCAGATATGACGTCTCCTTGATATGTATGTACCTATCAGGCAGGAAAGAAATGGTCGTGTGAGGGAGCCTTGGTTGACGAGGGAGGTTGAATGTCTAGTAAAGAGGAAGAAGGAGGCTTACATAAGGTTGAGGAAACAGGGTTCAGACAGAGCAGTGGAGGGATACAGGATAGCCAGAAGGGACCTGAAGAAAGGGATTAGGAGAGCTAAGAGAGGGCATGAAAAATCCTTGGCGGAAAGGATCAAGGATCACCCCAAGGCATTTTATGCGTATGTGAGCAACCTGAGAATGACGAGAACGAGGGTAGGTCCGATCAAGGACAGTAGTGGGAGATTGTGTATTGAGTCGGAAGAGATAGGAGAGGTCGTGAACAAGTACTTCTCTTCAGTATTTACGAACGAGAGGGACGATATTGTTGAATTGGAGAGTGTGAAACGGACTGGTAAGTTAGAAGAGATACTTGTTAGGAAGGAAGATGTGTTGAACATTTTGAGCAACTTGAGGATAGACAAGTCCCCCGGGCCTGACGGGATATATCTTAGGATTATGTGGGAAGCAAGAGAGGAAATTGCAGTACCGTTGGCAATTATCTTCTCGTCTTCACTGTCAACGGGGTGGTACCAGGGGACTGGAAAGTAGCGAATGTTGTGCCCCTGTTCAAAAAAGGGAATAGGGATAACCCCGGGAATTACAGGCCAGTTAGTCTTACTTCTGTGGTAGGCAAAGTAATGGAAAGGGTATTGAGGGATAGGATTTATGAGTATCTGGAAAGACACTGCTTGATTAGGGACAGCCAGCACGGATTGGTGAAGGGTAGGTCTTGCCTTACAAGTCTTATTTAATTCTTCGAGGACGTGACTAAGCATGTGGATGAGGGTAGAGCAGTGGATGTAGTGTACATGGATTTTAGTAAGGCATTTGATAAGGTTCCCCATGGTCGGCTTATGTGGAAAGTCAGGAGGCATGGGATAGGGGGAAATTTGGCCAATTGGATAGAAAACTGGGTAACCAGTCGAAGGCAGAGAGTGTTGGTAGATGGTAAGTATTCAGCCTGGAGCCCAGTTACAAGTGGAGTTCCGCAGGGATCAGTTCTGGGTCCTCTGCTGTTTGTAATTTTTATTAATGACTTGGATGAGGGAGTCGAAGGGTGCGTCAGTAAATTTGCAGATGATACGAAGATAGGTGGAGTTGTGGACAGTGAGGAGGGCTGTTGTCGGCTGCAGAGGGACTTAGATATGATGCAGAGCTGGGCTGAGGAGTGGCAGATGGAGTTCAACCCTGCCAAGTCTGAGGTTGTCCATTTTGGAAGAACAAATAAGAATGCGGAATACAGGGTTAATGGTAGGGTTCTTAGTCAGGTGGAGGAACAGAGGGATCTTGGGGTCTATGTACATAGACCTTTGAAGATTGCCACTCAGGTGGATAGAGTTTGTAAGAAGGTCTATGGAGTATTATCGTTCATTAGCAGAGGGATTGAATTCAAGAGTCGTGAAGTGATGTTGGAGCTGTACAGGACTTTGGTTAGGCCACAGTTGGAGTACTGTGTGCAGTTCTGGTCGCCTCACTTTAGGAAAGATGTGGAAGCTTGGGAGAGGGTGAAGAGAAGATTTACCAGGATGTTGCCTGGAATGGAGAGTAGGTCGTACGAGGATAGGTTGAGAGTTCTCGGCCTTTTCTCGTTGGAACGGCGAAAGATGAGGGGTGACTTGATAGAGGTTTATAAGATGATCTGAGGAATAGATAGAGTAGACAGTCAGAAACTTTTTCCCCGGGTACAACAGAGTGTTACAAGGGGACATAAATTTATGGTGAAGGGTGGAAGGTATAGGGGAGATTTCAGGGGTGGGTTCTTTACCCAGAGGGTGGTGGGGGCATGGAATGCGCTGCCCGTGGGAGTGGTAAAGTCAAAATCATTGGCGACCTTTAAGCGGCATTTGGATAGGTACATGGATGGGTGCTTAATCTAGGTTAGAAGTTCGGCACAACATCGTGGGCCGAAGGGCCTATTCTGTGCTGTATTGTTCCATGTCTATGTCTAAACACTGAATGGCCTGAAGGTGGATACATCATCTGGATCAGATGGAGTAACCTCCATATTTCTAAGTTAAACAACTGAAGAAATAGTGGATATGTAAGTGGATAACTTTCAGGAATCGCTGGAATCAGAAAGAGTGCTGCAGGAATGAAAAATCACAACCGTGATACACCATTTTAAAAAGAAACAACACAAAATCTGGCAAATTACTGACTAATCAGCCGAATCTTGCTGGTGAATAAGGTCATCGAATCCATTACGTTGGAAGAAATGTCTGAATACTTGAAAATGTATGTTAAAATAAGGCAAAGTCATCATGATTTCATCAGGGGGAGGCCATGCTTGACAAATCTGCAAGAATTCCTCTTTGAGGAAGTAACGAGGAAGGTAGACCACGGAGAGCCAATGGGTGTTATGTGTCTGGACTTCATGCAGGCCTTTGATATTTGCCACGCCGGAGGTTACTGAATAAGATAATGGCCCATGGTGTCAGAGGCAAGGTGCGCTCGCAGGATAGAAAGCAGTGATTGGGAAGAAAATGATCCTTCTCGGGATGGCAGATGGTGACAAGTGGTGTTCCTAAACCCTGTGTTGGGACCACAAATGTTCGTTATCTCCAATAGCCATCGAGATAAAGTACCTGAGGGCAATGTGTGTTAATTTTCAGACTATGGTGCTGGAAAAGCACAGCAGTGCAGCTCGCATCGGAGGAGCAGTGAAATCGACGTTTCAGGCAAAAGCCCTTCATCAAGAATCAAGGGCTTTTGCCGAAAGGTCGATTTTACTGCACCTCGGATGCTACCTGAACTGCTGTGCTTTTCCTGCACCACCCTAATCTAGAATCTGGTTTCCAGCATCTGCAGTCATTGTTTTTACCTAGTTTTCAGACAATGCAAAGGTAGAAAAAAAGGTAGCATTGAGGAGGCTGGGATGCTGCAGAAGAATATGGACATGCAGCGAGCATCGGAAAATAAGTGGCAGATGGAGCATAATGTGGGAAAGAGTGAGGTGACGCACTTTGGCAGGAAGAATAAAGATACGGACTATTATCTAAATGGGGCAGAAATTCACATGTTTGGGATGCAAAGATACTTGAGAATTTTAGCCGAGGATTCTCTCAAGATGAACTTGCATTTTGAATCTGTAGTTAGGAAGACAATTGCAATGATGACATTTATTTTTGGAATATTTGAATATAAAAGCAGGGATGCACTTCCGAGGCTCTATAAGGGTCTGGTTAGACCACTTCTGGATTACTGTACGTACGTTTGGTCCTCAAATTTCAGGACGGATGCACTGGTTTTGGGGTGTGTTCAGAGGTGATTCACGATTATGGTCTCAGGAATGAAAAGCTTGACACATGAGGAAAGTTTGAGTACTCTGGGTGTATACTCGATTACATTTAGAAGGATAGGAGGAAATCAAGTTGTTACTTATAGAATCATGAATGGCCTGGATATTGTGGATACTGGGGAAAGTTTTCTATTTTTAGTAGAGATTAGAGCCCAAAGGCACAGCCTTGGAGAAAAGGGAAGACATTTGAGAGCAGTAATAAGAGGCTCTTATTCAACTGGAGAGTGGTGAATGTATGGAATTCATTGCCAGATAAGGCTGTGCAGACCACGTTTTTGATTAT
This sequence comes from Chiloscyllium punctatum, assembly GCF_047496795.1. Classification (NCBI taxonomy): domain Eukaryota; kingdom Metazoa; phylum Chordata; class Chondrichthyes; order Orectolobiformes; family Hemiscylliidae; genus Chiloscyllium; species Chiloscyllium punctatum. Next base: position 5,985,319 of record NC_092786.1, read on the forward strand.
ATGTAAGACTGAGATATGTAGCAGCGTGGTTGCCAAAGGGATCAAGGTTTATGGGGCGAAAGCAGGAGAATTGAGTTTAGAAAGACATCTGCCATGATTTAATGGCAGAGCAGACTTAGTGCGCTGAATGCTTTGATTTCTGCTCTATTGTCTTATGGACTTATGCATCGAATAACCTCCATCTGCAAATTCTCCTCCAAGGAATGTGCCAGCCTGACTGGGAGCATTGTCAGCGAAGATCTGACTGAGTGCTGATCCAGACTTCATGGGCCAAATGGTCTATTTCCGCCCTCCATCTTCTATTTTATCATTCTTCCGAAAAAAATGATTAATGCAATGACCAGACTTGTGGCCGATCCCCTGACTCTTCTCTGAACAGGCCATTGAAAAATTTCCAGCATCATTTCCCTGCTGTTATATTCCCACCTGCGGTCAAGAACAGAAAGTATCTCCAACCCCTCGAGACCACGTTATCTCTTGTCCAATTACCTTCAAACATGCGTGAATGCCTACTTAAATTTCTCTTTTATTACTGTAAACCACTCAGTATTCACACTTTTATCATTGTTCCTCCCCAAATTCATTTTCACCCCCTTCATTGGATTGAATTCCTTTCAGCACTTCTTCTTGTCAATTGGTTCCAATCTCCCTGCAGTCTATGGCTTCCTTCCTCAAGGTTAACTACATGACTAATTGTTACATTATTTGCATACTGCTAAATGATGGTCACGACAAGTAAGTATAAATCATTGACCTATATGAGAAAGCAATGGAACTCATAGAAACCATGGTTTAAAAGCTTGCAGAGGACAGCAAAATTGGAGACTGTAAAGAAGGTGATCTACGATTCCAGAAGGATCTTAATCCAATGCGTGTTTGGGTTGAAAAATATCACATGAATTTCAATCTGGATAAATGGAAGGTATTGCATTTTGCTATATCAAATAAGAGTAGGGCTTGTACAATTAATGATTTGGCGTTGCATCGTGTTGTGGAACACGGAGGCCAGGGATGCAAGCACACAATTCTTCTTAGTTTGCTTCATATATAGACAGAATGGTTAAAAAATTGTCATCTTGCCTTCGTTTCTCTGTCCTTTGAGCGTAGGAGTTGGTACGTTATGTTGAAGTTGACTCGGACATTGGGTGATGCGTCTTCTGGAAAACTGTGTCCAGTTCTTGTCGCCCAGTAATAGCAAGGAAATTATTCAGCTGGAGTAGGTTTAGAACAGGTATACCAGTGTATGGCTAGTTAGGATGGTTTGAGTTATAATGAAAGGCTGGATAGGCTGACAATAGTTTGACTCGAGCACTGGAGGTTAAAAGGAGACCTGATAGAAATGAATAAAGTATTGAGAATTCGGATAGAGTTAACTGTAACTGTCTTTTCTCCAAGGAGGGGCACTTCAAGACGACAGCGCAAATGTTTAAAGTGAAAAGAGGGATTTAAAATAAGACATGAGAGGCTTTTTTTTTAAAACAGGGGATGGCTTATGTGTGCAATTCACTTCCTGACGCAGAGATGAATGTAAGTATAGTTACAATATTTACAGGATATTTGGATCGATAAATGAATTGGAAACTTTCAGTGAGATTAAAAAAAGCTATTCATTTATGCCTAGTCCATTATTTATTTCCCAGCGGGCAGTTCAGAATCAACCACGATATTATGGATCAGGAGTCATATGCCCGCCAGACCAGATAAATATGGCATTTCCTTCTCTGATTCAACATCGTCATTAGACTCTTCAACTCTTGGTATTTATTGAAGTATAAGTGCAGCATCTGCCATGCCAGGATTTGTACCCGTGTGCACTGAATTATATCTGGAATTCATATGAACAATGCAGTAATAATATCACAAGAACATCATTAAGGGTCGTTACAGGAGCCGTCAGATGCGATTCGTTTAGTTTGGCATTATGTTCAGCATGAGCTGGTTGGAGTGAAAGGCCTGTTTCCAAGCTGCGTGAGTCTGTGACTTTGGCGCTATGAAACTGGCAGCAGGTTGGTACTAACAGTAGCATTGACAGATTATCCTTTTGGGATATGTAATCTTGTTGGTTACACTGGAGGTACTTTTGCTCATTGAGCCTTCCCACACACGGGACTGTTGAACAGTCTGTCCCTAGCTTGACTCAGTAAATGAGTTTCCACTTCAGCAGGTAATTGAATCCCACATTGCCCTCGTTTCTCTGTGATATCTGTGGCCTTGTATCTACCTCGGGTGAATGATTGATCCAAATCATGTCCACGCAGACGTAAGTCCCGTTGTCCATGTTGTGAATATGTTTTTATTCTTCCCGATATACCCACAGGGTGTGGATGTCGCTGGTCAGGACAGCATTTGCTGTTCATCCTGATTCGCTGCTGCCTCGCTGCACGAGAGACATGGATTAGATCCCAGTCTTGTGTGACTGTGTGCAGTTTACACATATTCTCTTTGCTTGTTTGAGTTTCCTCCCACAGTTTGAAGGTGTGCAGGTTACTGGGATCAACCATGGGAAATGAAGAGGAAGGGAATAGGAATGGAGTGTGAGTCTGATAGGATGTGCTTCGGAGGGATGGTGTCGTCTGGAAGGGCCGAATGGCCTGCTTCCCCATACGGTCAGCATTCTCGGATTAAGGACCAGCTATGTTGTTCTGGTCCAGGAGTTATACGTCGACAGGATTGGAATGGTAGCATCCCCTGCATAAGGGACGTGCATGAATGGGATTGCAGGAAATTAAAGGCATGTTCTCTGTTCCTGAGGTCAGGCTTTCATTCCAGGTTTATTCGTCGAACTTTAACATTACCAGTTCCGTGTCTGAGTCCCCAAGGATGACTCGTTTATTACATAACCACAACACCACCTTCTCTAGGTTGCAGCATTTCCTGGGAACAAGAAGCTGATTCTGTGCAGATGCGAGCAAAAACAGGTGCTTTTGCCAGTGTCAGAAACACTGATTCAAATAGCAAATTGAAATTCCGAATCTTGCCACCCCAAAGTTAAAGTCTCCACACGCTTTAGATGCGCCACTCGGCTGTCTTAGCAACATGTATGGCTTATGGCTATAATATTATAAATGAGGGCAAGTATTCCCTTCCGCGCTGCTTCTGACCAGAGCAGTCCCAACCACAGAAATACACGCGCCTCTGTCCCGTCATTCCATTTCAATTTTCAATTGAATCGTCGTGGCTGCTTCACACAGTTTCTCTGATTCCGGATTTGGAAAGGGGATTATATGTGATTGCCTGCAGCAGTTGGTAAAGTGATGAAGTAGCCGATTTAAAACTGTAATGCTTTTGAAGCATGCATTTCAACAATATCCTGCACTGTCCCATGAGTTTGGAGAGTTTCATTCTCCAGTACTCTCATTCATGGAATTTCCACAGTCTCTGAGGACGTTGAAGCCCATTCTGAGTTCCCACATGCCTGTCGCTAAGTCCTGATATTGTCCATTCTCCCTGACATTCCCTCTGTTACCATACTGGTTGCAGGTTCCAAACTTGCTCTGTGGAGTGCTGTACCCATTTAGTAGTTCGTACTTTGCGTTGTGATTGCAGCGTCCTCGGCTCGAACCCACAACATGGCGGTCAGTTCTCTCAACGTTTTACTTTTGGTGAAACAGCAGAAGAAATTATTCGCTTTTTACATGATAATATTCTCCGAGGTAATGATTTGTTTTCCATTAAAATTCGTTCTCTGATAATTGTGCGTTTCATGTATCAGGATTTAAACCCAAAAGTTCTCAAAGATGTCTCTCCTTCCCACTCTCCCTAACTCTCTTTTCTGACCTTCGTTCCATTTGATTCAGGCTTTGCACAATCTAACATACACTTTCACATTGATACCATCCAGTCCGTGCCGTTGCACTCACTGTTGCTGGGTGACCGTGCCGCAATCTCTTCATTGCCACCTTCAAATCATTCGATCCGTTTGGATACCATGACTGTGAGATCAATTCTCTTTTAGCGGCTTTGAATGACATGGACCGGAGATTATTGGAGCGTGAGGGTCAATAAAAGGACAGAATATAATTGAGGAAAAGAGACTTTATTGGAAAAGAACAGCTGCGCCGGCTTTTGCGATAGCCTAGTGGTGTTATCGCTGGATTGTTAACGCAGAAAGGCAGGAAATATCTGGGCAAACGGGTTCGATTCCCACCACACCACCACGATGGTCGAATACCTACAATTAGGAATATGTCATCGGTTTTTCTTGAGGGAAGGAAACTGCCCTCCTCATTCTGGTCTAGCCTCCACGTGAATCCAGACCGCAAGGCAATAAATGCTGCTGAACCACCCCGAATGCTGTTACAGAATATATAACGGTTCATTCGACTTTACCTAAACTATTGTTTGGAATGCACATGAGTCCAGGGATGTGATCGGACTGGGAAAGGTGCAGGAGAGATTCACTCGGATAGTGTCTGGGCTAAGAGTTTCAGTCATGAAGAGAAACAGGACAGACTGGGATTGTTTGTCACCGAGCAGAGGGGTTTGTGAGAAGGCATGATGCAGAGGTACAAAATAATGCATAAGGTAGACTGAAATAAGCATTTCCCAGCGATGGAAATATCGATCACAGGGGGCCAGAAATTTAATCTGAAAGGCAGAAAGGTTTAAGTAGATGTGTGCAAAAGCGTTAGAGGCCAGCGGGTGTTGGAATTTGGAACACACTGTCTATAAGGGCCAGTGAGGCAGGAACCCTTATAACATGAAGAAATATTCAGATGTGAATATGTTCTGCTAATAACTATAAGGCTATGGGCTAAGCGATTCGGGTCGTTAAGCAATTGTTTTTGACAAATGGAGCCACGACGAGTTGAAGGATCTCCTTTGAAACTGTTGTCCTCGGTATGATATGCGGGAGATAGGAGTTCGATTCCTCGCTAGGAGAGTGTAAGTATTTTAAAACTGTCACTCCATTCCCAACTGTGGGTGATTAATGCCTGCCCTTCCATTCTCCATGGGACATGCAACAGGAAGGACAGTGCTGTCTGAATCAGAGTAGGGAAGGACGGCAGCTCCCGGTGAGACAGAGTTTCAGTGAAAATACAAACACGTGACTTCCGCAACCTGCACCTTGCATCTGTATTAGAATCTAAACCAGTTAATAGAAAGAAGAAGGAAACTGAAGAAGAAACAGAGTAAACTAATTCAGATGAGAGCGCAGAAACATTTTCCACAGCATCATGAGGAAAACTGACAACTGGCTCTGAGAAAGAGTGTGTCTTTCAGAACTGTTAGTTCACTAAGGTGTTTTTGTTCCACTTAAGCCCTTAAGAAATTGAATAACAATTTAACTGAAGACTTGAAATGTTAGAACGTACCAGGCGATGAGTCACGTGCTGGAAACTATGTTTACAAGCCAGATGTTTGATGACTGATAATGAAACAATAGGCTGAATGGCCATTCGCCATGCTTCAAAACACTCAATGACTCATTTTTCAACTGAACAAAAAAGGCAAAAACAAAGTCACCAAGAAAAGTTCCAAGCATTGCATATGTCTTCCTTGGTGCGAAAGTGTTGAAGAAATTCAGCTCTTTCATTGCTATGTCCCAATATTGATTTCCAGTCAGGGAAAAAAGATTTGTTGTTCCTTATGAAAATCTTAAATTGAACATGAATTCTTGACATTTCAAAACAGCAAAGAAAGCAGTTCTTTCAGAGTAGGTGAGAATTTCATATCGGAGATGAAATCAAATGGGAAAAAACGCTGAAATCAGTTGCCTTTGCCTGCTCATACTCAGTACAACAAAAACGATCCTTATTGAATGATACAAGTTTTTTAAAGGATTTATTAGGTTGGATGCAGGAAGGTTGGATCTGTGACCGGAGCACCTCATATCGAATGAATTGGAGATGCCGGTTTTGGACTGGGGTGTGCAAATTTGAAAATCACACAATACCAGGTTATAGTCCAACAGGTTTAATTGGAAGTACTAGCTTTCGGACCACTGCTCATTCATCAGGTGGTTATGGAGTACACCGTTGTAAGACACAGAATTTATAGCACAAGTTTACAGTGTGAAGTAACTGAAGTTATACAATGAAAAATACCTTGATTGTTCGCTAAGTCTCCCATCTGTTAGAATGACCATGTTAGCTTCACTTCTTTCATATGTAAAGCGCATTTTTTTTTTAATTTTAAAGTTACATTCTCAGGTGAACTTTAACAATTGGTGTCAGCCCCCGGGTGCTGCTCTCTGTTCCATAATGTTTAGACTGATTCTAATTTTTAAAAATAAATTAGCATAGACTTGGATTCATGCAGTTTTTGAGCAATAGACAATAAACAATAGACAATAGACAATAGGTGCAGGAGTAGGCCATTCAGCCCTTCGAGTCTGCACCGCCATTCAATATGATCATGACTGATCATCCTTAATCAGTATCCTCATCCTGCCTTATCTCCATAACCCTTGAGTCCACTATCTTTCAGAGCTCTATCCAACTCTTTCTTAAATGAATCCAGAGACTGGGGCTCCACTGCCCTCTGGGGCAGAGCATTCCACACAATACAATGTAACTCTGCAAAGTACAATGTAACTGTGCAAGTCCAAATTCATCGCGCAAACGTGTATGTGTGTGTGTGTTTTGAGTGTGTGTGTGTGTGTTTGTAGGAGGGTCTCTGTGTGTAGATAGGGCGATGGGATCACATGTACTGTGACATGAACCCAAGGTCCCGGTTGAGGCCATCCCCATGGGTAGAGAACTTAGCTATCAGCCTCTGTTCGGTCACCTCCACCTGCTGCCTGTTCCGAAGTCCCCTTGGAAGATTGTCACCCGAAGGTCCGAGGTCGAATGTCCTGGACCACTGAAGTGCTCTCCAAGTGGGAAAGGGCACACCTGACTGTTGATTGATGTGCAGTGCACATTCATCCGTTGCTGTAGCCTCGGCTTGGTTTCACCAATGTACCATGCCTCGAAGCATCCTTGTCTGCAGCGTGTTGTTTTTTTTTTAGTTTAGCATCAGTCTAAATATTATTGCATGGACACAGCACACATGGATTAACACCTTCAACATATTATCTGGGCTGACACTAATTGTTAATGTTCACCCGAGAATGTAATTGTTAAAAGAAAGTTTTACGATTTACATAAGAAAGAAGTGAACCTAACATAGTCATTCTAACATATGGAAGACTTAACAAACAATCAAGGTATTATTCAATGTACAATTTCAGTTACATCACACTGTACACTTTTGCTATAACTTCTTTATCGGACAACTGTATACTCCACAGCCACCTGATGAAGGAGCAGCTCTCCAAAAGCTAATGCTTCCAATTAAACCTGTTGGACTATGACCTGTTGTTGTGTGATTTTTAACTTCGTATTAGAATACGGATCTCACAATTAAAACAGAAATGAAGAAGCATTTATTCCCTCAGACAGTTCTGGACCCATGGATTTTCTTGCAGCAGAATGCTGTCGAGGAAGTGTCATTAGGTGTAATGAGGCTGAGATCGGAAGATCTTCAAACGGCAAAGACATCAAGCATTATGGGTAAAGGCAAGAAAGTGCAGTTCAAGGTTATCAGATCAGATATGAAACCATTCAATAGCGGAGTAGACATGATGGTCTGAATGATATCTTTCTGTTCCTAAAATTGTTGGCCTTAATATGAAGCTGCAAAACCGACCTGAGTAAAATTTGCCAAATTAAAAATGCGTGGTCCCCCCGGAACACTGAACCGAGATGAAATGTACAAAGAACAACACACAAAGGAGAGATAATGTGGGTAATTGATCCGGAGTGATCAGTATACCAAGGTAAACAGGAAAACCGATATTCATTATCGACAGTGAACCTGGCTCCACGAGCCATGTAGTTAACTCTCACAAACCCCCATTCCCCTTCTATTTTCCTGACGCCCCCTCCATTCTTGATTGCAGCTGACATTGGTGATGTGGAACTGTACCATACAGGGAAGCGGTTCTGACTGCTGCACAGCATCATTCTGCTTCGAATGATCAGGCACTATTTCATATTGATTACTGTAAATGTTAACATTTAACAAGCCATGACATAGGTAGGAAGAGGGGCGGGGAGGTCATTCAAGAGCTCAAGGAGTTAGGCTGGAAGCTAAAAGCTAGGACAGACAGAGTCGTCATCTCTGGGTTGTTGCCGGTGCCACGTGACAGAGAGGAAAAGAATAGGGAGAGAGTGCAGTTGAACACGTGGCTGCAAGGATGGTGTAGGAGGGAGGGCTTCAGATATTTGGACAATTGGACTGCATTCTGGGGAAGGTGGGACCTGTATAAACAGGACGGGTTGCACCTGAACCAGAAGGGCACCAATATCCTGGGGGGTAGGTCTGCTAGCACTCTTCGGGGGGGGTTTAAACTAATTTGGCAGGGGGATGGGATCCGGACTTGTAGTCCAGCAAGTAAGCTAGCTGTGTGTCAGGATGTCCAAGACTGTAGGGAGGCTGTGGAGAAGGTAGCACTGACAGGGACTACTTACAGACACAGAGATGGGCTCAAGTGCGTATACTTCAATGCAAGGAGTATCAGAAATAAGGTGGGTGAACTTAAGGCATGGATCGGTACCTGGGACTACGATGTTGTAGCCATAACGGAAACATGGATAGATGAGGGACAGGAATGGCTGTTGGAGGTTCCTGGGTACAGATGTTTCAGTAAGATTAGGGAGGGTGGTAAAAAAGGAGGGGGGGTGGCATTGCTAATTAGAAATGGTATAACGGCTGCAGAAAGGAAGTTTGAGGGGGATCTGCCTCTGGAGGTAGTATGGGCTGAAGTCAGAAATAGGAAAGGTGCAGTCACCTTGTTGGGTGTTTATTATAGGCCCCCCAATAGCAGCAGAGATGTGGAGAAACAGATTGGGAAACAGATTTTGGAAAGGTGCAGAAGCCACAGGGTCGTAGTCATGGGCGACTTCAACTTCCCAAATATTGATTGGAAGCTCTTTAGATCAAGTAGATTGGATGGGGCGGTGTTTGTGCAGTGTGTCCAGGAAGCTTTTCTAACGCAGTATGTAGATTGTCCAACCAGAGGGGAGGCCATATTGGATTTGGTACTCGGTAACGAACCGGGACAAGTGGTGGGCTTGTTAGTGGGTGAACATTTTGGTGATGGCGACCACAATTCTGTGACTTTCACCTTGGTTATGGAGAGAGATAGGTGCGCACAACAAGGAAGTTTCTACAATTGGGGGAAGGGAAATTACGATGCTGTAAGACAGGATTTGAGGAGCATACGTTGGGAGCATAGGCTGTCAGGGAAGGATGTGGTGGAAATGTGGGACTTTTTCAAGGAGCAGATACGACGTGTCCTTGATATGTATGTACCGATCAGGCAGGAAAGAAATGGTCGTGTGAGGGAGCCTTGGTTGACGAGGGAGGTTGAATGTCTAGTAAAGAGGGAGAAGGAGGCTTACATAAGGTTGAGGAAACAAGGTTCAGACAGAGCAGTGGAGGGATACAGGATAGCCAGAAGGGACCTGAAGAAAGGGATTAGGAGAGCTAAGAGAGGGCATGAAAAATCCCTGGCGGATAGGATCAAGGATAACCCCAAGGCATTCTATGCGTATGTGAGAAACCTGAGAATGACGAGAACGAGGGTAGGTCCGATCAAGGACAGTGGTGGGAGACTGTGTATTGAGTCGGAAGAGATAGGAGAGGTCTTGAACAAGTACTTCTCTTCAGTATTTACGAACGAGAGGGACTGTATTGTTGAAGAGGAGAGTGTGAAACGGACTGATAAGCTAGAAGAGATATCTGTTAGGAAGGAAGATGTGTTGGACATTTTGAACAACTTGAGGATAGACAAGTCCCCCGGGCCTGACGGGATATATCCTAGGATTATGTGGGAAGCAAGAGAGGAAATTGCAGTACCGTTGGCAATGATCTTCTCGTCTTCACTGGCAACGGGGGTGGTACCAGGGGACTGGAGAGTAGCGAATGTTGTGCCCCTGTTCAAAAAAGGGAATAGGGATAACCCCGGGAATTACAGGCCAGTTAGTCTTACTTCTGTGGTAGTCAAAGTAATGGAAAGGGTACTGAGGGATAGGATTTACGAGTATCTGGAACGGCACTGCTTGATTAGGGACAGCCAGCACGGATTTGTGAAGGGTAGGTCTTGCCTTACAAGTCTTATTGAATTCTTCGAGGAGGTGACCAAGCATGTGGATGAGGGTAGAGCAGTGGATGTAGTGTACATAGATTTTAGTAAGGCATTTGATAAGGTTCCCCATGGTAGGCTTATGCGGAAAGTCAGGAGGCATGGGATAGAGGGAAATTTGGCCAATTGGATAGAAAACTGGCTAACCGGTCGAAGTCAGAGAGTGGTAGTAGATGGTAAATATTCAGCATGGAGTCCAGTTACAAGTGGAGTTCCGCAGGGATCAGTTCTGGGTCCTCTGCTGTTTGTAATTTTTATTAATGACTTAGATGAGGGAGTCGAAGGGTGGGTCAGTAAATTTGCAGATGATACAAAGATAGGTGGAGTTGTGGACAGTGAGGAGGGCTGTTGTCGGCTGCAGAGGGACTTAGATATGATGCAGAGCTGGGCTGAGGAGTGGCAGATGGAGTTCAACCCTGCCAAGTGTGAAGTTGTCCATTTTGGAAGAACAAATAAGAATGCGAAATACAGGGTTAATGGTAGGGTTCTTGGTCAGGTGGAGGAACAGAGGGATCTTGGGGTCTATGTACATAGATCTTTGAAGGTTGCCACTCAGGTGGATAGAGTTTGTAAGAAGGCCTATGGAGTATTATCGTTCATTAGCAGAGGGATTGAATTCAAGAGTCGTGAGGTGATGTTGCAGCTGTACAGGACTTTGGTTAGGCCACATTTGGAGTACTGTGTGCAGTTCTGGTCGCCTCACTTTAGGAAAGATGTGGAAGCTTTGGAGAGGGTGCAGAGAAGATTTACCAGGATGTTGCCTGGAATGGAGAGTAGGTCGTACGAGGATAGGTTGAGAGTTCTCGGCCTTTTCTCGTTGGAACGGCGAAGGATGAGGGGTGACTTGATAGAGGTTTATAAGATGATCAGAGGAATAGATAGAGTAGACAGTCAGAAACTTTTTCCCCGGGTACAACAGAGTGTTACAAGGGGACATAAATTTAAGGTGAAGGGTGGAAGGTATAGGGGAGATGTCAGGGGTGGGTTCTTCACCCAGAGAGTGGTGGGGGCATGGAATGCGCTGCCCGTGGGAGTGGTAGAGTCAGATTCATTGGCGACCTTTAAGCGGCATTTGGATAGGTACATGGATGGGTGCTTAATCTAGGATAGAAGTTCGGCACAACATCGTGGGCCGAAGGGCCTGTTCTGTGCTGTATTGTTCTATGTTCTATGTTCTATGTTCTATGTTCTATGAAAGCATTGAGTCCTCATCACTATACTACCAGGGAAGATTTCTGTTAACACCACTCTGGACACCATGAGATTCGTCATTCTATTCTTCCATCCTTCGGTGCATGATCCCCTCGGCTCTATTCCGGTTTTGTTGGTTGGTTTACAATATTGATGTTTCCAATCATGTGTTGCGTTGGAGTTTCTCATGTATGAGACCTTCTCTCTGAGCTGGCAATGTGCTGGCTCACTGGTGATAATACTGGCCTTGTAAATTACAAAATAGCCCATTTTGTTTGAAATAGCCCATTCCTGTTTTTCAATCCAAGAACTTGAAGAAAACAATTCGGCAGGACAGGAAATAGCGGGCGGGAGCAATGATCCAGTTTGGCAGCAAGAACGAGGATAGGCAGTATAAACTGCAGAGTGAAGGGGAAACAATGGGTAAGGAACACTGGAATAGGATGGGATGATTGCTTCCTTTCTTTGCTGTAGACAGGCACTGGTGTTGAAGACTGAAATGGGGCACTATCAGCCAAGTGGGTGAAATCTTACTTTCTGTTTGTATTCTCCCGAGGTTTGTATCAGTCTTGGGGAAATGTGTCTGCGTGCTTCAGCCTGTGGGTAAAAATGGGGTTTAGTTCCCCGACTGGGTGTGAACACTTGTTTCCCATCTCAAACATCAATTCCATTTATTTTACCTTACGAAATTTGAACGTTCAAGGGAAATTAGCATTAAGCTGAACACTTGAAACGTCAGAGTTTACAAGTTTACAGACCAAGTGCTGGGAAGTGAGATAATGGGACCCATTTCTGTGCTGTAAACACTCGATAATTCAATCATTTTTGAGGGGAAACATATCTGGAGTGACATAATCCGAAACACTGTGTTATGAAGAAACTGTGCAACTGCTTCTGCCCTCATCCCTGGTGGTCGAGTGGCTAGTATTCGGCGCTTTAACTGAGTGGTCTGGGTTTAATTACCGTTCAAGAAATTAGGACTTCTTGCTCCTGACGCAGAGAGAGCAGTTCTATTGGAATCTGTTTAATGCCTTAGATCTGCTAATACCCCAGCTCTTCAAAGAAGGGAAAAGTGCCTTCCCTCTCTCTGCACAGTCGGACAGTTAATCCTTCATTCTCCTCTGATTCCACTTCCCAAAGAGTTTCAAAAAACGGTCAAAACTGAGTCTGAGCTATTTCTTTTCTGTGTTTTTCATACACAGGAGCTGCAGCGATTGAGTGGGTTGTTTTCTGAAAACGAAACGTACCTATGAACAATGTGTGAGGCTATTCCATGATTGTTTTCTCTGACAGCGCTGGGACATGACTGATGTTCTCTATGATATGGAACTGCCTGTGGTTTAGTTGGGTAGGTAAAGTTAAAAAATACACAATATTAGGGCATAGTCCAACAGGTTTATTTGCAGCACTAGTTTTCAGAGAGCGCTCCTTCATCAGGTGGGTGTTTGTCTGCCGATGTGAAACCTGATGTGTGTGTCAATATGCGCGATCTTTTGGAAGATTATCTGGACTTTAACCGACCGTTCGTGGTGTCGATGGTACCCATGACGTGGAGGTGTTGGTGTTGGACTGGTCAGGACAAATTTAAAAATCACACAAAGCCAGATTAGAGTCCAACAGTTGACAACCATCTGATGAAGAAGAAGTGCAGGTAACCCTGATGCTTCCAAATATGCCTGTTCGATGTAACCTGGTGCTGCATGATTTTTAGCTCTGATTGTTCTTGGTAATGTTTAACTAATCGAAGACAGTGAAAGAATTTTCCTTCGTGGAGATAAAAATTTCAAATAATATCCACCTCAGTGTAGCAAAAATGATTAGTTTGGATGTGTGACGAATCTCCACAATATGTTTGCGCCAAATAAAAGTCGAACCTACAACCGCCTGATCCGTAGCCAGCTATATGAATGGTTGTACCACTGGCCAGATGCATAGCTGAGATTTTACACGCTGCAGAGCTGCGGTATTAACAAAGACATGAGCAATAACAGTGACAGTCACAAGATGAACAAAGAATAAAGATAATCACCATCACTTCAAATGGTCCCCAAGAAGCTACCATTCACAATCTGATCAGCCAATCAATGAGGTCACTATGATCGAGGAAATTACAACTTGCTTTGCCGTGTTTCCACCATAATTAGAGGACAACTCCAGCCTAATCGCAACATCGCATATTCCCATTAATTTTCAGCTTTAAATTACGTTACTGACCTGTCCGTATTTGCAGGAAATTGAATAACATGAAATGAGTGAAAAAGTTCTTCTTTTGATGTAATCCAGTGCAGAGTCGACCAGAAAAGAAAAGTCAAAGACCTGAAACATCACTCCCATTTCTCTCTGTACCAATGCATTTTCCTGTGTTTAATATTTGCCGGACTTGTCTTTACTATCTAAAGAATTAATTATTTTTCTGGGACAAATTCGTCATAAATCAATTAAGATCTGAGGTGTTAGAGCCTATTTTTCTTAAGATTAAAATAGTTGAATATCCTTTCCCCCAGCCTAATGTACCAATACTCCCTCGTCTTCCATGTAAATACCAGCTACTCCAGGTGAGGTTGGAGCTCACAACCTGATGTTCCAATGCTCCTTGCTGCTCCATGTCAACGGAAGCTGCTCTAGATGAGGTTGGAGCTCCCAGTCGCTCCATGTCCATAGAAGCGGTCCAGTTGAGGTTGGATCTACCAGTCTGATGTCTCAATGCTCCCTGTTGCTCCATGTCATTAAAAGATGGTGCAGGTGACGGTGGAGCTCCCAGATTGATCTCGCAAAGCTCCCTGCTCCATGCCAACTGAACCTGCTCCAAGTGAGGTTGGATCTCGCTGTCTGATGTCCCATTGCTCCCTGCTGCTTCATGTCAATTAAGGCTGCTCTAGGTGAGGCTGGATCTCCCAGTCTGATGACCCATGCCTCCTGCTGCTCCATGTCAATAGGAGCTGCTCCCGATGCGGCTGGATCTCCCAGCCTGATGCCCCAGTGCCCCCTCCCCCCCCCCCCCCCCCCCCCCCCCCGCTGCTCCATTTCAATATAAGCTGTTCCAGGTGTGGTTGGAACTCCCCGCCTGATGTCCCAATGCTCCCTGCTGCGCCATGTCAATAAAAGCTGCTCCCGATGGGGCTGGATCTCCCAGCCTGATGCCCCAATGCTCCCTGCTGCTGCATTTCAATATAAGCTGTTCCAGGTGTGGTTGGAACTCCCAGCCTGATGTCACAATTCTCCCTTGTCCATGTCAACAGACGCTGCTACTGATGAGGTGGGAGCTCCCATCCCTGGCAGCTCACACACCTCTATACCATCATAGAAATACTGCCCACTGATCATTTTCACCACTGGAGCCATTGGTGGAATATCCGCATCATGAGAACCTAATCTTATTTTTAATCACCACCGAATCACTATTTACAAAATACTTTCTTTCTTAAACCTTATTTAGCATGTGCATATTGCAATCAATCCGAAGTAAGATAATGGTGCTAATTGATGTATGTTTAATAAAAAATACATCCTATTTTTCATGTTGAGTAACTGTTACTTTGCAAGGTCAATGTTTGTAATGAAATCACACTTTTATTCCAGGTGAGGGAATGTGGTTGGTATTATTTAAATTGAACTTGTTCACTGTATAAAATTATCAAATAGATCTCAATTTCAAGATAAGATTGGTAATGTTGTCATCCACCTTGAAATGTAGTGTCTTCTTCTTTCAGCCACACTGGTATTAGAACGAAACGTCTGTTAATGACATACGTATAAAGATACTTGAAATCATTTTTCATGTTTATGCTGCATTAATCTGCCGTTATTGATCCACAGTTTAGGTTCACTTCCTGCAGCTAACTTGTTGACTTCTCCAGTTTCTCATAGTTCAATGTGATGCATCCAGTGTGAGCATGACGAGAAGGTGCTTGCTTCCCACATCTTGCGTTTATCTGTGTCTTATGTCCAGCCTTCATCAATGGCGAGAGCAAGGGGGAAAGGGCGACACCAACGTGTAAGTCTGTCCGTGCCAATGCACAGTGCCCACATCGGCAATTCTCTACTGTGCATTTTCAGCCAGTTCTCGGTGCCCCTACACCAAACCCCTGACCCTTTTGAAATATCTCCATTATTTTGTGCTGTCTCTCTGTGCTCTTCTCACAAACATGAATCACTTCGACTCAACCTGCTCCAGATTTCATCTGACAAAACAATCATTAAGCATCCCATTGCATAAACATACACTTTGAATCTCTCGTTATTTGGTTTTCCTGGATCACTTCCATACGATAAAAGGTCACAGCAGCTTGACTTGAAAAAGAAAATCGCGTTCCTTTTCATTATCCCAATTCAATCTACATTTCAATGCAGTTTAGGCAACTGGCTCAAATTATTCTTTGAGATTTTATAATAGCGTCTATGCATATAAACAGACTTTTGGTGTTCCAGTTTCAATAAGACAGCTGTGATAATCCAAAAATTGCAACATCGAAAACAGCAACGAGAGTGGGATTTGAACCCACGCGTGCAGAACACAAGCAAATCACCTGAACCTCTCGGCCACCTCGTCATATCCAGCTGAGTAGCTATGATCTTATGAATAAGTGAATTATGCAGAACAGCAGATATTTCTCCCTGGTGTTGGTGAAATGATAAATAGCACAGTACGGTTCCAAGATTATGATCTGACCTCTGAGTTGTGGGGCAAGCGCATTCCCACTGTGACACTCTGCTCACAGTGGTCTGAACAAAAATGAAGAAATGACTATGTAACAAGGTCTGTTGAATTCTGTGAAGATTTGAAGTCAACAGAATGAAGAACCCGAGACAGCAGGAGGTGTTCTTTCAAGAAAGAGTAGGATAGAGCTCTTAAGAAGAGTGGAATCAAGGGTTATGGGGTTAAGGCAGGAAGAGGTTACTGTTTGAGAATGATCAGCCATGATCATGGTGAATGGTAGGGGTGGCTCAAAGGGCAGAATGGCCTACTCCTGCACCTATTATCTATTGTCTATTAAATTGCCTGTGAGGAATTGATTGCCAGACTGGAGGAGAGTGAATAGTGCTCAATGTCATTATTCGGAACACTTTTCTTCCGCTCAGATATTTTTGACACGCACTAGTGTACAGGACAGACAATTTCAAAATCCTAACTAAGGCTAAAATGACAATTGAATTCAACAATGCAAAAACCTTGATCTGTATCATTTTCCTGTGCCGTGCGATACCAAGTCACTGTATGATCACAGCAACAGAGTGAGCAAGTGTCAGAAGGAGAATGAGTGCGGTGGCAGAGCGCATGCTGGGAACAGCAGTTGACACACGGGGAAGTGCATTTCCCACAACAGGAACACTTCGCAAACAGCGGACTGCAGTGGAAGAATTCAGAGGGGTTTACACTTTGGAATTTGATGCCAGAGACACAATGGAGATCTGTTATTGAGTCTGTTCAAGATTGAGTTTTTAAGATTTCTACAGATGAAAAACAAAATAAAATGCTCATTGGTTAGTGAAGACAAATGTTGAAATTGTATATTTCAACAATCAACCCATCTTTGTAATGAGTAGCTCACCACTCGGGGTCAGAACCACTGGCGAAGATGATCATATAATCCCCGTTACTAGCCATGGAATCAGAGAAACTCGGTTTCCCAAACGTTCAGGTATAACCAGGCATTTGGAAGTAAGCATTAATGTGTTGCTCTTGTGCTGCAGGTGACCAGTGCACAGTATCTCTGTTTAAGTATAGTGGGGTGTGCTGTGCTGAAGTTTTAAGTTTGAGCCTAACATGGAGCAGTTTCAATTGTAGTCATGTTGAGGGGTACGGACAGAAGGTGATATTGAGCAAAGCCATGTTTATGGGAAAATACCCGTCTTTGTGGATTGAGAAACGGCCTTTTCTGGATAGTGACTTTTTGATCAACAAACACACTGCAAGTATCTAAAACGTGAAGAGACATATGTGGAGAGAGAGCCGAAGGTGATTTTTCAGCAGATGGATAACGTTTCCCATGTGCACTGCGTGAAATACCGGGAAAATCGATGTTGAGCTGGTTTCATGATATGCAGTTTGGTGCAAACTCACAAAGGTTATTGCAATTTTCAAAAAAAACCACATAGGACCGTTTGAATATTGTATTGAATTGAATTTTGGTCTGAGCATATTTTATCTTCAATGGCGTGCTGCAGAGAAGTACAGAGGATTAACAATAAAAAAGGACAGAGTCTTCTTGGTGCATTTCTTGGGTGGATATAAGAATGTACGAAATATGCATAACATCATGTGAATGTGGTCAAATCTTTAAAGTAGGTGTTACGTCTCCTAGTGACGATTCAATGCCTACTCATTAGTATATAACTTCTGTCTGCAGTTATTTTAGGACATCAGCACTATTTACAGAGTTTCACCTTGAATAATACGCCAGACCTTACCAATCCATGAACTTTTTATACTCAATCGTATTCAATTGTACGTGTTCATGAAATGTCTTTGTGTCCGAAGTCAACCAAATTCGAAATTGTTACACAAACACACTGACTTTCTCTCAATGATAAATTCCCTCCTTGTATGTTTGTTCGTGTATCTTTTAAAACACTGTGAAACCAACTTCTACGCTTTATTTTTGAAAAGTCGTTCACGATTTAAATAACTCTATTGAGTGGAAGAAACTTTCATCCACACTTTTCTTAATCATTCACTAATGATTTTGAAGCTCTAACGAAAGTTATTGATCCACTAGAAAGAGGGAATTTCCCTGATTTAGTCATTCAAAACTCGCGTTATGTGAAAATCTCATTTGTTTACTTCAACTTGCGTTTTTCTACTCCAGTATTTCCAAATCTCGGGAATAAACTCGTTCATTCTTTCTGTCATCCCCTTTGTATCCTTTCTGATATTCCTATGTCTCAGTAAACAACGTCACTTGGCTTTCTAATATCTTGCTACCCAGGAAACAGCGTCTGTGCCCTTTCTAACTTCTTCACATGTTTTTGGTGGAGAATGAGGACAAGGATTACACACAATGTTCCCACTGAGTGTGACAAAAAGATTTTATAGTTTCACTATGAACTCTTTGCTTTTTAAATATGACGCCTCTATTTATAAACTCTAATAAGGTAAATTACTATCTATCCAGTTCATGACCATCGTCTCCATGGAGACGAAAATTTTCTATCACTTCCTTTATTCTTCCACGGAATGTCTGAAAGGTTTGTAAGGCCAACATCTCTAAATCCCCGTGTCCTGAGTCAGTCTCAGCTATTTCTAAAGGCGACTGAAGTTCAAATACTTCATAGTGTGTCTCCCGTCATTCCAGTGCAGACTGGTTCTGGACAGTAAATGCCATCACCAAAGGCCACCGTGGATCTGAAATCAACAGTTTTCACATAGTAATGGTCGTAGCTATTGTGTATCGTATGTCCGTGTTCGTGTTCGATTTGTTCATCATTTCATGGGTCCCTGTATTGAATTCTACTGAATGATTAATTTGTGAATGGAGACATTCCCTTCACCACTCATTCGAAACTCCATGGAACATTGAAAGATTTAACTCATACACTTACAGAGGACAGTTCTGCCATTACTGGGATGAATAATGGAAAATTCCCCACGTATCCTTGAAGGCAGGGATTTCCTTTTCCAGTTTAGGAGATCATCACAGCACTGAATCCCATGTGTGCGTTCATGTAAACCAAAACAGTTGAAGCAAGACTTTAAAACTAAGACTTTGCTATCTGCTTGCATTGGTTGTCCCAAACATTACATTCCATATTATGGTATGTTTGCGGATGAAAGCACTTTCTGAATCTTGAGGAATTATATTTTAGTTTTGTCAAAAAAATATCATTCGCTGTTCTCCCTTTCCCTTTCAGTTTCCCGTTTAATATCCCGTATTTTATCGGTTTATCTAAAGCTTTCAATAATTTCAATCAATCTCGCTCCTGATTACCAATCCGAGAGAATGCCACAATTTTGTCAATTTATATGCAGTGCAGCTGTAGGGCGCGGTGACCAAGTGGAAAGGCATTGGTCACGTGAACCAAATAAAAGGAACCGGCTGGTGGAATCTGGCCGATCCATCACAGTCATATTTAAAACATTTAACGTAATCTTTAGCCAAATCATATTGGCAGAAAATAAGAAAACAAAAATGAAAAAATTGCTGATGTTTGAAATCAAATAAAAACAGACGTTGTTGGAATATTTCAGGACGTCTGGCAGCATCTGTGGAGAGACGGACCCAATGGATGTGAAACATTAACTGTGATTCATCTGCACAGATGCTGCCAGATCACCTGTGATTTTACAGCAATTTCTGTTTTTGTTTCAGATTGGCGGATTTTGTCGCAGTTCATGAGAACAGTGCTCATTAGAATCAAACAGACAGCATGGATCTGGTAGTGTGAAATGAGACAGTAATAATGAATGAGTGGAGAGTGTTGTACTGGAAAAGCACATCGGGTAAGGCAACATCTGAGGAGCAGGAGAATGGACGATTTAGGCATAAGCCATTCATCAGGATTTAGGCTTGTGAGTAGGGCAGAGGAACAAAGCTGAAGCCAGGTGCCAACTCGCAGGCACCTCCTCCTACAGACCACGATCACAAACTCTCCTCCCCTCAACAAACCATCATCTCGCAGACCATTCACAATCTCATCACCTCTGGGCATCTCCCATCCACAACCTTCAACCTCATTGTCCGTGAACCGTGCACTCCCTGATTCTACCTCCTTCCTAAGATTCACAAACCTGACTGCCCCAGTCGACCTATTGTCTCATCCTGCGCCTGTCCCATCCGAATCATCTCCTCCTACATCGACACAATCCTCTCTCCCCAGTCCAGGAAATGCACACTTACATTCGTGACACCCCTATGCACTTCACCTCCTCCAAGAATTTCGTTTCCCTGCCCCCCGACGCGTCATCTTCACCATGGACATCCAGTCCCTGCACAAATCCATCTGCTACGACAGAAGTCTGCAAGCCTTCCATTTCTTAATCTCACACCATCCCAAACAGTACCTTTCCACCGACATCCTCATCCACCTGGCTGAACTGGTCCTCACAATCAACAACTTCTCCTTCCAATTCTCTCACTTCCTCCATCGAAACTGGTAGCCACGGGCACCCATATAGAACCTAGCTGTGCCTGTCTGTTTGTCAGATACGCGGAACTGTCTATCTTTCGCAGTTACACAGGCAACATCCTCCACCTGTTCCTCCGCTACATTGATGAATGTTTGGGGCCACTTGGTGCTCCAACGAGGAGGTTGAATAACTCAACAACTTTACCCACACCTTCCACTCCGACCTCAAATTTATCCAGATCATCTTGGCGACTTCCCTCGCCTTCCTGGATCTCTCCATCACCAACTCTGGCGACTGACTAATTACAGACATATACTACAAGCCCACCGACTCCCACATGTATGGACACGACATCTCCTCCAACCCTTTCTCGTGTAAGAACGCCATTCTTTATTCACAATTCCTCCACCTCCAGCACATCTGTTCCCAGGATGACCAATTTCACCTCAGAAAGAGCCAGCTGGTCTCCTTCTTCCACGATCACAAATTGCTTTCCCACGTGGTTGACAGCGCCCTCGAGTTCATCACATCCATTTCACACACCACCACCCTTGAAGCCACGCCTCTCAACGCAACAAGGACAGAACCACCTGGTGCTCACCTTACACCCCATCAAACTCCGCATAAACGCATCAGATTCTGCCACAGATGCCACCTCCAAACAGACACCACGACGACCAGAGATATATTTCACTGCCCAGCCCTGCCAAGATTCCGTAAAGCCCATTCCCTCCATGACCCACTCTTCAGGTCCACACATCACCCCACCAGCCCACAACCCTCTCCTGGCACCTTTCCCTGCCACCAAAGGAAGGGTGAAACTAGCACCCACACCACTCCCCTCACCTTAGCCAAGGCCCGAAGTCATCATTCCACATCCATTAGAAATTCACCTGTACAGCTACCAATGTCATCTACTGAATCGGTTGCGCCCAGTGTGGTCCCCTCTATATCAGGGAGACAGGAAACCTTCTTGCAGATCATTTCAGAGAACATCTCTCGGACACCCGCACCCACCAACTTCACCGTCCTGTGGCTGAACACTTCAACTCCCCCTCCTACCCCATCAAAGACATACAGGTCCTGGACTACCTCCACTGCCAAACCGTTACCACCCAACGCCTGGAGGAGGAACACTACACCTGCCGGCTTGGGACCCTAACACCACACGGGATAAATGCGAATTTAAACAGTTACCTCATTTCCCCTCCCCCAAACCCAAGCCTTCAACTTGCCACCGCCCTCTCGACCCATTCCATCACTGCCACTTCTGACCTATTATCTTCTCCCTCCTATTCATCCATTTATTGCTTTCCAGCTATTTCCCCTCAACCCCACACCATTTCCATTTATCTCTCAGCCCCGACTCACAATCCTTATTCATGATGAAGGACTTAAGCCTGAAACTTGAATTCTCCTGCTCCTCGGATGCTACTTGATCTGCTGTTGTTTTCCAGCATCACACTACCAACTCTGATCTCCAGCATCTGCAGACCTAACTTTATCCTTGGAATTATCAATGACCTTAGAGTGAATATATCCCTCGATTGCAGTGATCACAGTGTGACTGAGTTTTCCATTTATTTTGGGTGAGGGCAGGCTGGATCTGAGACGAGCGCTTAACATCTAAACAACGGGAATGGTATCAGATAGCGAAGTTATGGCGGGCTGAAGTGAAGTGCAAAATTCTGTCAGAAGATAGGTCAGTACAACTGCCCCACATCACCCAGACTGGAAAAGACACGCAGAAAGAGAAAATCAACTTCAGTGCAGGCACAATGACAGATAAAGTGGAAAGGAGACAATACAAGACACTGAGGTGCAGTGGAATTATTTATGTGAAAGAATTCGATATATAAACTACACCTTTACACATGGACTGCCCTCACATTGGAAAAAGGAATTCCCTGCAGTATAACGGCGATATTTGCCTGTGACATCACAATGTTGAGAGACACTGACATAGTTTCTTCTGTAGCAGCGTGGCCTAGTAAAAGCATGATCGTCCCATCAACCAGAATTCAATACTTCAAAGCTCTCCACTCCGCTGTACAACTTATTTGCTGCTCCTGTAGTTGGATCTCAATTGCTTCACTGTTTATCTTCTTCTGCTTCCTGCTTCACGGAAACACTTGAAACATGAACAAATCCACTTTCCACTTTCACTAATCTTTTGCAACTTCCGAGTTGGCACAGGTACGAGAGACCGATTGGCCTTCTCGAGCGCTCTCACTTTGGTATAATCTGAATGATAAAGTGGACTGTGTCTAATCTGCAGAATGCCCGCACCGGGACGGTGCTGTTTATCCCATCCCCGTGGACTGAGCTGTCTCTATTGGCAGAGTATTCAGCCATTTCCCTCCACTTGCAGGCATTATGAGGGGATGTAAGTGCGGATTTGCTCTGAAGCTTCCTCTCACGGGCACAGCCAGGTGCAAGAGCGCCGCTGGAACTTAGCAACTTTGATTGTGAACTTGCTCCAAATATCATTTATTTGAGAGAGAGAGAAAGGTGCTGAGCTGGTGGGAAAGAGAGAAATGGGCTGTGGACTCTCTTCTTTCAGTAAAATTCAAATAAGTGCATTTTTGTGCTGCCCATTTGATGTTCAGAATCGATCTTCGGAGAACAATCCAGCAGAAAGGCTTTTGTTTCAGAGCCGTCGGTTTCTTTGCTGCAATCGGGCATCAGTTAACATCTGAGTCCCAACTGTCCCAGATGAAGCGGCTCCGTATGAAACCCTCACACACTGAGAACCATCCCCACAGCCAGGAGCTGCGGGGCTGCAGGCAGTCCAAAGCGGAAGGGAGGATTAAAAACGAGCCATTATTTCTCCCTCAGCCACTCTGTCACAGAGACAGACAGAGGGACGGCAGAGACGTGTGACGTCATTAACGCGCCTACATGAGCCGTTCAGCCCATCGAGTCCACGGTAAATCTCTATTGCTTACTTCTCTCTGAGGTTATTCATCATCAGTGCTGCTTGTCCTAAAAATAGGGAACTGTATCTGTCTGGAAATGCTGTCTCCAACATAATGAACCACATGTTATTTACGGCTGTTCATTTCACCGGAGGACCCTGCTGTGTGACACAGCCTGGGGAAGAACTGCAAGGCTGTTAAAACAATGACTGCAGATGCTGGAAACCAGATTCTGGATTAGTGGTGCTGGAAGAGCACAGCAGTTCAGGCAGTATCCAAGTAGCTTCGAAATCGACGTTTCGGGCAAAAGCCCTTTATCAGGAATAAAGGCAGTGAGCCTGAAGCGAGGAGGGTGGGGGTGGGGAGAAAGTAGCATAGAGTACAATGGGTGAGTGGGGGAGGGGATGAATGTGATAGGTCAAGGAGGAGAGGGTGGAGTGGATAGGTGGAAAAGGAGATAGGCAGGTAGGACAAGTCCGGACAAGTCATGGGGACACTGCTAAACTGGAAGTTCAGAACTAGGGTGAGGTTGGGGAAAGGGAAATGAGGAAACTGTTGAAGTCCACATTGATGCCCTGTGGTGGAAGTGTTCCGAGGCGGAAGATGAGGCGTTCTTCCTCCAAGCGGCTGGTGGTGAGGGAGCGGCGGTGAAGGAGGCCCAGGACCTCCATGTCCTCGGCAGTGTGGGAGGGGGAGTTGAAATGCTGGGCCACAGGGCGGTGTAGTTGATTGAAGCGGGTGTCCCGGAGATGTTCCCTAAAGCGCTCTGCTAGGAGGCGCCCAGTCTCCCCAATGCAGAGGAGACCACATCGGGAGCAATGGATACAATAAATGATATTAGTGGATGTGCAAGTAAAACTTTGATGGATGTGGAAGGCTCCTTTAAGGCCTTGGATAGAGGTAAGGGAGGAGGTGTGGGCGCAGGTTTTACAGTTCCCGCGGTGGCAGGGGAAGGTGCCAGAATGGGAGGGTGGGTTGTAGGGGGGTGTGGACCTGACCAGGTAGTCACAGAGGGAACGGTCTTTGCGGAAGGCGGAAAGGGGTGGGGAGGGAAATATATCTCTGGTGGTGGAGTCTGTTTGGAGGTGGCGGAAATGTCGGCGGATGATTTGGTTTATGCAAAGGTTGGTAGGGTGGAAGGTGAGCACCAGGGGCGTTCTGTCGCGGTTGGACGTTGGAGGTGTGGGGTCTGAGGGCGGAGTTGCGGGATGTAGACGAGATGGCGTTGGAGGGCATCTTTAACTACATGGGAAGGGAAATTGCGGTCTCTAAAGAAGGAGGTCTTCTGGTGTGTTTTGTGGTGCAACTGGTCCTCCTGGGAGCAGATCCGGTGGACTCGGAGGAATTGGTAAAACGGGATGGCATTTTTGCAGAGGTATGGTGGGAAGAGGTGGAATACAAGAGGTAGGGTGGGAAGAGGTGTGCATCGGGTCAAATCCCCGTCACATACGTGACTGTTGTTCTTATGTTTATTTCTTCTCTACGTGTGGTGAAGTAACACAGTGAGGGAGCAATTACTGTTGTCAGACATACATGTAGGGGCGTATTAAATAATGAAGTTGTGAGATTCGAGCAGTGTTTATTAACTTAGACCATTCACTGTTCGAATCTCTGGCTCAGGAATTTGACAGAGAGCGAATTTGAGCAAAGGTTGAGCAGGGGCGTTTACCCCATGACGTAACACGAGTTTCTGTGGTTGCTTTGTTGTTCACCTCATTTGTGTGTTTTGCATCATTGAGGATTTTGAAGTTGTCGCCTCTATAGAAAAGGCCCGTGCTTTTGCAACATTGTGCAAAAGATGCATTACAATAACAGCCGATGCTGATTCAGGCCATTTATCCAGATATAGATCCCTGGAAACAGCACTGTGTCCTCTCCGCGAGTCTGGAAAACAACTTTCTTACATATAATGTTATATTCTCGCTCTCATGGCGCTTTTCATTCCATCGGCTTCTATTTTTCACAGAAGCTGATGCCATTGATCTTGTCACTGTGTCATTTCTTTCCATGGTGTCAGATCTTGTGAACAGAATATCACAGTGGGAGTGCCCTGGCCCATAACCCAGAAGTCAGACCATACTCAGGGAACCGTATTCTGGTCTTGATCCTTTCATGAACACCAGGAAAAGATATCTATACTCTTCAAACTGTAATTACCTGTTTTAAGAAGAAAGGTAAACAGTTCCTGGTTCCTGCTTTTGTTACCACACGGACCAAGTTTGTAAATGCTGGAACCAGTCGAGACTGTCCGCTCTCCCACATCCAATTTATCCCCAGGTTGTGTTAAGATGACAGTCTGAATCACTTCCTTCTCTCCCCTGTCACTCTAGGATGATATGAGCCGTGAGATCTTTGATATGAACTGGAGGCAACGTGGAAAAATGTATACACAGCAGCTGCGTGAGCGATGGGACTCGCTGCAGTAACATCCCATGCAGATTCAGACAGCAGAAGCCTCCCTGTGATTTTGAGAAGCATAGACACTGTTCCTGAATAATGGGGAGAGATTCACGCTTTCCTCGCAGTTCTGCAATTTCCATCTGTCTCAGATGGTGTTATTTGGACAATAGTTCGCAAAAGAAGATGATTTCTTGTGCATGCACGATCTCCCTTTTCTCCACCTTTCCAGAATTCCCATACTTCCCACTCCCGCCAGACCCCTACCCCGCTCCACAAACCCGTGTTTGATAGGGAGCTGAAGACCACGTTCAAGCTGCTCTCCACCAACACTGCGTGACAATGGAAGATGAGTTCGTCCACTTATCAATGAAGACCGCCCTGTTCCGGGAAAGCAGCGAGCACAGCCTCCTGGGAGAAGCGAGTCAGAATGGAAAGGAGTTGTTATTAAAACTCTGTGCTTCTTTCACTCTGAAACAGCAGAAATAGCCTTAGTTAACCAAACAAAAACTCGCCTGATTTCTGTTTACCACGTCAGGCGCCGTTCTGGCTCGTTTGTCTCGGGTGTGATATTTCCTCAGATAGGTGACATACGTGAGAGAGCTCTCGGGTTCACATTGCGGATGAGCCTTGGAATTTTGCACACTACTTCATTTTTGACTGAGAAGATATGATTTCGATGAGATCGAGTTCAGATAAAGATTCCAAAGCTTGAAAACATACACAAGCAAGTTCAAGAACCGCTTCTTCTCGGCCGTTGCTGCTGTGAGAAATGGATTGTCTAACTTGAAATAATGCTGATCTTGCCAAGGTGGATTTTGCTGAGCACACGTCCTATACGTAGTAACCTGAATTCCTGAGTCTGGTCAAATGTTGCTTTCCTCACGCTGTGATCTGCATGTCCTTGTTTACTGTGATCCGCCTTTCCCAATCGCAAACAACGCTTTCCACTGTACTTAGGTCCATGTGACAATCAATCAAAACACAGTCATTTCCTCATTGCGTGAAGCCAGCAGAGCGAAGGTGGGCTGCAGGGCCTCAGTCTGCAGTGTGACACATTTTGTGATTCTGATTGCATTTGCAATTAAAACAGCAGAATTTGGGAATTTAAAGAGTGGTTATATTGACACAGCCAGGACACATCTGTGCCACAGTGTATCACACAATAACAGTGAAGATCATTTAACGTCATCCTCGAAGGTGCATGCTACAAATACCTGAAGACTGCATGAAACTGCTGTGGTCAGCAATAACAGAGAGGCCCAGAGGGATCGTGGTGGGCGCATAATCCAGAAATTAATGAATGAAAAGCATCCTCTGCTCGATGACAATTCCAGCGTTCAGTGTATGCACAGCAACTGCCAGTGTTTCGCTATAACAGTGCTCCGTTCTTCGCATTGCATATTGATGAGCCTTCTGCGTCCTTACACTCAATGGTACCTGAAATAGATACGCCCGCCACATTTATACATTTGAGGAAACCCACGTTTGAAGTTATGGAAGATAATAGGTCAGAAATATCAGTGATGGAACGGGTCGAGAGGGCAGTGGAGAGTTGAAGGCTTGGGCTTGGGGGAAGAGAAATGAGGTAACTGTTTAAATTCGCATTTATCCCGTGTGGTGTTAGGGTCCCAAGCCGGCAGGTGTAGTGTTCCTCCTCCAGGCGTTGGGTGGTAACGGTTTGGCAGTGGAGTAGGTCCAGGACCTGTATGCCTTTGATGGGGTAGGAGGGGGAGTTGAAGTGTTCAGCCACGGGACGGTGAAGTTGGTGGGTGCGGGTGTCCCAGAGATGTTCTCTGAAATGATCTGCAAGAAGGTTTCCTGTCTCCCTGATATCGAGGAGACCGCACTGGGCGCAACGGATTCAGTAGATGACATTGGTAGCTGTACAGGTGAATTTCTAATGGATGTGGAATGATGCCTTCGGGCCTTGGCTGAGGTGAGGGGAGTGGTGTGGGTGCTAGTTTCACCCTTCCTCTGGTGGCAGTGAAAGGTGCCAGGAGAGGGTTGTGGACTGATGTGGGGATGTGTGGACCTGAAGAGGGGGTCATGGAGGGAATGGGCTTTACGGAATCTTGGCAGGGCTGGGCAGCGAAATATATCTCTGGTGGTGGTGTCTGTTTGGAGGTGGCATCTGTGGCAGAATATGACGCGTTTATGCGGAGTTTGATGGGGTGTAAGGTGAGCACCAGGTGGTTCTGTCCTTGTTGCATTGAGAGGCATGGCTTCATGGGTGGTGGTGTGTGAAATGGAGGTGATGAACTCGAGGGGGCTGTCAACCCCGTGGGAAAGGAATTTGTGATCGTGGAAGAAGGAGACCAACTGGCTCTTTCTGAGTTGAAATTGGTCATCCTGGGAACAGATGTGTTGGAGATTGAGGAATTCGGAATAAAGAATGGCGTTCTTACACGAGATAGGGTTGTAGGAGATGTAGTCTAGATACCTGTGGGAGTCGGTGGGATTTTATTACATGTCTGTAATTAGTCAGTCGCCGGAGTCGGTGATGGAGAGGTCCAGGAAGGTGAGGGAAGTCGCCAAGATGATCGGGATAAATTTGAGCTCGGAGTGGAAGGTGTTGGTAAAGTTAGTGAGCTATTCAACCTCATCGTTGGAGCACCAAGTGAACCCAAACATTCATCAATGTAGCGGAGGAACAGGTGGAGGATGGTACTTGTGCAATTGTGAAAGGTGGACAGTTCCGCGTATCTGACAAACAGAGAGGCATAGCTAGGTCATATGTGGATGCCCATGGCCACCAGCGTCAATGGAGGAAGTGGGAGAATTGGAAAGAGAAGTTGTTGATTGTGAGGACCAGTTCAGCCAGGTGGATAAGGATGTCGGTGGAAAGGTACTGTTTGGGAAGGTGTGAGATTAAGAAATGGAAGGCTTGCAGACTTCTGTCATGGCACATGGATTTGTACAGGGACTGGATGCCCATGGTGAAGATGACGCATCGAGGGCCAGGGAAACGAAATTCTTGGAGGAGGTGAAGTGCATAGGGGTGTCACGAATGTAAGTGGGCATTTCCTGAACTGGGGAGAGAGGATTGTGTCGATGTAGGAAGAGATGATTCGGATGGGACAGGCGCAGGATGAGACAATAGGTCGACTGGGGCAGTCAGGTTTGTGAATCTTAGGAAGGAAGTAGAATCGGGGAGTGCGCGGTTCACGGACAATGAGGTTGAAGGTTGTGGATAGGAGATGCCCAGAGGTGATGAGATTGTGGTTGGTCTGGGAGATGATGGTTTGGTGAGGGGAGGAGAGTTTGTGATCGTGGTCTGTAGGAGGAGGTGCCTGCGAGTTGGCACCTGGCTTCAGCTTTGTTCCTCTGCCCGACTCACAAGCCTTATTCCTGAAGAATGGCTTATGCCTAAATCGTCCATTCTCCTGCTCCTCAGATGTTGCCTTACCCGATGTGCTTTTCCAGTACAACACTCTCCACTCATTCATTATTACTGTCTCATTTCACACTACCAGATCCATGCTGTCTGTTTGATTCTCATGAGCGCTGTTCTCATGGACTGTGACAAAATCTGCCAATCTGAATCAAAAACAGAAATTGCTGTAAAATCACAGGTGAGCTGGCAGCATCTGTGCAGATGAATCACAGTTAATGTTTCACATCCATTGGGTCCGTCTCCCCACAGATGCTGCCAGACGTCCTGGAATATTCCAGCAAGGTTTGTTTTTGTTTGATTTCCAACATCAGCATTTTTTTCATTTTTGTTTTCTTATTTTCTGCCAATATGCTTTCGCCAAAGATTACTTTATATGTTTTAAATATGACTGTGATGGAACGGCCAGATTCCACCAGCCGGTTCCTTTTATTTGGTTCACGTGACCAATGCCTTTCCACTTGGTCACCGCGCCCTCCAGCTGCACTGTATATAAATTGACTTGATTGTGGCATTCTCTCGGATTGGTAATCAGGAGCGAGAGTGATTGAAATTATTGAAAATTTAAGATAAACTGATTAAATACGGGATATTAAACGGGAAACTGAAAGGGAAAGAGAGAACAGCGAATGATAATTTTTTGACAAAACTGAAGTACAATTGCTCAAGAATCAGAAAGTGCTTTCATCCACAAACATACCATAATATGGAATGTAATGTTTGGGACAACCAATGCAAGCAGATAGCAAAATCTTCGTTTTAAAATCTTGCTGCAACTGTTTTGGTGTTAATGAACGCACACATGGTACCCAGTGCTGTAATGGTCTCCTAAAATGGAAAAGGAAATCCTTGCCTTCGAGGATATGTGGGGAATGTTCACTGATTCATCAGTGAAACATTTGTAAACTGTGTAACATGAAACCAGTTCAACATCTATTTTCCCGGAATTTAACGCAGTGCAAATGGGAAACGTTATCCATCTGCTGAAAAATTACCTTCGGCTCTCTCTCTACAGATGTCTCTTCGCGTTTTAGATACTTGCAGTATGTTAGTTGATCAAGGAGTCATTATCCAGAAAAGGTTGTTTCTCAATCCACAAACACGGGTATTTTCCCATAAACTTGTCTTTGCTCAATATCACCTTCTGTCCTTATCCCACAATACAACGATAAATTGAAGCTGCTCCATGTGAGTCTCAAACTTAAAACTTCGGCACAGCACAGCCCACTATACTGGAACAGAGATATCGAGCACTGGTTACCTGCAGCACAGGAGCAATACATTAATGCTTCCCTCCACATTCCTGGTTTTACCTTAACGTTTGGGAAACCGAGTTTCTCTGATTCCATGTCTAGTTACGGGGATTATATGATCATCTTCACCAGTGGGTTCTGTCCCCGAGTGAGGAAAGTGGTGAGGTACTCATTGTAAAGATGGGTAGATTGATGAATTGTTCAATTTCATCTTTTGCCTTCACTAACCCATGAGCTTTT
Source organism: Chiloscyllium punctatum (assembly GCF_047496795.1). NCBI lineage: Eukaryota > Metazoa > Chordata > Chondrichthyes > Orectolobiformes > Hemiscylliidae > Chiloscyllium > Chiloscyllium punctatum. The sequence goes on from NC_092786.1 coordinate 6,015,908, forward strand.
TATTTTGTTTTGCATCTGTAGAAATCTTAAAATCTTCATCTTGAACAGACTCAATGACAGGTCTCCATTGTGTGTCTGGCATCAAATTTCAAAGTGTAAACCCCCTCTGAATCCTTCCACCGCAGTCCACTGTTTGGGAAGTGTTCCTGTTGTGGGAATTGCACTTCCCAGTGTGTCACTTGCTGCTCCGAGCATGCGCTCTGGCACTGCACTCATTTTCCTTCTGACACTTGCTCACTGTGTTGCTGTGATCATACAGTGACTTGGTGTCCTGCATAGCGCAGGAAAATGATACAGATCAAGGTTTTTGCATTGTTGACTTCAATTGTCAGTTTAGCCTTATTTTGGATTTTGAAATTGTCCGTTCTGTACACAAGTGCGTGTCAAAAACATCTGAGCTGTAGTTAGGTGTTCCGTGTAATGTCATTGAGGACTATGCACTCTCCTCCAGTCTGGAAAACAATTCCTCACAGGCAATTTAATTGACAATAGACAGCAGGTGCAGGAGTAGGCCATTCTGCCCTTCGAGCCAGCACCACCATTCATTATGATCATGGCTGAACATCATAAATCTCTATCCTTTTCCTGCCTTATCCCCATAACCCTTGATTCCACTATCCTTAGGAGCTCTATCCAACTCCTTATTGAAACAAAACCTTCTGCTGTCTCGGGTTCTTCATTCCGTTGATTTCAAATCTTCTCCGAATTCAACAGACCTTGTTACATATTCATTTCCTCATTTTTGTTCAGATCATTATGTGCATCGTGTGACTGTGGGAGTGCACTTGTCCCACATCCCAGGGGTCAGACCATAGTCTTGGAACCATACTGTGTTATTTATCATTTCACCAATACCAGCGAGAAATGTCTGCTGCTCTGCATAATTTACGCAATTCAATTATTCATAAGGTCATAGCCTACGTTGCACCGGCGACGACGTGGCCGCGTGCTTAAGGCAATGGACTGCTAATCCATTGAGCCCTGCACGCGTGGGTTCGAATCCCGCTCTCGTCGCTGTCATCCACAGCTTTCAATGGTGCTGTTTTCAGATGATCACAGCTGTCATATTAAAACTGGAACTCCAATGGTCAGCTTCTCTGCATTGTCGCTATTACAGAGCCTCAAAGAATAGTTTGAGCCTGTTGACTAAACTGCATTGAAATGTCGGTTGCATTGGGATAATGAAAAGGAGGGCGTTTTTCTTTTTCAAGTTGCTGTGAACGTTTTTTCATATGAAAGGCATCCAGGAAAATCAAATAACGAGAGCTGCGAAGTCAATGTTTATGCAAAGGGATTCTTAATGAATGTTTTGTCAGATGAAATCTGGAGGAGGTTGAGTAGAAGTAAGTCATCCTGGTGAGAAGATCACAGTGAGACAGCACAAAATAATGGAGATATTTCAAAAGTGGCAGGGCGTGGGATTAGGGTAACTGAGAACTGGCTGTAAATGCACAGTGGTGAATTGCTGATGTGGGTACCGTGCATGAGCACGGACAGACTTACACATTGGTCTCGCCCTCGCCCCTTGCTCTCGCCGTTGATGAATACTGGACATAAGGCACAGATAAATTCAAGATGTGGGAAGTAAGCCCCCTCTCGTTATGCACACACTGGATGCATCACATTGAACTATGAACAACTGGAGAAATCAACATGTTTCCTATAGTGAGTGAAACTAAACTGTGGATCAATAACCGCAGATTCATGCAACATAAACATAAAAAAATGATTTAAAATGTAGGGTTTATGTTTGCTCGCCGAACTGTAGCTTTGATATCCAGACGTTTCACTACTTGGCTAGGTAACATCATAATCAGTGGTAACCTCCAAGAGAAGTGAAGCTGTTGTCCCCTGCTTTCTATTTATATCTTTCTCCTGGATGGGGTTCCTGGGGTTTGTGGTGATGTCATTTCCTGTTCGTTTTCTGCAGGATTGATAGATGGCATCGAGATCGATGTGTTTGTTTGTGGCATTGTGATTGGAGTGCCAGGTCTCTAGGAATTCTCTGGCATGTCTTTGCTTAGCCTATCCCAGGATAGATGTGTTGTCCTAGTCGAAATGGTGGTATTTTTAATCTGTGTGTCGGGCTACGAGGGAGAGTAGGTCGTGTCTTTTTGTGGCTAGCTGGTGTTCGTATATCCTGGTGGCTAACTTTCTTCCTGTTTGTCCAACGTAGTGTTTGTCGCAGTCCTTGCATGGAATTTTGTCGATGACATTCGTTTTGTCCATGGGTCGTACTGGGTCTTTTAAGTTTGTTACTTTTTGTTTGAGAGTGTTGGTGGGTTTGTGTGCTACTAGGATTCCGAGGGGTCCTAGTAGTCTGGCTGTCATTTCTGAAACTTCTTTCATGTATTGGAAGGTGGTTAGAGTTTCTGGCTGTGATTGGTCTGCTTGTCGTGGTTTGTTCTTGAGGAATCTGCGGACTGTATTTTTTGAGTATCTATTCTTCTCATCTGTTTTCCGAAGTTCGTCTGTGCTGCAGTGTGTGTTGGCTCGTTCGAATAGTGTTCTGATATAGCTTTGTTTGTGTGTGTTGGGATGGTTGCTGGTGTAGTTAAGTATTTGGTCAGTGTTTGTCGGTTTTCTGTATACGCAGGTTTGTAGTTCTCCGTTGTCCTTTCTTTCTACTGTGACGTTCAGGAATGCGAGTTTGCTGTCGGTGTCTTCCTCCTTGGTGAACTTTATGCGGTGAGGGTGTTGTTGATGTTAAATATCTCTTCTATCTTGTTTCGTTTTGTGATGACAAAGGTGTCATCTACGTAGCGGACCCAGATTTTAGTTTGATTGTTGGCAGGGCTGTTTGTTCTCGTCTTTGCATTACCGCTTCTGCTATGAATCCTGATAGCGGAGATTCCATGGGTGTGCCGTTGGTTTGTTTGTAGACTATGTTGTTGAAAGTGAAGTGGGTGGTGAGGCACAGGTCCACAAGCTTCATGATGTCTTCTTTGGTAATGTGATTGATGGTGGTTGGGGTGTGTGTGATGTTCTCTTCTAAAAGTGTGGTAAGTGTTTCCTTCGCCAGGTCGATGTTGATGAAGGTGAACAGTGCTGTTATGTCGAATGAGATCATTGCTTCCTCTTCCTCTATTTTGGTATTTTTGAAGATTTTTAGGAATTCGTGGGTGGAGCCGATGGAGTGCTGTGACTCTTCTATGAGGAATTTCAGTCTTGCGTGCAGTTCTTTGGCAAGTCTGAAGTCGGTGTCCCGGGTAATGAGACTATGGGTCTGAGGGGGGCTCCTGGTGTATGGATGTTTGGTAGTCCGGTTCGACGTAGGCAACACATTGATCCTAGGACAGTCGAAGCAAAGACATACCAGAGAATTCCCAGAGTCCTGGCACTCCAACCACAACGCCATAAACAATCGCATAGATTCATATGCCATCTATCAACCCCGCAGAAAACGAACAGGAAATGACATCAGCACAAACCCAAGGAACACCATCCAGGAGAAAGATATAAATAGAAAGCAGGAGACAACATCTTTGCTTCACTTGGAGGTCGCCACTGATGATGTTACCTAGCCAGGTAATGAAACGTCTGGATATCAAACCTACAGCTCAACGAGCAAACCCACACCCTAAACCTCAACCTGAGCTACAAACCTTCACAAACCTTGCGATTTAAAGTGTCTTTATACGCATATCATTAATAGACTTTTCGTTATAATACCCGTCTGGTTGAAAGAAGAAGACATCACATTTCAAGGTGGATGACAACGTTGCCAATTTTGTTTTGAAATTGAGATCTATTTTATCATTTTACACAGTGAACTAGTTCATTTTAAATAATGCAAACCACATTCTCTCACCTGGAATAAAAGTGTGATTTCAAGATCAACATTGTCCTTGCTAACTCGCAGTTACTCAACATGAAAAATAGGATGCAATTTTTATTAAGCATGCATCAATTAGCACCATTATCTTACTTCGGATTGACTGCAGTATGCACATGCTAAATAAGTTTAAGAAAGAATGACTTTTGGAAATAATGATTCGGTGGTGACTAAAAATAATATTAGGTTCTCATGATGCGGATATTCCACCAATGGCTCCAGTGGTGGAAATGTTCAGTGGGCAGTGAGTGTAGAACAGGCCAATAAAAATGTTTGTGTATTTTAGCGTGAGTTCTTCTCACTCCCACAACGACCCATAGGTGGCTGATGTGCTAAATGCCACACCTCCTTTCTATAAGGCACTGGTAAGGAATTTTTCCCCTTTCCCATCTGCCTGATTGTCTCATCAAGACATCATTTTAAAGTTAGTAACATTTGGGAATGCACTCAGATTCTTCTTCTGTGTATACTTTTCAATGCAATTGCTTCAGGTTTTCATCTTTCTGTTGTCACTCAGTCAATTTCTCTGAACTAAAACTATCGATTTGTTCTCCATCTGTTCTTGTATTGTCTGAGCCATTCAATCAAATATGGTCTCTGATAATTCTGCTTTAATTTGCTTTTCTGTACTCTTTGATTTCTTCTCCTGTTTCAACTGGGGACTTTATGACCTTGTTATCTCTCCGTTAATGTTTTCCAATTCTTTCATGATTCACATAACAGTGATAATCATTGTATTTTTTTAGAACATGAGATAATCCATACACACGTATGTTGAATTATTGCGCTCTATTAGAATGATGACTAAACTATTGATTTTTACTGCCCAATTCCAACAGCAGACCTTGTCCCAACAATAGTCTTCACTTCTGACCGAGAAGTTGGTGTTTCGGGCAGGACACTCCATGGAAGGCTTCTACCCGAAACGTTGACTCTCCTACTCCTTGGATATACTTCCTGACCTGCTGTGCTTTTCCAGCGCCACACTTTGCGACTCTGAGCTGCAGTCCTCACTTTCTCCTTTTCCCTCGGTTGTCTTGTCTGGTCTGAAGTTAGGTGAGAGGTACAGATGCACTTGCAAGGAGTTTTATGGTCCTGGAACATGCAGAGGGAGGAATGAAAAGGCTGTTGTATGGAGACTTGCAGGGTTTGTTGGGTTTAATTGAGATGTGGGCGAGGGTATCCCAGTTGGAATGCTCAGATTTGGAGGTGACGTGACAAAATCTTGAATTCTGTGTCCTCTCAAATGGAGAATCCTTAAATCATCCAACAAGTGTATCTTGGACATGTAAAACAGAATGGAAGCATGTGACGTGTGAATTTACTTCCTGCATGGTGAGATTCCTACAGCCAGGCAGCTAGTGGTGGACCAAAGGGTCCGCTTCAGGAATGCTGAAGAATGGTATGACAGCCCTGAACATCGACTATACATGGAGAGAGTCCCCACTGGCTGAGAGAAATGAATGGGAAGATTTCCATTGGTTTGACATGAGCTATCAGGGTGACCAGACATCACCTTAGATGCTAAAACTAAAGACATAAAATGACACTCTGTTATTGTTAGTGAGAAATCGGTGACGAAAGCTGTCTGTTATGAATTAGTATCTTCTTCAAGCAGGAAAGTTACATTGCATGGAGGCCCGCAATCTGAAATACATCAGAGCACCTTCCAGCGACTGGAGCATGCTGGTGGCCTCCGACAAAGAAGGTAGTTTCAAGGAAATATGATGTGCTTCACATGGCCACAAACACAGAAATAGACATCCATGTGTGCGTGACACACACTCACACACACACACACTCATACACACACACACACACACACACACACACACACACAGACACATAGCCATGGATATGCACAGATGCACACACACACACACACACTCACACACACGCACACATAGCCATGGATATGCACAGATGCACACACAAACAGAGAAAAACAGAGAAATACAGACACACAGAAGCAATCACCGAACAAAATGACATCTTGTGTTAAGAATGAACAAAGCTGCACCTCAACCATCACACCATGACTCTTGGGAGGAGCTGTGTCATTGAAATTTGAGAGGTTACGTCTCCACATTATTTTTCGTGTTGGGTGATGAGTGATATTTTGAGGTAAATGGGAAAGCACTAATAATGCCAAGGTTTTCTCAGGGCTACATCCTCTTAAACATTGAAGGTAGGAGCAGGAGAAGGACACTCAGCCCTTTCAGCCTGCTCTGCCATTCATCATAATCATGGCTCATCATCCAGCTCAATAGCCTCGTCCTGTTTACTCCCCATTACCTTTGAACCCATTTGCCCTAAATGCTACACGTAGCCACGTCTTCAATACATTCAATGCTTTGGCATTAACAAGTTCCTGTGGTAATGAATTCCACAGGCTCATCACTCTTTAGGTGAAGAAATGACTCCTCATCTCCATCCTACATGATCCACCCCGAATCCTCAGTCTGTGTCCCCTGATTCGTGTCACCCCCACCATCAGGAGCATCCTCCCTGTATCTAACCTGTCTCGTCCTGTTAGAATGAGGTCCCCTCCCATTCGTTTAAACTCCAGCGAAAACAATCCTAAGCTAGAAAACCTGTCCTCATACGTTAGTTCCACCATCCTCAGAATCAGTCAGGTAAACCTTCACTGTACTACCTCCAGAGCAAGAGCATCCTTCCTCAGAAAAGGAGACCAAAACTGCACAAAGTGTTTGAGGTGTGGCCTCACCAAGGCCCTGTATAACTGTAACAACGCATCCCTGCTCCTGTACTCGAAACATCTCTCAATGAAGGTCAATATAGCATTTGCCTTCTTTACTGCCTGCTGCACCTGCATGCGTACCTTCAGCGACTGGTGCACAAGGACATGTGGGCCCTGCAGCACACTCCCCTCTCCCAATTTGCAGCCAGTCAGGTAGTAATCCACCACCTTCCTTTTGTTTCCAAAGTGAATAACATGACATTTATCCAAATAAACTGCATCTGCCATTGATTGGCCCGCTCACCCAATCTGTCCAGTTCATGCCATAGGATCTATGCATTTTCGTCACAGTTCATCCTCCCACCCAACTTGGTATCATCTGCAAACCTTGAGATGTTGCATTTTATTCCTTCATCCAAATCATTAATATATATTTTTAATCGCTAGAGTCCCTGTGGCATCCCACTAGTTACTGTCTGCCTATTTTACATGGGCCCCTTCAGCCCTCCTCTGTTTCTTCTCTGCTAATCAGTTTTCTATTTATCTCAGTCACTTACCCCAATCCCATGTGCTTTAATCCTGTACAGTGACCTCTTAAATGGGGAATTGTCAAACGCTTTCTGCAAGTACAAATATACCATATTGACCAGTTCCCCTTTGTCAACACTGATAGTTACATCTTCACAGAATTCCAATAGATTTGTTAAGCATTATTTTCACTCCATAACTCCATGCTGACTTTGTTTGATTTTGCCACGGCTTTCTCAATGCTCTGCCATAAAGGATAAAGTATTTGAGAATTTTCCCCACTGCTGATCTGAAGCTTACTAGTCAAAAATTCTCTTTCTCTGTACCTCTCTTTCTGAGTGTTGGAATGGCAGTAGCTGCCCTCCAATCTGCAAGGACTGTACCAAAATCTAAAGAATCCTGACAACCAAAGCATCCACTATTTCTAGAACCATTTCCTTAAGTACTCTGGGATGTAGATTTATCAGGCCCTGAGGATTTATCGTGTTCAATCCCCTCAATTTCCCAGCACCATTTCTCTACTAATATTGACCTCCCTCAGTTCTTCCCTCTCACTAAATCTTGCGTTCTCCAGGATTTCTGGTGCTTGATTTCTATCTTCGAGTCAGAGAGTCCTACAACACAGAGACAGGTCGTTTGGCCCAAACTGGTCCATACTGACCAAAATGTCCACCCATGCTAGCCCCATTTCCCTGCATTTGGTCCACATCCTTCTAACCCTTTCCTATTCATGTATTTGTCAAAATTGATTTAAATGTTGTTCACGTACCCACCTCAACCTCTTCCGCTGACAGATCATTGCCTACAGCAGCCTCTGTATAAACAAATTGCCCCTCAGGTTCCCGTTTATACGTTTCCCCTCTAACCTTAAACTAATGCCATCTAATCCTCGATTCCCCAACCCTGGCAAAAAAGACTGAGTGTATGCCTCTCATGATTTTGTATACTTCTCTAAGATCCCCCCTCAGTCTCCTAGACTCCCGAGAAAAGCAGTTCTATCTTGTTCAGCCTCTCCTTATAACTCAGATCTTTGAGTCCTCGCAACATCCTTATAAATTTTCTGCACACTTTCCAGTTTCATAACATCCTTCCTCGGGCAAGGTGACCAATACTGAACACATGCTCCAACTACAGCCTCACCAACCTCCTGTACAACTGTCCTTTTTTTGTGAAGACAGAAGAAGTATGTATTCAGTTGCTCAGTTGTTTCCTTGTCCTTTGTTATACATTTCCCCATTTCTATCTGTAGGGACCTAAATTTGTCTTCACCAATCTCTTTCTCTTCACGTACTGTCGAGCCTTGTAGTGTCAGTCTTCATGTTCCCTGTAAGCTTGCTTTCTTTTGTACTGTGTTTTCCCCATCTTCATCAACCCCTTGGTCCTTTTTTGCTGAATTCGAAACAGCTCTCAAACATCAGACCTATTATTTTTCTTGGCCAACCTCTATGCTTCTTCCTTCAATTGGATACTATCTAATTTCGTTTATAAGCCAAGGATTGGCCCTGTTACTCATTTTGCTTTTGTACCAGACAGGAATAAATAGTTGTTGCAGTTCTCCCATAATTTCCTTGAATATTTGCCAATGCCTATCTACTGTCACAGCTTTAAGCAACTTCCACTAATCAATCAACGCCAACTCATGCCTTATATATCTTCATGGTTTCCTTCACTAAAATTCAGCACCCTAGTCTCCAAATCAGCTGGCTCACTCTCCATCTTGATAAAAAGTTGTATCATCCCCAAGAAGTCTCACGCAGATAGATTGGCAATGATTCCCTTCTCATTACACAGTACCCAGTCTAACATGACCTGCTCTCCAGTTGGTTCATCCGCATGTTGGTTAAGAAAACCATTCCGTATGTACTCCAGGAATTCTCCCTGTTAGACATTGTGGCTTTGTGATTTGTCCAATCTAGATGCAGATTAAAAGCACCCATGATCACCGATGTCTCCATATCACATGCTTGGTTAATTTCCTGTCTAATGCTGTTCCAACATGACCACTGCATTCTGGGGGTCTGTATATGACACCCACTAATGTTTTTGTCCCTTGGTATTTCACAGCTCCACCCACACAGTCTCCACATTGTCGAAGCTAATGTCCTAAATAGAGATGAACAAAAATACGTGACCAGGAATTGAGATATTTTTGCTCAAATATTGATCTTGGTTTGATGCTAATTAGCCGTGTCGACTTTCAATGAGTTGCTTCGTAAAATCTGGGACCGCCAGCAGAAGGTGATGAGCTAGAACATGTGGAATTGCGTTCTCATTAAATAAACATCAGATACATTTTGTTGAGATTTTCACAGTAGATGTAATGACAGTGCTTCTCCAGCAGGTGGAAGTGAGGGCTGATAGTAGATCCTTCACCCAACACCTTCACTCAAAAAAAGTTAAGGCACAAAAAAGATTGACTGAAGCTACTTGGTTTAACATCATTTATTGAAGAAAATGGTGGAGTCTTAAAAAAAAGATTTTACAGCAGTACACTGAGAATGACTTTGCAAAATGGAAATCTTGCCTGATAAAAGGATTGAAATTCTTGAGAAAATGGAGGAAACCGTGATTGTAATATGTTTTGATTTTCTGAAGGTGTTTGATAGCACCCATGCATTAGATTACTGAATAGGATAGGAGCCCTGAATTTGGAGGTACTGTATTGACATGCAGAGAGGATTTTTCAAATCCCAATCAGAAAAGTTTGATCAAGAGTTTTATTTTCGAGTATGTTAATCTGTGGAGTACCACATAAATCTGTTCTGGGGACACAAAAATTTGCAAAATACTTTGATGACTTAGATGAGAAAAGTGAATATATTGTAGACAAATTTGAGAATGACTCAAAAATTGGAGCGCAGGTAAGTGGTGAGTATTAGACAAAAAGAAGTTTGTGGAAGGATACAGATAGGACAAGAGAGTGAACAAGGAGCTTTGTATAAGAATGTAATGTGGATGAAATAAATGAGAACAGACATAAACAGTGAAGTTATGCATTTTAACGGGCAAGATAGAGATTGAATTCAGAAATCGACAGGGAGTCAACATCTCCGAACCACAAAAAGTTAGCTTTTAATTTCAACTGTCAATAAAGATGGCAAATGTCATGTTGGGGTTTGTTTAAAAACTAATGGAATATTGAGATTAGGAATAGTCAGATAGAGCAGCTAATGTGTGGCTGAGGAGCTGCTGCAGGGGTTAGGATTCCCATTTTCAATCATTGGGATGTCTTCAGGGATAGAAATGACCTGTATAAGAGGGATCTGAATTGGAAGGGGACCGATATTCTTGTGGGGAAATTTGCTAGCAGTATGCTGAAGGTTTTAAACAAGTAAGTGGGGTGGAGGGAACCAACAAGATAGTGAGAAAAGAGAAATTTTTGGGGTGAGTTGTGGTGAGCAATTCTAGGGGTCAAGGCAGACAACAGTTTGGCAAGAGCGAGGTAAGACTGCTAAACTGCATTTACTTTGATGCAAGAGGCCTGACATGTGAGACAAATGAACATAGGGCATAGATGAGAATGTGTGACAAGGATATCATTACCATTACAGAAATGTGGCTCAGGGATGAACAGGACTGGCAGCTTAATATTCCAGGATGTAGATGCTATAGAATGTATAGACAGAGGAGCAAGAGAGGAGATGGAGTGGTGTTTTTGGTTAGAAAGAATATTACAGCTGGATGTAGAGAGGATATTTCTTGGAGACTGCCCAGTGAAGTTATATGGATGGAACTTAAACATAAGAAAGAGTTGATCACCTAGCTTGGATTGTAAAATGGGCCTCCTAACAGTCAGTGGGAAATTCACAAGCGAATGTGAAAGGAGGTATCTGCTATCTGTCAGAAAAATGGATGATGGTAGGGAATTTTAACTTTCCAAACAGAGTTTGGTATAGTGTTAAGATTTTGGAATGTGGAGAAATTGGTGAAGTATGAACAAGAAAACGTTGTTATTCAATATGTGGATGCACCTACTAGACAGTTCGCATTACTTGACCTTCTGTTGGGAACCAAGGCAGGGCAAATGACTGAGGTGTCCATAGGGGCACACTTCAGGGAAACTGATCATAATTCTATTGCTTTAATAATAATGGATAGGAGAGAGGATAGAATTGATTTAAAAATGAATGTTTCAAATTGGAGTGTGGCCAGTTTCGATGGTATTAGACTTTGAGAAGTTGGTTGGGGGAGGTTATTCACAGGTAAAGGGATGGCTGACAAGTGGGAGGCCTTTAAGAATGAGACAATGAGAGTTCAGTGAAACTTCTGTTTGCGTGAAGGGCAAGGCATGGGAAAAGGTCAATGATGAGGCAAATTGCAACTCCTGTCCAGAAAAAAGAAGGAGGCATTCATTAGATCTAGACAGCTGGGATTGAGTGAATCCTGAAAAGGGTATAAGGGCAGTCGGAGTATACTTAAATAGGAAATCATGAGGGAAAAAAGAGGACATGAAATTGCTATGGCAAATAGAATTAAGGAGAATCCGAAAAGATTCTAAAATTATTTTAAGGTTAAAAGAATAGCTAAGGAGAGAATACAGCCCTTAAAGATCAACATGGCTTTCCATGCATGGAACCACAGGGGATGGCAGAGACACTAAGCAAATATTTTGCATCAATATTTACAGTAGACAGCAGAATGGAAGCTAAGAAACTTGGGAAATTAATAATGTGATCTTAGAATGAGTTCATTTTGCAAAAAAGGAGGTGTTGGAGGTCTTAAAGTAGAAAAATGGAAATAAATCCTGGAGACCTGATTAGGTATTTCCCAGAACATTGTGGGAAGCTAGGGAAGAGATTCCTGGACCCCTTGCTGAGATATTTGTATCGTTGATAATCATAGATGAGATGCCAGAAGACTGGAGAGTGACTAATGGGGCAGCATTATTGAAGAATGTTGTATGGAAAAGCCAGGGAACCGTAAACCGGTGAGCCTTTCACCCCAGAGATGCTGCCAGACCTTCTCAGCATTTCCAGCAGTTTCTGCTTTTGTTTCTGATACACAGCATCCACAGTTCTTTCAGTTTTTATTTAGTAGTTAGAGAGCATTACGTTTTGAATTGGAAGTCTGTTGGAACATAACAACATCCGAACATAAGAAATACAATCAGGAGGAGGCCATCTGACTCCATGAGCCAGCTCTGCCTTTCAATAATATCGTGGATCATCTTTCAATGGACTGAGACTCCACTTACCCACCCCTCACGTTAACCCTTCATTCCTTTAATCTTCACAAATCTATCTTCACCTTTAAAACATTCGACAGGTTAGCCTCAGCTGCTTCACTAGGCAGGGGATTCCAGAGATTCACAACCCTTTGGGTGAAGACTTTGGCTTAACCAGCTATCCTTTGTAGCCACACACGCAGATGACAAGCAACATGAGTTTGACTGGGACAACACTACTATTATAGGACAAGCCAAACAGAGAACATCCAGGGAATTCCTAGAGGCATGACACTCATCCACAGATTCAATCAATAAGCACATCGACCTGGACCCAATATACCGACCACTGCAGCGGACTGCTGGAACTGACAACCGGAAGTGGCAGATGCAAAACACTATAAATGCCAGAGAACACATCACAGGAGGCCCCCAAGCCCTGATGATGTCACCTAGACAGGGGACGAAACGTTTGCAACACAGATTCCCAGCTCGGCGAACAGAACCACAACAACAAACACCCAAGCTACAAATCTTCTCACAAACTTTGAGCCTCCCTGCTTCTGTCTTATCTATCCCATTTATAATTTTCAATCCCCTCCTCCATTCTTCTGAATTAGAATTAGTATAATCCCAGTCTGCTCAATCTCTCCTCATAAGCCAACCCCCTCATTTCCAGAATCAACGTAGTCAAACTCCTCAGCAAACCCCACCCCAGTGCCATCTCATGTAAGGCGGTGAAAAGTGTACAGAGTACTTCAGGCGTGTTCACACCTGTGCCCTATACAGCTGCAGCAGAAAGTCCTAATTTTAAACTCTATCCACTGGCAATGGAGGATATTATTCCATTTGTCTTCCTAATTAGCTACTGGACTTGCAAACGATACTTTTGTGTTTCATGCACAAGAACTCCCAGGTCCCCTGCACAGCAGCATTCTGTAATTTTTCACCATTTTAAAGGAGACCACTTTGTTATTTATCCTATCAAAATGGATGACCTCACATTTACTCACATTATACTCCATCTGCCAGACCCTTGTCCACTCACTTAGCCTGTCTATATCCTTCTGCACACTTTGCTCTATCACTCATTTAAGTGGCTTCTGTGAACTACAACACACTACACTTGGTCTCTAACTCGAAGCAATCTATCTGAATTGTAAACAATTGCAGTCCCAACAATTGTAACCAATTGCAGTCTTAACACTGATCCCTAAGACACATCACTAGCCACTGATTGTCAACCAGAAAAACACCCAGTTATCTCCAATTTTTGCGTTCTGTTAGTTAACCATTCTTCTGTCCATGCTAATGCAGTGCCGGTAATTTTGTGCATCTTTACCTTATGCAGCAGCCTTTTGTGCAGCACCTCGCTGAATGCCTTTTGAAAATCCAGATACACCATGTTCACCAATTCCCCATTGTCTACTACGCTCGTTATAACCTCAAAGAATTCCAATAAATCAGTTAAAGATAACTTACTTTTCATGAACCTATTCTTCATTAAATAAATGTAGGTGTTGCGTTTTTGTAAGGCAAACCAGGGCAGGACTTATACAATTAATAGCGGGGCCTTGGGGAGTGTTGCAGAGCAAAGAAACCAAATGGTGCAGATGCATCATTCCTTGAAAGTGGAGTTGCGGGGAGACAGGGTGGGGAAGAAGGTGTTTAGCACGCTTTCGTTCATTGGTCATAATATTAAGTGTAGGAGTCGAGATATCATGTCTCAGCTATACAGAACATTTGTGAGGCCACATTTAGAATTATTCCAGTCAAATCTGGCTGACCATTTCTATGAAGTATTTTGTGAAACTTGAGAGGGTGTAGAAAAGATTTCCAGGAATGATGCTGGAACTGGAGTGTTTAAGGTATAAGGTGAGGCTGAATAGGCTGGGGCTTTTCTTTTCCCTGCAGTAAGAGAAATCGAGGCTAAGGAGTGGCCTGAACAAGACTTGTAAAATCATGCGGGGCATTGATATGGTGAATAACCAAGGCCTTTTTCCTCGAGCGGGAGAGTCTAAAACTAGAGGACAGCGGATTAAGGTGAGAGGAGAAACGTTTGAAAAGAACCTGAGGGTTAACCTTTTCACGTGTATGTATGGAAAAAGTTGCCAGCGGTAGTGGTGGAGGCGGGTCAATTACTGCATTTAATAGGCACCTGGATGGGTGTATGAACAGGTAACATTTAGAGGAAGATTGGCCGAAAGTTTGGCAAATGGTACTCAGTCAGATTGGGATATCTGGTCAGTGTAGTTGGACCGAAGTGTCTGTTTCTGTGCTGAATATCTGTATGATTATAATGTTTGTTAAAACTGAAAAGAAGCTCTACTCTTACCACAGCTGGAATACTGTGACCTGTTCTTGGGACTCATATCACAAAGAAAGGGTACACTGGAATGTGAGACAATCCACACGAGGTTTAGTCGACTGATCCTGAGGATGCAGGGACTGTCTTGAGAGTAGAGATTGAGTCATTTGGGAACACAGAAGATTCAGTACTGACATTCTGAAACATCGATTATTTTCAGGAAACTTGATCGTGTAAATGTAGAAATGTTGTTTCCCTTTGTGGGAGATTGTCGGACCAGGGAGTAGAATCTCTGAATTAGAGATCACAAATTTCGGGCAGAAGAGAATTTTGTCTCCCAGAATGTAGTGAATTTGTGGAATTCATTACCACAGAAGACTGTCGAGCATTTCAAAATCAGAAAGACAGTGGGTAGGAATTCAAGACCCTTTACACGGCTACATCAAATGTTTTGCGTGATTGTACAGCTCATGTAATGTACTGGGTAAATCTCCCTCTATATTGTGCTGTCCAATGCAAACATGTCAAATACCTTTTGGTTTAGACACAGGGTAGAGCTGCATCCAGGGTTCCCTAAAAAAAAACCCTCCCAGAGCAGGTACAACACAGAGTCAACACCAAATGAATCACCCTCTACAATATTTAACATTCCATGAGATGTGCAGTGAAAGTTAATTATAGACTAAATATGCGTTGTACTGAATCATTAAACATTCCTCAGCCAAGAATAATACTGCTGAGATACAATGAAAACACTATCACAGTAAAGTCTTGCAGCCTCATTCCTGTCAAGCATTTCCAGATCACTCAATACTCAGACAGAATTTTGAGAAAATCTGGCTGTACTGACTGAAATTTCTCGAAAGAAATGGATGAATTTGGCTGAGACCATATGTTGGTGAGGTGTTGGCTTCATGTTATTAAGGAAAACATTGTCCGATTGTGAAGAGGCAAAACAAGGCATCAGAGAAAAAGAAAAATGGGGGGAAGGCAGGAGGGGAAGAGAGAAAAAGAGAGACAGAAATATTAGCTGTGCCAATGTATCTCTTAATTATAGTTTATTTTGACTAAACATGACAATTGATACCTCTGTCATTCAACAATCATACAACTTATGTCTTAAAAAGTCCTAACATCAATTAGTATTGGAATCCATTGAATTATTTGCATTTTTTCCACAATTCGTGTGGGGAAATATAAATTGGGGCTTTGTTTTCTGTAATTTATTCTGATAATTCTATTTCTGTGTTAATTTACATAAATGCTTAATTGGTTTCAAGGAAGTGATGGTGACAGCAAAGCAAAGAATTGATTTGTTGGTAAGACTCAAATCGAAACAAGTTTATTTTAAGAACGTTGACCATTTTCAGAAGGGAATACAAATTTATGAAGACGAATTGCAACAGATTTTATTTATTTCTGGAAGATAAACACAATTTAAAACTTTTATTTCGGTTAAAAATTCAGTGCTGAAAATTCTGCAATTAAACATCAGTATTGAACTGGATCTAATCTGAATGACCCACTAATTTCTATTGTAGACCGTTTAGATGGTGCAGCATCACTCAAAGTGCATTTTAGAATATTCACGTGAAATACTTGAAATTACATCAGGAACTGTCGCAAAAATTACATTTAATTGATATAGTTGTTGCGAGGTTTTGTAACACGTATTAATTTCTGGTTAGGGTCAGCAATGAGTCCCTATCCCCAACTGCCCATTGAATAGTTTGCTAAAGCCACTTCAGAACACAGTCAATTACTTCCCAGTGGGTCTGGAATCTCATGTCGGCCAGACCATGGAAAGGTGACAGATGCCTTGTCATTCTCGAACCAGCTGTTTTTGTATTTTTTCCATTGACTCGCGTTACATGGTCACCATTTCGCTTTCTTTCCGATTCCAGGCTTTCTTTGAATTCAAATTTCACCCTGGACAAACGATGGTATTCCAAATCACCGTCCATTCAGCATCAAACTGGAGTATGGGAATACTGGTGTCATGATATCACCACTAATATTGGAAATGCACAGAAAGTGGTCACAAACAGAAATGCAATAAATCTGACACTTTACATCATGAACAAGTATTGGAGTGCAATACTGGCAAGAACTCTCTTGCTGTTCACAGCAACATCACAGGAGACTTTGCATCCAATCATCAATCTTAAAGGTGTACCGGACTCTGTCTGAAGACCCTGACGCACCGTCATTTGCATTTTTTGAAATCTTAACTGATTTATGAACATGGCTGGTAACAAGTTATTGATCAAAACTGGCCTTGCCTGAATCCAGAAGGTATGAGTCAAGAGCATTTAACGATTGATTGTGGAGGCAATTTGCAGGTAAAGGGACGTCAGGCAGATCGGAAGCTTTCAAAAGAGATAAAACGCGAGTTCAGGGCCAGCATATTCCTGTAAGTGTGAAGAATATTGCTGATGAAAGTAAGAAAACCTGGATGACTGGAGATATTGAGGTTCTGATCAAGAGAAATTGAGCACGTGTCACATATAGCCAGCTGGATTATGGAAATCCATTGAAGAACATTGCGGTGGAGTAATACACTTAAGTGGGAAATCAGGAGGGACCAAAGGGGACCACAGAAAGCTCTCGAAGATCAAACTGAGGAAAATATAAGTATATTAACAACACAAGATTAAATGCGGATGGAATATGGTTCCTTAATGATCAATGGGGCCAATCAAGTGTGGAATCTGAGGAGATGGCTGAGACCCTAAACGAAAATTTTACGTTTCACCTTACTGTGGAGAAAGTCTGGGAAAGTCAGGGAAATAAACAGTGATGTCTTCAAAAGAGTCCACATTACAGAACAGGAGGTAGTGGAGGTTTTAAAATGCATAAAGGGTAGGCAAATCCCAGGGAACTAATCAAGTATATCCCTGGATATTGTGGGAAGATCAGAAAGAAATTGTGGGATCCCATAAACTTATTTTTCTATCACTGACAGCCACGGGTGATGAGGTGGAAGCCTCAAACTCACTCAGTCACCATCACACTGTCCCCCTCACACTCACTTCGCCATCCTTTCCCTGACAGGGTCACACTCATGCAGTCACCGTCACTCTGAAACACTCACACTCAATTTATGTATACTAACCTGATGGAAACATACATGCACTCCATCCCTGTCACCCTGAGACACTCAGTCTCTCTGTTCCTGTCACGCTGAGGCACTCACGCAGTCTTTGTCCCCATCACCCTGTCCCGCTCACACTTACTCCACTACCATCACCCTGACCCCCTTACACTTAGTCTATCACTGTTACACTGACTCCTTCGCAATCACTCAATCTCCGATAGCCTCCCCACCTCATACTCACTCTATCACCGTCATACTGATACCCTCACACTCATTCTGTACCGTCAGTCTGAAACGCACACACTCACAACCTCACTCTCACCCTGAACCCCTCACACTCACACACTCACTATTTCCCTGATCCGCTCCGATTCACACTGTAACTGCAATACTGGCTCCCTCACACTCACACCGTCAGGGTCCCGCTGAACCCGTCACACTCACACGCTCACCGCCACCCTTACCCCTCACACTCACACCGTCACCGTTACCCTGACCCCTTCACACTCACTCAGTAGTGCCGTAAACATAACCCCCTTCAAACTCAGTCTCCGTTAACCTGACCCCCTCACAATCACTTCATCACCTTCACCCTGACCCCCTCACACTCCCCTTCTTTCACAGTAACCGTGACCAGCTCACACTCATTCTGTAACTACCACCATAACTCCATGATACTCATTCAGCCATTATCACGTGAACCCCTTCAGACTCCCTCCTTCACAGTCACACTGACCCCTTAATCTCACTCCATTCCCATGAACCTGACTTCCTTACACTCAATCATTGATTGTCATGCTGAAACCCTCATGCTCACTCCATCACCGTCACTCTGATACCCTCACTCTACTGTGGTCACTCTGATCCTCCCACACTTGCTGCCTTCCTGTGTCCCTGAATGCACAATTTAAACCCTCACTGCCACGCTGAACACCTCACACCCACTCTGTCACAGTAACCGTGTCTACATGGCACTCACTCCCTCATCGTCATTGTTAAACCCTCCCACTTACTGCATCCCTGTCACCCTGACAACGTTACATGCACACTCAGTCATCGTCACCCTGATTCCCTCACACTCACTCCATCACCATCACCCTGAACCCCTCACTCTCTCTCTCTATGACCGTTACCTGGTTACCCTAAACCCCTCACTCCATCATCATAACCTTGACCCCGTCTCACACACTCTGGCACTCTCACTCGAAACCCCTCAAAATCACTAGGTCACCGTCAACCTGATGCAGTCACACTCATTCCCAAACTGACCCCCTCACACTCGGTCCATCTCCGTCATCCTGATCCAATTATACTACTCTTGTCACTATCACCCTGGATCACTCACACTCACTCTGCCACTATCAACCCTATACCATCACACTCATTCTATCACTGTCAGCATGGCCCACACACACATTCACTCCATCACCGTTGCCCTGACTCGCTTACACTCACTCCGTCACCGTCACCCTGATCCCAGACCCCATCACATTTACTCCATTATCATCACCCTATCCCTGTCACACTCTCTCCATAACGAGCACCCGGTCATCTTCACACTCTCTCCATCATCGTCACGCTCACCCCGCACAATCATTCTGTCAGCATAACCCTGACGCCTCACACTCACTCCATGACTTCACCTTGACCCCATCAGGCACACTCTGTCACCGTCACCCAGAATCCCTCAAAATCACTTGGTCACCATCAAACTGACCCCATCACATTCACTTCCACCCTGACCCTCTTACACTCACTATATCATTGTCATCTAGACACCCCACACTATTCTGTCACTTTCACCCTGACATCCTCACATTCACTCAGTCACTGACACCCGGAAACCTTCTCACTCACTCAGTTACTGTCACCCTGGCCCCGTCGCAATCACTCCATCACTGTTTCCCTGACAGGGTCACAATCACTTCATCACGGTCACCCTGAATCTCTCATAACCACTGCATCTATGTGAACCTGACACACACAGGTGCATTCGTCCCCGTCACACTCAGACACGCACACTCACACTGGCATGGTCACCCCAGCCCCTCGCACTTTGTCTTACCCGATTACCCTGGCCCCTCACACTCATTCCATCTCTGTTACCTGGACACTCTCATTCTTACTCCATCACCGTCACCCTGAGCCCTTCAGACTCTTTTGATCACTGTCACCCTGACACCATCACACTCACTCCAGCACCATGACCCTGACCCCTGCACATACACTCTGTCAGTGTCAACCTGACCCCCTCACAGTCACTCCACCAGCGTCACCCTGATCCACTCACACTCGCTCTGTCACTGTCACACACACACACGCACACACAGAGACATTTACTCTATCGTCGTCACCCTGACCGCCTCACACTCACTCCATAACCATCAGCCAGATCACTCAATACACTTAGTCACCATTACCCAGACCCCCTCACACTCACTAAATCACCGTCACACCATCACCGAAACATTGATCCAGTCACACTCACTCCATCACTGTCAATCTGTGCCCCTCACAATCTCTCTGCCCCTTTACTCTGTCTTTGTCTCCGCCATCCTGACCCAATCACACTAACTCCGTCGCTGTCACCCAGTACCTCTCTCACTCACTCTGTCACTGTCACCCTGGAACCTTTACATTCACTCAGTCACTGTCATCCTGTACCCCTCACTCTGACCTTCTGGTATTCATCCGTCACGATCATCTTATGTCATCATATTCACTACATCAGTGTCATCTATCACACCCGTTCCACTCGTTCCACTACCATAACCCTGGCACCCTCACTCTCAATCCATCATTGTCACAATAGACAATAGACAATAGGTGCAGGAGTAAGCCATTCTGCCCTTCACGCCAGCACCACCATTCATTATGATCATGGCTGGTCATCCTCAATCAGTATCCTGTTCCTGCCTTATCCCCATAACCTTTGAAGGTCTTTTACTATCCTTAAGAGCTCTATGCAACTCTTTCTTGAAAGTTTCCAGAGACTTGGCCACGACAGCCCTATCGGGCAGAGCATTCCACATACCTACCACTCTCTGGGTGAAGAAGTTTCTCCTCAACTATGTTCTAAATGGCCTATCCCTTATTTTCAAACTGTGTCTCTGGTTCAGGACTCACCCATCAGCGGAAACATTCTTCCCGCCTCCAGAGTGTCCAATCCTTTAATAATCTTAAACGTCTCAATCAGATCTCCTCTCAGCCTTCTAAACTCAAGGGTATACAAGCCCAGTCGCTTCAATCTTTCAATGTAAGACAGTCCCGCCATTCCGGGAATTGACCTCATGAAACTCTGCTGCACTCCCACAATAGCCAGAATGTCTTTCCTCAAATTTGGAGACCAAAACTGCACACAATATTCTAGGTGCCATCTCACCAGGGCCCTGTACAGCTGCAGAAGGACTTGTTTGCTTCTATACTCAATTCCTCTTGTTTTGAAGGCCAGCATGCTATTAGATTTCTTTATTGCCTGCTGAACCTGCATGCTTGCTTTCATTGACTGATGTACAAAAACACCTAGATCTCGTTGTACTGCCCCTTTACCTAACTTGACTCCATTTAGGTAGTAATCTGTCTTCCTGTTCTTGTCACCAAAGTGGATAACCACACATTTATCCACATTAAACTTCATCTTCCATGCATCTTTCCACTCACCTAGCCTGTCCAGGTCACCCTGTAATCTCCTAACATCCTCTTCACATTTCACCCTGCCTCCTAGCTTTGTATCAGCAGCAAATTTGCGAATATTACTTTTCCTACCATTATCTATATTATTCATGTCTATTGTAAAAAGCTGCTGTCCCAGCACCGATTCCTGCAGTACCCCACTGGTCACCGCCTGCTATTCTGAAAGGGAGCTGTTTATCACGAATCTTTGTTTCCTGTCAGCCGACCAATTTTCAATACAAGTCAGTATTTTGCCCCCAAAACCATGCACCCTAATTTTGCTCACTAACCTCCTATGTGGGCCTTTATCAAAGTATTTCAGAAAGTCCAGGTACACTACATCCACTGGATCTCCCTTGCCCATCTTCAGAGTTACATCCTCAAAAAATTCCAGAAGATTAGTCAAGCATGATTACCCCTTCATAGATCCATGCTGACTCTGACCTATCCTGTTACTGCTATCCAGATGTGTCATAATTTCATCCTTTATAATTGACTCCAGCATCTTGCCCACCACTGAGGTCAGGCTAACTGGTCTATAATTCCCTGCTTTCTCTCGCTCTCTCTCCTTTCTTGAAAAGTGGGACAACATTAGCTACTCTTCAATCTGCAGGAGATGATCCTGAATCTATAGAACATTTGAAAATGATCACCAATGCATCCGCAATTTCTAGAGCCACCTCCTTCACTACCCTGGGACGTAGACCATCAGGTCCCAGGGAGTTACCAGCCTTAAGACTTAACACCATTTCCTGGCAAATATAAATTCCCTTCAGTTCAGGTCCTTCAGCCACTATTTCCTCTGGGAGATTGCTTGTGTCTTCCACAATGAACACAGATCTAAAGTCCCAATTCAACTCTTCTGCCATTTCTTTGTGCTTCATAATATGTTCACCCATTTCTATCTTCAAGGGCCCAATTTTAGTCCTAACCATTTTTTTATTCCATTCACAACCTAAAAAAGCTTTACCATCCTCCTTTATATTTTTGGCCAGTTTAACTTCGTACCTCATTTTTTCTCTGCGTATTTCCTTCTTAGTTATCCTCTGTTGTTCTTTAAAAGATTCCCAGTCGTCCGTTGTCCCACTCATCTTTGCGATGTTATACTGTTTCTCTTCTGACTTTATATGTTTCTTAACTTCCCTCTTCAGCCACGGCCACACCTGCCTCCTCTTAGGATCTTTCTTCCTTTTTGGAATGAACTTGTCCTGCATCTTCTGCATTATACTCGGAAATACCTGGCTCCACTGCCATCCATCCTTGTTCGAGTATTGCACCATTGAACTTTGGCCAGCTCCACCCCAATTTGGTCCATAGCTACCTGTATTCAATGAAAATATTCTTCAGTTCACTTCCAATTGTACTCTCTCCCTTTCAAATTGCAGATTAAAGCTTCTTATGTTATGGTCACCACCTCCTAATGCCTCCTTCACTTCGACGTCCCTGATCCAATCTGGTTCGTTGCACAACACCAGATCCAGAATTGCCTTCTCCCTGTTATGCTGCAACACCAGTTGTTCTAAGAATCCATCTCGGAGGCACTCCACAAGCTCCCTTTCTTGGGTTCCAGTACCATCCTGATTCTCCCAGTCTACCTGCATGTTGAAATCCACCATATCTTTGCGACATATTTTTGAAGTAATATCTTTGCGACAGGCCAATTTCAGCTCCTTATTCAACTTACACGCTACATCCAGATACCATTTGGGGGCCTGTAGATAACTCCCACGAGGCTCTTTCTACCCTTAGAATTTCTCAGCTCTATCCATACTGACTCCACATCCTCTGCTTCTAGGTCCTCCTTCGTAAGGCACTTAATACCATTCCTGACCAACAGGACCACCACACCCCCTCTGCCCGTCAGTCTGTCGTTACGATAGAATATAGCATTGAATATTCATTTCCTAGGCTCTGTCCAATTGAAGCCACGTCTCCATTATCCCCACAACATCGTAACTGCCAATTTCCAAATGAGCCACAAGCTTTTCTAATGTTTTGTGCATTCATATATAGTATTATTACTTTGTTACTACCCTCAACCTTCCTATCAATCCCTATTTCGCTTGACCTTACGGCATGATCCCTTTGTGAGTTTTCAGCTCCATTGATTCTGTTGTCTTTTGTTGACTTCTCTTGTTCTAACTTTCCCTTCAATTTCCTTCTTAAGCTTCCAGTTTGTCCCCCCGCCCCGCTATTTAGTTTAAAAGCAACTCTATTGCAGTGACAAACCTGCCTGCCAGAATGCTGGTCTCCCATCTATTAAGCTGCAAGCCGTCCCTCTTGTATAATTTACCCTTACCGCAAAACATACCCCAGTGATCCAAGAATTTAAGTCCTTGCTTCCTGCACCAGTTCCCCAGCCACACGTGCAAGTCACTTATCTCACTGTTCCTGTCCTCTCCAGCCCGAGGAACTGGAAGCAAACCAGAAATACCCACACTAGACGTGCTGATTTTCAGCTTTCTTCTGAGTTCTCCGAATTCCCGCTCTAGAATGTCCCTCCTCCTCTTCCCGACATCATTTGTGCCGACATGTACCACCACCTCTGGATCTTCGCCTTCGCCCTTGAACACTCTGTCTGCGATATCCTTTATCTGGCACCAGGAAGGCAACACACTATCCTGAAATCCCGCCTGTTGCCACCGAAACCCTGTTCATTTCCTCTCACTATGGAGTCCCCTATTACCATGGCTCTATATGCTGTCTGACCGCTCGGGTCTGCCTCCACGCCAACTTTTGATTGGCAGACCTGTCATCTGTCTCTCCTGTTTCCAAAAGATTAAACCTGTTCCTAACAGATACTTCCACTAGGGTCTCTCGCACTTGTCTCCTCTCTGCCTTCCTCACCATCTTCTCCCTTCTGGTATGCTCAGTGTAATCAACTCGCTGAAGGTACTGTCCAGAAAGATCTCATTTAATTGGATGAGCATGAGGTCATCGAGTTCTTTATCAGTGCTACAATATGCTCGGTCAGAAGCTGAAGGTGCACACACTTTCCACAGTTATACGAGCCAGACACACCAGAGTGCTTGACCTCCAACATCGTGCACACAGAACCAGCTTTGCAGTCAAGGAAACATACGCAGACACGAGGAGAATGTGCAAACTCCACATGGACAGTCGCCCAAGGTGGGACCTGAACACAGGTCTCTGGCGCTGGGAGTCAACAGTGCTACCCACCGTGCCACCATCGGACCTGGGACTTATAACACACCTACTTAAATAACAGTCGCTGAATTTCCCAAGTAGCCTCTGCACTCCGATGTCACTTCCGCCCACCTCCCGCCACTCTCTGCTGCACCCAGACCCTGACACACTACCTGCAATCATAGTCACCCTGTCACCGTCACACTCCAACATCACCATACCGATCAACCCTCACAATTATTCTGTCGCCATCTCCTTGATGCCTCGCACTCATCCGTCACTGTCGCACTGTCTCCCACACACTCACTCTCACAGCATCACACTGAACCGCTCACACTGACTCCATCACAATAATCCTGACACCGTCAACCTGACCCAGGCAAACTCACTCCCTCCCTGACCTCCTCACATTCACTCTGTCACCGTCACCCGAGCCATTCACATTCACAACATCATTGTCACACTCACACCCTGACATTGACTCCATCATCATCACCATGACCTTCTCACACTCACTCCGTAACCATCAGCCTTACTCCCTCACACTCACTCCATCACTGTCACGCTGACACCCCAACATTCACACTGTCAGTTACCCTGACACGCTCACATTCACTCAGTCACTGACACCTGCAAACCCCACAGTCAGTCACTGACACCTGGATCCTCTCACACTCACCGTTTCCCTGAACCCCTCATACTCACTCCGTAATTGTCTCCCTGAAACCCTTATGCTCACTCAGTCACCCTTTCCCTGAACCACTCACACTCACTCCGACATTGTTTCCATGACCCGCTGACGCTCACTCCGTCACTGTTCCTTGGAAAGTGTTACAATCAATAAGTCACCATCACCCTAAAATCCTCGCAGTCACTGCATCAGTTACAACCTGACAAACATACATGC
This sequence comes from Chiloscyllium punctatum, assembly GCF_047496795.1. NCBI lineage: Eukaryota > Metazoa > Chordata > Chondrichthyes > Orectolobiformes > Hemiscylliidae > Chiloscyllium > Chiloscyllium punctatum. The sequence continues at coordinate 6,041,267 of NC_092786.1, forward strand.
ATCCGATCCTGATGTGCTGAAGTATTCACCATCACTCTGAGCTCCTCGCATTCTACATGTCCCCGTCACGCTGACACCATCGCACTCATTCTGTCACTGTTTACCTGGCGCACAAACACACATTCTGTCCCTGCCATGCTGAGGCGCTCACAGTAACTCTGTCACGTTCACCCTGTGCCCCTCACAATCTGCCTGTCCCCGTTACCCTGAGGCCCTCACACTGTGTTTGTCCCTGTCACCCTCATCCCCTCACACTCACTTCATCTTTGCCACACTGACGCTGACACACTCACTCTGGCTCTGTTACGCTGCCCACCTCACACTCACTCCATCACCATCGCCACCATCTCTCACACTGTCGCATTGTCCCATTGCACTCAGTCCATCAGGGTCACCCTGAACCCATCAGACCCACACCATCACCATCACTCTGACCCCCTCACATTCACTCCATCACCATATCCCTGACCCATTCACGCACACTCCATCACCATCACCCGGAACCCCTCTAATTAATTCGGTCACCATCAACGTGACCCCGTCACGCTCACTCCCACCCCGACCACCTCACACTCACTCTTTAACTGTCACCCTGACCACCTCACACTCAGTGCATCACCGTCATCTCATTAACATTATTCCAATACCGTCACACACACTTTGTCACGGTCACCCTGACACCCTCACACTCACTCTGGCACTGTCTCCCTGAACCTCTCACACTCACTACATCACTGTCACCTCGATGCCCTCATACTCTTGCCGTTATTATTGCCTGGCACCCTCGCACTCAGCATGATTGTCACCCTGCCACCGTCACATTCACTTAGTCACTGACATCCTGGCACCATCACACTCACTCTGTTACTGTCACCCTGATGCACTCACACTCACTCCGTCATTGTCACCCTAGCACCCTCGCATTCACTCAGTTACTGACATCCGGACACCCTCACAATCACCCAGTCACCATTACACTGTCCCCCTCATACTCACTCCGCCATTGTTTCCCTGACAGGATCACACTCACACAGTCACCATCACCCTGAAACGCTCACACACAATGTATGAATGTCAACCTGATGGAAACACACACTCACTCCATCCCCGTCACGCTGAGGCACGCACAGTCTCTCTGTCCTTGTCACTCGGAGGAACTCACACAGTCATACTGGCACCCGCACACTCACTCCATCAGGGTCATCTGGATCCCCTCACACTCACTGCAAACCCCTGACCATGCTCTCCCCACACTCACCCGTCACTGTCACCCTTACCACCGTCCATTCACTCCGTCACTGTAATCTATGATACCCTCACACTCACTCCATCACAGTAACCTTGGCACCCTCACATTCACTCTGCGACCATCACAATGACCCACTCACACTCACTCCAACACCGTCACAATGAATGCAACACACTCATACCTTCAATGTCACTTGACACCCTGACACTCCCTACATCGCAGACACTCAGACCCCCTTATTCTTTCTCCGTCACTGTCACACTCTGACATGCAATCTGTCACCGTTACCATCAGCCTGACATCCTCACACTCAGGCCATCGCCCCCACCCTGATCTGATAACATTCACTCCATCACTGCTAACTATGCTCACTCTGTTGCCCTGACATACTAATAATCACTCAACTGCCATCACAATTACTGCCTTATACTCAGAATGTCACTGGCCCATGCAAACCGTGACATGCAATCTCACTGTCACCCTGACCCAGTCACACTGAGTAGGTTCCATCACGCTTTTCTCCTTAACTCACAACATCACTGTTACCTGAGCCTCTCAAACTCACTCCATCACCATCACCCTGATTCCCTCACGCTCATCCGTCACTTTCAAACTTACCTTCTCACATTTACTCCATCACCATAACCTATGATACCCTCACGTTCACTCCGTTAGTATTACCCTGAAACCCTCCGAATATCTCCTTCACTCTCATCCTGACGCTCTCAAGCTCAGTCACAGGCACCTTTACCCCTTCACACTCACTCAGTCACTGTCATCCTGTCCTCCTCACACACACTCAGTAATGTCTCCCTGACACACTCGCAATAACACCATCACTATCATGCTATTCCCCCTACTCTCGCTCTGTCACTGTCATCCTCACTCTGAAACTCACATTGGTACCGTCAAACTGATTCCATCAGACCCACTCCCTCACCGTCACCCTAACACCTCACACTCACTCTGTCACTGTCACGTCGACCCCAATAAAACTCAGTCTATCAATGTAAACCTGTCGTCACAATTATAGGCACCCAGACCCCTCACACTCACTGAGTCACAATCACCGTGTCCCCCTCACATTCACCCTGTCACCGTTTCCCTGATCCCCTCACACTCACACCCATTCCATCACCATCAGCCTGATACCTCACACTCACTCGAACACAATCAAACTCACCCCCTCATATTCACTCACTCAGTGTCACCCTGGCCCCCTCACACACACACTCCTTCACTCTCACCCTGACCTCCTCGCAATCACTGCTTCATCCTGAGCCCCACAAACTCACTCCGTCACTGTCACCCTGATCATCTCACACACACTCTATCAGGGTCACCGTGACACTCTCACACTCACTCCATCCCCCTCACCCTGCCCTCCTCACACTCATCCGTTACTATCATTCTTACCTTCTCACATTCATTCCATCACCTTAACCTATAACACACTCACACTCACTTTGTTACGGTCACCCTGACGCCCACAAACTCAGTCACAGGCACATTGACCCCTTCACACTCACCCAATCACTGTCATCCTGTCGTCCTCTCACACAATCAGGTACTGTCACCCTGACCATTTTGCACTAACTCCATCACCTTCTACCTAATCCCGCAACTCTCGCTCAGTCACTGTCATCCTCAGTCTGAAACTCACATTGGTACCGTCATACTGATACCATCACACTCACTCCCTCACCGTCACCCTAACACCCTCACACTCACTCTGTCTCTGTCACGCTGAGCCCATCACATTCAGTCTATCAAAGTAACCCTGTAGTCACAGTCATAGGCACTCTGACCCCTCACACTCACTAAGTCACAATCAGCGTATACTCCTCACATTCACCCTTTAACCTATTCCCGATCCCCTCACACTCATTCCATCACTATCACCCTTATACCTCGCACTCACTGAGACACAATCAACCTCACCTCCTCACATTGACTCATTCACTGTCACCCTGACCGTCTCACACACACTCCTTCGCTGTCACCCTGCCCTCCTCGCAATAACCCCTTCATCCTGAGCCTCACACACTCTTACACTATCACCCTGATCCCCTCACACTCACTCCGTCACTGTCACCCTGATCATCTCACACATACTACGTCAGGGTCACCTTGACACTCTCACACTCACTCCATCCCCCTCAGCCTGACCTCCTCACACTCATCCGTCACTGTCATCCTTACCTTCTCACATTCACTCCATCACCTTAACCTAGAACACATTCACACTCTCTCTGTCACTGTCACCATGACGTTCTCAAGCTCAGTCACAGGCACCTTGACCCCTTCACATTCACTCAATCACTGTCATTCTGTCCTCCTCACACACACTCAGGTACTGTCACCATGATCTACTCGCACTAATTCCATCACCTTCAAGCTGTTCCCCCTACCCTCGCTCTGTCACTGTCATCCTCACTCCAAAACTCACATTGGTACTGTCACACTGATCCCATCACACTCACTCCCTCACCGTCAACTTAACACCCTCACACGCACTCTGTCTCTGTCATGCTGAGCCCATCACATTCAAAGTAACCCTGTAGTCACGGTCATAGGCACTCTGACCCCTCACAGTCACTGAGTCACAATTAGCGTATACGCCTCACATTCACCCTGTCACCGTTTCCCTGATCCCCTCACACTCATTACATCACCATCAGCCCTGATACCTGGCACTCACTTGGACACAATCAACCTCACCCCCTCATATTCACACACTCACTGTCACCCTGACCCCCCACACACACTCCTTCGCTGTCACCCTGACCTCCTCGCACTCACTCCTTCATCTGACCCCCTTACACTCACTCCATCACTATTACCCAGACCCAATTACACCCAGTGCACCACGCCACCAGACCCTGTCACACTCAAATCCTCAATGTCATCCTGACCATCTCAAACTTACTCTGTCCCCAGGCCACCTCACACTTCTCCAACTCTCTCACCATGACCCCCGCACAATCACTCCGTCACTGTCAGCCAGACCTCATTATATTCACTTTGTCACCCAGACCCAATCACACTCAGTCCTCCCTGCCACGCTGATCCTCTCTCACTCAGTCAATCACCGTCACCCTGACTTCATCACAGTCACTCCTTCAGCAATCATCTTACCCCCTCGCACATAGTCAGTCACTGTCACTCTGAACATCTCACACTCATTCTGCCACTGTCACCCTGAAACTCTCACAATCTCTTTGGAACTGTTCCGCTTCCCAGCCTCACAGCCACTACATTCTGTCACCCTGATCCCCTCACAATCTGACCCTCTCACACACACTCTGACACCATCACCCTGATCCTCTCACTCTCATTCTGTCACCCTGACCCCCTCACACTCACTCTGTCATTGTCACCCGGACCCCTCACATTCTTTCCATCACCCTCATGAATTCACACTCCATCTCCCTGACATTCACTCCGCTCTTATCACCCTGACCCTCTAATGCACATTTTGTCACCATCACACTGAAGCCCTCACTCTCATTCCATCAGTGTCATACTAACGCCCTCAATCTCACTTCATCACAGTAACACTGGCACCCTCAAACTGACTCCATCACTGTCACACTAACAGCTTTCACGCATAATCCATCACCGTCACACTGATCCCCTTACACTCACTCTGTCACTGTCACACACTAACACCCTCACACTCAATCTGTCATCGTCATTCTGACTCCCTTGCACTCACTTCTTCACCACCAGCCGGACACCCGTTCACCCTCACTCTGTCACCGACATCCTGATCCCCTTACACTCACTCAGTTATCATCACCATGAACGGCCACCTCTCATTGGTCACCGTCAGACTTACTCTGTTACTGTCACGCTCACTTGCTGACTCTCACTCTGTCCACGTCACCGTGACCCCATCAGACTCCCGCAATCACAGTCATCTTAAACCCATCATACTCACTACATAACCAACAATCTGAATCACTCACTCTCACACCGTCATACTGACTCGGTCGCAGACATGCATCCTCCCTATCACCCTGAACACTCAAAATCAATCTGTCAGTGTCACGCTGACTCCCTCACACTCAATCCCCAAGGATCACCCTAAACCCCTAACATTTCCTCTGTCACTGGCACCCGCAGCCCTCTCACACACTCCACCACACTGACCATCCTCATAAACACCACATCACTGTCACTCAGGCCCCCTCACACTCACAGTCACTGTCACTCTGAACCCCTCAAACTCACGCAGTCACAGGCAACCTGACCCTCTCATAAACACTCAGTCACTGTCACTGTGTCCCCATCACTCTCATTCACTCACTGTCACCCTGACCCCTCGCACTAACACAATGTCCATCACATTATGCCTCCACACTCACTCAGTCACTGTCACCCTCAGCTTCCTGACACTCACCTTGTCAAGTCACACTAACTCCATTAGCCTCAGTCCGCCGTTGTCACCCCGACCCCCTCACACTCAATTTGTCACAGGTAACCTTTACCCACTTACACCCAATTAGTCACCGTTGCCCTGAACCGCTCACACTCCCTCCATCACTGTCACCCGATCCCCTTCCACACTACTCCGTTACTGTAACCCTGACCATTTACACTGATCCTGTCGCTGTCAGAGTGACAACCTCACAGTCACTAGCTCACCATCACACTGACCCGCGTCACACGCACTCCATCGCCCTCACCCTGACATGATCACAAAAACTCCATCACTACTACACTGGCTCCCTCACACTTCGTAAGTCACCCTCACTGGCACCCTGTCCCCCGGTGATCACTTCATCACCCCTACCCTGCCCACCGTCATACTCGCACAGTCACCCTAACCCACTCACACTCTTTCCCTCACCGTCATCCTGACCCCCTCAGAATCACATCATCGCCATAACCCTGTATCCCTCAAATTCACTCCATCTCTATCAAGCTGACCTTATCAGACACCCTCCTTCACCATCCCCGTGAACCCATCACACTTACTGTTAAATTACCACCCTGACTCTCACACTCACTGTGTCGATGTTACCCTGGCTACTCACACACTCTCACTCCATCTCTGTAACTCTGACCACTTCACACTTACTGCACCAAAGTCACCCTGAACCTGCCACACTTATTCCGTCACTGTCAACCAGACCACCTCACGCTCACTCCATCATCGTCACCCTAACATCCTCACACTCCGAAACTCTCACCTGACCCCTCACACTCACTCCGTCAATGTCACCCTGGCCACCTCACGGTCACACTGTCACTGTCACTCAGACGCACTCACAGGCACTTGGTCATTGTCACCCTGACCCCCCCTCCCCCACACTCACTCTGCAACTATTACCCTGACCCGTCAGACTCACTCTGTCGACGTCACCCTGGCCATATCACACTTACTCCATCTTTGTTATCCTTGCCACATCACATTCACTGCATCAACACGATTTCCTCAAACCACTCTGCCTTCGTCACTGGGATCCCCTCACACTCACTCCGTCACTGTCACCAAGGCCCTCTCACACTCAATGCATCACTGTCACCCTGACGCCTTCAGTCTACTCCATCACCTTCTCCATGACCCCCTCACACTCACTCCGTCGCCCTGACACACACACTAAAACCATCATAGTCACCTAGACCTTGTAACAATAACTCCTTCTCTGTCACCCTAATGTCCACACACCTGACCCCTCACACTTACTGCATCACTGAGACACTGACTCCCTCGCACTCACTCAACCTTTGTCTCCCTGACTCACCAACATTCACTCTTTCACCATCACATTGTCTCTGTCACCCTGACCCCCTCGCACTCTGTCATCCTGACCGCCTCCCACTTTCTCTGCTGTTGTCAATCTGACCCTCTCACACTTACTCTGTCAACATCTCCCTGACCCCCTCAAACACACTCTGTCACTATCACTCTTACCTGCCTCACTCTCAATCCGTGGCCCTCACACTGATCTGATCATATTCACATCATCACTGCAACCCTGACACCCTCAAACTCACTCCGTTGCCTTGACCCACTAATTATCACTCCACCCTCGTCATACTTACCGCCTTACACTCAGTCTTTCACTGGTCCACACACACACTGATACCCTCTCTGTCACTGTCACACTGACCCAATCACACTGAGTCCGTTCCAGCACAAATTTCTCCTTATACTCACTCCATCACTGTAACATGAGCCACTCACACTCACTCCATTACTGTCACCCTAACCGCTCACGCTCACTCTATCAGTGGAAACTGAGCCACTCACACTCACTCCATTACTGTCATACTGACCCCCTCATTCTCACTCCATCACTGTCACCCTGACCCCCTTACACTCACTCTGTAACCATCACCCCGAATCCCTCACACTCAGTCCACCATGGTCACCTTGAACCCTTCAGTCTCATTCCATCACAGTAACGTTGGCACCCTCAATCTCTCTCCATCACCATCACTCTGACCACCTCACACTCACTCCATCACCATTGCCCTGATGCCATCACACTCACTCCATCACCATGACGCTGACGCCCTCAGTCACGCTCCGTCACTGTGACCCTGAACCCCTCAGTCTCACTTTGTTACCATTACCATGAACGCCTCTCTCTCACTATGTCATCGTCATCTAAACTGATCACACTTACTCAGTCACTTTCACCCTCACTCGCTGACTCTCACTCTGTCTCCATTACCCTGACCCCACCAGACGAACACACATTCTGTAACTGCCAACCTGACCCACTCACATGCACTCTATCACTTTCATCCTGACCTCCTTACACTCAGTCTGTCACACTCACCCTGTCCCCATCAGACTCCCTCCATCACCCTGACCCATAACATTCACTCTATTCCCCTCATCCTGACCACTTCACACTCCGTCCCTCACTGTCACCCGACTACTTCACATTCACTCCATCACTGTATCCTTGACTACCTCACACTCACTTCGTCACCATCACCCTGATCACACACATTCACTCTGTCACACAAACTCAATCACACCCAGTCCACCCCGCCAACCTGTCTGCCTCCCAGTCAAACTCTCAAAGTTATCCTGCCAACTCAGACTCACGTTGTCACCCTGGCCAACTCACACTCGCTCCGTCACTGTCACCATGAACCCCTCAAACTCATTCAGTTATAAGAACCCTGACCCAACCGCCCTCATGCCCCTGCACCATCACACTCATTTCCTCACTCAATCCCCCACTATTACACTCACTACTGTGCTCCCTCACCAGTACCCCAAATGATCTCCAAACGTCACCCTCAATCTCACGCTTCATCAACCAATGTGCCGCTCACTCCCGTGCATATACCCCCACTGTAAAGCTCACTCACCCGCACACTTCCCCAACCTCACGCTCGCTCTCCTGCACACTTGCTTTGCACCAAAGCCATCCCCTGACACGCTCTCCTACATTCTTACTCATTCCGCACACTCTCCTGTACATGCACCCAGAGTCGGAGTCACTCACCTGTACAATTCCTCACCATCAAGATCACTTCTCTGTTTGCTCCCCAGCCTTTTCTGTCACTCATGCAAGTGGTGTACCGCCATTATACTCTCTTTCTGGCACACACCGCAACCATCACGATTACTCCCTGTACAATCCCCATCATCATGCTCACTTCCCTACACACACCTCCAGCGTTATGGTCATATTTTTACACATTCGTCTACCATCACTCTCACTTCAGCGCACACTCCCCAACACAATGCTCACTCCATTACACAGTCCGCCTCCATCAACATCACTCTGCTGCACACACCCAGGGAACTGCCTCATTCGCCCCAACATCAACATCAAGCTATATTCCCCACAATCTCATCCACGTAACACTCACTGCACTGCACACTCACCCACTATCAAACCTACTCACCCGCAGTCTCCACACTGTCACACTTACTACCCTGCACACTGACCCACAGTAATGCTCATTCCACCACACTCTTCCTCACCCTCACACTCTTACAACCCCACCGTAGCGCTCACTTGCCCACACGCCCCTACCATTGCACCCGCACACACACGCCCCTAACATCATGCTAACTGCGCCACACACACCCACAGCAACGTGCTCATTCTCGCACAAAATCCCCCACCTTCAAACTCAGTCCCCTGCAGTCTCACACAATGTCATTTTCATTTGCCCCCACACTCCTCAACCGTCACACTCAGTCCACCGCACACTCTCCCACCCTCATGCTCACTCTCCCACACACTCCCACACAATGAAGTTCACTCTCCCACACACTGCCTCAATGTCACACTCCATTAACACCACACTCGCCCACCATTACAGTCACTCCCCTATCCACCTTTGCGCCATTACACAAACTCCACCACGCACTGTCCTACCATCACACTCCCTCCCCCCACGCACCACTTCCTTTGCATCCATTCCCTGGCATAGTCCTCCACCGTTGCACTCACACCACTACAAACTCACGCATCATCCCACTGACTCTTGCACCCACTCATCCACCCTCATAAATTCTTGTCTGCACGCTCCCCACCATCATGCACACTTCCCCGCACGCTCATCCAACATCACATTCAGTCACCCGCACAGTCCACTTCCGTTCAGCTCACTCCCACACTTCATGTCCAACCGTCCTGCTCACTTCACCACACACTCCCCCACAGTCCCTCTCACTCCCCCCACATACACCACAATGTCATGCTCACACCCTTGCACGCTTTCTCACTGTTATTTTCATACTCCCCGCACACTGCCCCAGTGTTGCTTTCATTCCACCATGCACATGCGACCATCACACTCACGTCTCCGTGCACACTGCCGCTATCATGCTTACTCCCCATCAGAGACTACTCAGTCACTTTCACCTCCCTGCACACCCCTACCATCACACCTACTCCTCTGCATGGTCCCCCACCGTCACACACAATCCACTACACACGCACACCCACTATCATAATCATTGTCCAAGATCCTTCCCCACGTTCATGCTCACTACCCAATCAGACACACTCCCCTGCACACTGCCCCACCGTTACGCTCACTCCCCTCCCACACACACGACGACAGAACGTTCATTACCATGTACACTTCCCCACCATCACACTCACTGCCCTTCACACTACTCTGCATTACGATCATTCCCTGAACACACCACCACCATCACATTCACTTTCCTGCACTTTCCCCACCATCACACTCACTCACCTGCACACTTCAGCATCATTACACTTACGCCCCCACACACTTCTCCAACGTCACTCTCCCTCCCCATGCATACTCCCACCATGAGACTCCCGCCGTTGCACACTCTCTCACTGTCACTACCCTAAACATGCACTCACGTTCATGTTCACTTCTCACAGACTTCCCAACCTGACGCTGACTCTCTGACACACTCCTCTACCATCATGCCTACTTGCTGCATACTCCCTCACCATCACGCTCACTACTCCGCCCACCAACACTGTCAGAATTAATCCGTTACACAATCCCCCACTATCATACTCACTCCCTCTTGCTACCAGACTGTTATGCCCACTCCCCCGCGCACTCCCCCACCATCACTCTCACCCATGTATTCCCCCTCCATCATAGGCACTTTCTCATCATCGTGCCCACTCCGCACAAACTCCGCCAACATTACAGTCATTCCCCAATGCATATTGCCACCGTCACACTGACTTCCCAAACACTGTTTCATTATCACGCTCACTCTCCATGCACACCCCCACTGTCACACATACTCACTAGCATATGCTTCCACCGTCACACTACTCCCTCGCACACTCCTCCACTGTCATGCTTACTCCCCGACACACTCCCCCATGGTCACGCTCACTGCTTCACATTCCCGCAATGTCGCACTCACTCAGCAGGAGTCTCCATCAACATCACACTCACTCCCCTGCATACTCCAATGTGATCATGTTCAGTCCCTGCGCTCTGTGCCATGGTCAACTACACTCCCGCAATCACTCCAACATTACACTCACTCCAATATTACTGCACACTCTCATTCACCACCCCACATATTTGCTCACTGTCACACTCACAATCACCCACAATCACCTTCAATGTCATGCACACGTCCCCACTTTCATACTCACTCCGAAACACTCCCGCACTGTACAGTCACTCTCACGTACTCTCCCCCACCATCACTGTCTCTTCACTGCACATTCCCAAACCCATCACGCTCATTCCTCTTACCTCTCCCTCACTGTAATGTTCTCCTCGCACACACTTCTCCACCTTCACTTTCACTCCTCTGCACACGCACCCACCATCATGCTCACTCACCTGCACACTACCCGACGATCACACTCACTCTCTCACATATTGCCCCAAAATTCCGCTCATTCCCTCGCACGCTCTGCCAATGTCATGCATGCACCCATACACTCCCCCACTGTCACACTTACTCTGCTGCACTCTTCCCCATGGACAGGCTCACTCATATGCACAAATATGCCAACGTCACTTTCACTCCACCTGCACACCCACATCGTCATGCTTACTCTCCTGCAAGCTCCCATACTGTCAAACTCACACCCTCACACACTCCACTACCATTGCAATTCTTCACCACATGTTTGCCCACCATCTAACTCACAGCCCCAAATCCCTCCACCATCATTATCACACCCCCATACACTCCCCTATTGTCATGCTCGCTCCACAACTCACTGTCCCACCGACAAGCCTACTCCCCACACATATGCCCTCCATCACCCTCACTCACACGCACTCTCCACCATCATGAGCACTCCCCTGAATGCTCTCCACAGTCACATTCAGTCCCCTACACAATTCGCCAGTCACATTTACTCCCCTGCACACGCTCCCAAAATCACACTCAAGACCAAGCACATGCCCCCATCGAATGCTCACTTACCTACACACCGCCACAACATAATGCTCAATACCACGCACACTGTCCTACCATCACACACATTCCCCTGCACTCCTTCCCACTGTCCCGCTCACTCTTCCACGCACAACCCCGCTGACACACTTATTCATCAGCTCTCTATCCCACTGTCATACCATCTCCCCAGCAAACGTGCTTCCATCACACTCATTCCCCAGACACTCCATCATTGTCGCACTCACTCCCCTGCATACTATTGCACCATCATCGTCACTTCACTGCACACTCCCTCACCATCACACTCACTCCCTCTACACTCTTCTTCACTGTCACCCTCTCTTCCCCACACACGCCCAAACCATCATGCTCACACTCCTGCACACTCTCCCACAGTCAAGCTGACTCCCCCACAAGCTCTGTCACCGTCACGCTCACTCCCCGCACTCACCGACCAACGTACTGCCTCCCCCACCCTCACCCCTCAACGTTACGCTCTCTCTCCTCCCACATGCCCACATTACCATGCTCACTGCGCCGCGCAGTCCCCCAACTAATGCTCAATTCTCGTACACTTCATCACCATAACGCCTACCATGCTGCACACTCCCCACCATCACACTCACTCCCCCACACACTTCCTCATCATCACATTTACTTCCCGTACACTCTACTCCACTGTGACACGCTCTACCTTTCCCACGTCAACACCATTGCCCTCACTCGTATGCACATTTCCCGACCATCATGCACCATCATCGTCAAACTCACTTCCCCACACACTCCCCGGCCATCACTCTCCCTCCCCACACACTCATACCGCATCACGTTCTCTCCCCCAGAAATGCTCACAGTCTCATGTTCACCCCCCAGAATACTTCACCACCATCGCATTCAGTCTCCCGCACACTATACCACGGTCCCACTCAATCTCCCTGCACAGTCTCCTACCGTCATGTTCACTCCTTGTACACTCCAGCACCCTCACACCTACGCTACTGCACAGTCCACACCGTCACGCTCATCCGCCTGGATTCTCCCTCTCCATTGCGCTCACTCACAGCACACTCCCTACCCTAAACATTGGTCATGTCCTCGTCCCTCGTTCATTCTCTCGAACTGGCCTTTGATCACATTCCCACTCAGATCAGTGAGCATCAACAATGGGTTCCACATTTTTTCCTCCTGTGAAGCAGCCTATTCTCCAATACCCACCCTTTTGCCCCTGCCATGGCCGATGGTGCCTCCCCAATTATTACCTCCTTCTTACGACTAATGCTCTCACATTCACCAAGCAAAGACGTTTGTCCCAAGCTCCAGATATTAAGTGAGCAACAGCCTGTCACGCCTCATTCATCTTTCCTCCCCCAGCATCAGCCTGAATATCCACACCTCTCTTCGTTTCCCCACAGCAATGGAATGTAAAGAGTGGATTCGAGGAAAAGAGAATTGGAGACTGGGAGTTTGGGAGATAACCAGTGCAGAAGGCAGAGAGCTCAGGAGAGTGGGGAATGGAGGTAAAGTGAAATAGATTGTAAATGGAAGATGGAGTGAGAGACACAGAGGAACAGTGTGAGCATGGGAGGGAGATATGGATGGAGAGGGAAAAAGGCAGAGAGATGAATTGTGAAGAAGTCCAGGCCAGAGTGGGGGAACGCAGAGGTGGAAGCAAGGACAGAGTGACTTAAACGCACCTGCTGAGTTCAGGCCCATTCCCTCCCCTTCCTCTGGCGCAGAACTTGGCGCTGAGTCTGTCTCTCTCCAGCCCAGCTTCATCAAAGCAAAAGCAAACAACAATATCATTCACTCTGCTGCTTGGCACTTTTTAATGAACATTATTTGTTGTTTACAAATTGAAGTGATGGAGTAGTCAGTGGGATGTTGCTGTTGCTCATTGGCCCCTAAGTTGAGAGAAACATTCTCATGTGTCCCCGTAACTCCACTGTGGGGTAATGTTGGACAGGCAAGAGCTACCCTCAGTCTGTTAACATAGAGACAGACTGCTCCATCTCTGAAACTCTGCACTGATATGAGGAAATTCTGGATGGACTGATTAACGACTGAATTGGATTGAGTGATGAATTTAGGTAAATGGATATTTCAGCGCATTCTTCAGAAGCTGTCTGAACTTATTCTGTGTCACTGCATAAATTGCGGTGTTTGTGCAGCAACTGAGGAGCTGCAGCATGAAGCCCAATTCCCGCAGATAAGGATGGAGACGTACAGGGGTATTCACAATGTACTGAATCCGGACCCACATAGAATACAACAGAAATATTGACCACAATATGATGAAATTAGCTGAGATCAAAAACAGTAAAATGATAGATTTAATTCGATTTCTCATTTCTGGGTCGGAATGAGCGTCCCCAATGGTGGCAGCTAGGAGTCTCCTGCGGACTCTGCTTGTCACGATAATGTGTGTGGCGGTGAGAACATTGAGCAGCAGAATAAGGAGAAATGGGAGAGCCGGGGTTACAGTGTAGTGGATGGAAAGAACTGTGACCCAGACATGGGACGATTGAACACCATCTTTTTCAGAACAAATCGAGTGGCGGTTTATCATCGCATACTGAGTTGTGAACATAAAGTACCAGGAAATGTTCTTTAAACAGCTCAGCACAGTCACTGCTCCCAGAACCACTACCGCTGTTTTCTCACTGCAATATTTACTTTTCAGCTTCTGGCAACAAATGGACACAAACCGATCAAAGGTGAAAGTGATGGTGAACCAGACGGAACAGTCAATGGATGCATAAACCAGGACGGCGTGGATATTACACACGGGGATGGACGTGTAAAAATAAAACAACTCTGCATAAACAACGGGAATCCTTCTCAGTATCAGTTCGAAGGTAATGACCAGTAGATCTGCCGCTGCCATGGCCACCAGGTAACGTCTCACACATGGAGACAATCCACAATCTTTCTCACGCAGGACGTAGATTGTCAGTGCATTAACTGTGAGGAAGGAAAACAAGCAGATTATCCATCAGCCTGGATGCAAATTTCCGAGTCTGACTGAGGACCGAGTGAGATTATCAAATGTATCACTGTACACAGCGAATTATTACTGAAATAATTGGAGCTGCAATAACAAATGGGAAATTCTGAATTACTGACAAAATGTCACAAGCCACAAGAAACCCTCCCTCAACAAACACACACAGACACGTCCATAAGAACAGATGGTTCCTGAAACATTCCCACACACTCGATCAGTCGAGAGCATGCACAGGTCACTTCTCTCCAGATCCTAATACGGAGGGTGAAAAAGTTGCTGTTCCGAAGGATTCATTCCCAGTTCCTTGAAGGGAAACGGAGTTTCGAAATTTCTGGTTTTTAGTTTAAGTTATGGTCGATCCTGTGTCGTAAAGGAATGTAAACGCAGGGAAAACGGACTCAACACTTTCACTGCCTGAGGGACTTCGGAGCAGTCTCTCTTTCCCTGGAACGGGATCCTTTCCCTCGGCATCTGACCATTTCAGCAATTCATTGACGTCCGGCCGTTCACAAATAATGTCCAGGATAGAATGTTCGGGGAATGTCCGTTATAAAATATTGGGTACAGAATATTCGGGAAATCTTCCGCAGCTACTTTGGCACCATTCCCCATATTTTCCTCCACTACATTGGTGACTGTATTGGAGTTACCTCTTGCTGACACAAGGAGGTTGGACAGATCATCACCTTCACAAATATATTCTAGCCAACCTCAATTTCACCTGGACCATTTTGGCACCTAATCCCTTCCGAGACCTCGTCATCTCCATTCCTGGCGACCAATTAACAAAGGACATTTCCTATAAGAGCAGTGACCTACGTAGATACTACACCTCCTTCTACCCTGTCTCTTGTACAAACGCGATTCCTTATTCACAATTGCTCTATCTCCGTCCCCACCTGCTCCTCGGAGAACAAATTACACCGCAGACAAAACCCAGTTAGCCTCCTTCTTCACAGATTACAAGTTACCTTCACACATGTTTGATGATGCCGTCCAGCGCATCTCGTCCACTTCCTGCACCAGTGACATCCAACCCCAGTGCTCCCAATGCAACAAGGACAGAACCCCTTCACCTTCCACCCCACCAATTTCTGCATACATCGAATCATCCTATGCCATTTATGCCACCTACAAACAGACCCCACAACTTGGAATATAGTTCCCTCCTTACCCTGATCAGAGGCCATTCCCTTCGCAAGTTTCTCGTCAGATTGACGCCCTCCACCAGCCCTCATCCCACTCCCGACACTTTCCCCGGCCATCGCAAGACCTGCAAAATATGCGGCCACACCTCCTGCCTCATATCCATCTATGGTCACAAAGGATCCTTTCGCCTCTGACAGAAATTTATCTGTACCTCCGCCAATGTGACCTACAGTATCCTTGGCACCCAATTTGGTCTCCTCTACATCAGGGATACTGAATGCCATCTTGCATATCATTTCAGATTACACCTCTGGGGCACCGGCAGCAATCACCACCACCGCCCCATGTTTAGCACTTCAACTCCACGTCCCACTCCGTCAACGACATGCAGGACCTGGCTTCTTCATCTACAAACAATAACCAGCCGAAACCTTGAGGAAGACGCCTCATATTCCGCTGTGCGACATTGCAACTGAACAGGGTCAATGTAGATTTAATTATTTTCCGCATTTCCTCTCCCCCCTACGTTATCAGAATCTGAAGCCTCCAACTTGGCTCCACATCCTTGAACTTTCCTTCATCTTGCACTTTTTCTGGTCCGCTCTCCTTTCTGACCTATCACCTTCTACCCCACCTTCACCTATCTATCACATTCTCACCAAAATCAGTGCATTTACCTACAAACGTGGACTCGATATCTGTCCAACACAAGGAAGTATGCAGACCACAGCTGTTAAATTGCATTGAGGTCACCCTGAGTGAAGCAATTTAGGACAAGTTGAGTTTAATTTTAGTTCGTTTTCTCCAACTTTGAATGTTTATTTGGAAATACTCTTCAAAAGTACAGTGAGAATCGATTGTAAAGTCATGAAACAACCCCAATGGCAGCATATGGACATGCAAAGGGCTTGTCTGTCTTTTTCTGTTATTACCTCAAGGACAACGTTGCAAGGAATCGTAGAAAACTGCTCTGAATCTTCAAAGGTATTCTTTGAAGAAGGAAACAGCGTGGAATGTCGTAAAGATGGCGTCAGGGTTCAGAATGTTCCAGTTTGAACACCTATGCTCCACCGACACTTTGATTCTTTCTTATTTATTCTATTTTCTGGAGAGTATTTTGTCGCCAAACTATTATATTTTTAACGTGACTCCTTTAGGAAAGGAGGAAGTGAGTCTCAGATCAGAGGATCGGGAGGGGAAATCAAGGCTTCAAGGTTTGAAGAACAGTTCTGCCTGGAGACATGTCCAAGTGCGGTTTGGATACTGGGCCCCGGACAATCTGGAGACTGTTTCTGGTGCAGTCTGGAGACTGGGACCCGTGAAGTCTGGAGACTGGGCCAAGTGTGGCCAGGCGACTTGGCCTGGTGTCGCATGGACAATAGGCCCGATGCAGTTTGGAGACTGGTCCCGAAATGTTCTGCAGTCTGGCCCAGTGTGTCCCGGAGACTGGGTCTGCTGCGGCCTTGTCACTTGGCCCGAGTGCTTTAAACACTGGCCCTGGTATAGTCTGGAGCCTGGACCACGTTCGGCCTTGAGACTGGGCACGGTGCGGTCTGGAGAGTGAGCCTGGTGTGGTCTGCCGACTGAACCTGCTGTGACCTACAGTCTCGAGACTAGATATTGTATAATGTCGCTAGTGATATTTGGTCCAATGGAAGATAGTAGTGGGAAGTGTTAGTTGAATCTGAGGACATGGGGAAGCACTTCGTTATTACTTTTTGTCAGTATTCTCATTGGAAAATGGCAAAGTCATTCAGAATACGGAGATACAGGCTACAAGATGAGATGGGAATGATGTTGACAAAGGGGTGGTTTTCGCAATTTTGGAAGATCTGAATATAGGTATCAACCCTGAGCCAGCTGGATTTATTCTCTGGTTCTCTGGAAAACCAGGGAGGCGTTACAGAGTCTTTGACTTCAAAATATATGTCATCATTGTCGACAGGACTAGTGCCAGAAGACTGGAGGATATCAAAAGTTTTTCACTTGCTTAAGAAGGGTTATCGAGACAATCCTGGTATCTAAAGGGCAGTGCGCCTTATATCAGTTGTGAGTAAGATGTGTGAAAATTTTGTGAGAGATAAGATTTGTAATCATCTCGAAAGGAATAATTTGATTAGAAGTAGTTAACATAGTTTTGTGAAACGTAGGCCATGCCTCACCAACCTTATTGGGTTCTTCGATAAGGTGAGAAAACAGGTGGGTGAAGGTAAAGTGGTTGATGTGGTGTACAAGGACTTCAGTAAAACATTTGATAAGATTGCACACGATAGGGTATTGCACAAAATACGGAGCTTTAGGATTCAAGGTGATTCAGCGATTTAGATCAAATAGTGGCTATCTGAAAGAAGACAGAGGGTGGTGGTTTGTGGGAAATGCTCATCCGGGAGGTGAGTTACCAGTGATGTGCTACAAGGACCTGTTTTAGGACCACTGCGGCTTGTCATTTTTATAAATGATCTGGATGTGGGCGAAGATGGATGGGTTAGTAAATTTGTGGGCGACAGGAGGGGAGGCAAATTTGTGGATCGTTCTGATAAATACATAAGATGCAGCACTAGACTGAGAAGCGGCAATTGGAGTTTAATGCAGGAAAGTTTGAGGTAGTTCAATTCGGAAGAAATGACAATAATGCAGATCATTGAGCTAATGGTAAAAGTCTTGGCATTGTAGATGAACAGAGAGATCTCATTGTCCGGGTGCATACATACCTGAAAGTTGCCACTCAGGTTTATAGGGTCGTTAAGAAAGCATATTGTGTGTTGGCGTTTATTTGTAGGGGGACTGAGTGTCGGAGCCAACAGGGCAAGGATCAACTGAGCAAGAAACTGGTAAGGCCGCAACTGAATTATTGCCTGTAGTTCTGGTCAGTGCATTATATGAACGATGTGAAAGATTTGGGCAGGTTCCAGATGAGATTTACGAGAATGTTGCCTGTCATGGAAGGAAGGTCTTACGAGGAATGGGTGAATGAGGACTTACACTGTATCTCTTGGAGAGAAGAAGGTTTAGAGGTGACTTCACCGAGACGTACAAGATAATCAGAAGGTTGGATAGAATGGAGAGTGAGAGCCTTTTATCCTCATATGGTGAAGGCAAACACGAGGAGGCATAGTTGTAAATTGAGGTGTGATAGACATAGGATTGATATTCGGTGTAGTTTCTTTAATCAGAGTGCAATACGGGCTACGAATGACCTGCCTGAAACAGGAAGAGAGTCGCCGACATTAAGCGCATTTAAATGGGCCACGGATAGACATATGAATAATGATGGAACGGTGTAGGTTAAATGTGAATCAGATTATTTTCACCGTTCGGTGGCATTGAGTGCCGAAGGGCCTTTACTCCGCTGTAACTTTCTATGTTCCATGAGTGTCGGCCCGGTGCAGCCTGGAGACTAGACGTGTTGCAGTCTGGAGACTGGGCCTGGTGCAGTCTGGAGACTCGGCCTGGTCAGGTCTGGAGACTGGGCCAGTGCTGTCTGGATTCTTGTTGCTGGCACAGACTGGGTTGTAATTCGAGTCAGTTCTTTCTTTCATTTTTATTCTTCTGCTGGACTTACCTTTATTATTCTTTCAAGGTTGTACCAAATACTTAAGAATCTACACCTAGATTTCTTGTACCTATGATGGCGCGTAAATGAAGTCATTGCAAACTTTCCGCTGCAATCATTAAACTGCACATGACGATGAAGCCAATTCAATTCAAATGTGAGAGAGTCACTGTCTTTGACGCTCCTTCCAAACAAACCTGCTCCTTGTGCAGTGAAACGGAGCGTCTGGAGAGAATTTTATTACTTTACTTTAAACACAAGAGGGAGAGACAGGCAGTGAGAGAGTGAGGGGGAACATTTTGATTACCATTTCCCTGGATTTACTCCCAAAGAACAGAAACCCAAATGCTCAAAGATGCTGAAGAATGCACGCGCACGCCCGCACACACACACACATGCACACACACACCATAATAGCGCAGACACATGGAGATATTCAGCCAATCATGCTGCCATGACATTCCGTGGCTGATCTGAACATGGCCTCACCTTTATTTCCACCTGGGAAATAACGAAGGGCAAGGGACTTTCATGTGAGAATGAGGGCATTTTGGACCAGTGAACATAATTCTATTAGTTTGATAATAGTCCCGAAAAAGGATATACCTCCTCCACAAGTTTATGGTACAATTTGTGCAAGTGTAATTTTGAAGGAATTGGACAAAAACTTTCAAAAGATGATTGGGGGAAGCTGTTGAAGGCGAAAGGATTTCATGGAAGTGGGAGTCATTCAAAAGTGAGATAGTGAGACTTCAGGCATTACATGTTCCCGTCAGTGTGAAGGGAAATGCGAACAGGAATAGGGCACAGGACATGTCAGGGGATATTGAGGCTTTGGACAAGGAATAAAGAAGGCATACATCAGGTACAGGCAAGTGCTATCAAAGGAATGCCTTGCGCATATGGAGTGGAGGAGAACACTTACCAGGGAAATCAGGAGGGCAAAACAGGTGCATGAGGTAGCTTTGGCTGATGAGGTTAAGGAGATTTGAAAGAGATTCTACAAAAGAGAAAGTGGAGAGACATTAGGGCCCCATAAAAATCAATCAGCCATCTAATGTTTGGCTCCACTGGAGAGGAGATGAATGAGGTTTATTAGGTCTATTGTCACATGTACTCACGTGAGGACAGTGAAAAGTTTACAAGTCGTCACATGTGACACAATCTTAGATACAAAGCTTTCCGTCCTTCCCCCTTCCTCCCACCCGCCCCCGCCCCCACCTCCAAGATACAAAATCTTGGTAGAAATCAGAAAAACAAAGAAAATAAAATTAAGTGTCAAATATTACGGCATTTCCTGCAGTAGTGGAAAAACACAGAAAATCAGTTCATTGTTCAACAACAGAGTCCATAAGCGTCTGGCCATGCTGAATTCACACTTTACATCAGGAGTCGACCTCCCCCACTCCGCTGCCTTATCGCCTGTTTCTGCTCGAAGGGTGAGGTCCCACGCAAAAACTTCACGTCGGTATTTACTGTGGAGGAAAATGCGGAAGAGAGGAAAGTCAGAGAAATAAAAATAAGTGATCTTCGAAACGAGACCACATTACAGTAGTGGAAGAGCTGACGGTCTTAAAATGCATAACCATAGGTTAAAAACCCGTGACATGTTCAAATGTATCCCGGAATCACTGCAGGAAGCTGGGGAAGGAACTGTGCTAGCACGGGCTGAGATGTTTGTATCATTCCTTAGAATTCTGGTGAAGGGTTACTGGATCGTTAATTCCGACTTCTCTGCACAGATGTTGCCAGACCTGTTGAACTTTCCCATAACCTTCTGTCTTTCTTACTTATTTACAGAATCTGTAGCCCTTTCAATTTTTTTTTATTTGTATCATTGACAGCCACGGGTGAGTACTTGAAGGCATCTAATGTGGCAACATTATTTTCAAAAAGGCTGCCAGGAACTGCAGACCAGTGACTCTGACATTAGATATGGCTAACTGTGTATAGGAGCTTCTTAGAGACAGGATTTACATACATTGGGAAAAACAAGGACTGATTAGAGATAGTCAGCATGGCTTGTTGTGTGGGAGAACTGGTCTCAAATATAATTTACATAGGTGACCAAGAAGAGAGATGAAGGGCAATCAGCACATATTGTCTACATGGACCTCAGCAAGCCCCAACATTTGGGAGAGCTGGGCAATTTGATACAGCAATGTCTTAACAGTCGGAGGGAGAAGGTGCTGGGAGAGATTTGTTGTTTCTACTGGTCGCGTGTGACCAGCGGTGTGCCACAAGAAGCAGGATGCTTCTTTTCATTGTTTTTGTAAATGATTTGGATGGGAATGTAGGAACCTTGGAACGTAACTTTGACGATGAAACCCCTCCAAATTATTTGTTATAGTGGGTCGTGAAAAAGCTTCCGGAAAAGAACAAAGGCTCAGTGGTTCGTATTGTTGCCTCAATGCACCAGGATCGCAGGTTAGATGCCAGCCTCGGGCAACTTTCTGTGTGGAGTTCACACATTCTCCCCGTGTCTGCCTGGCTTTCCTACGGGTGCTCTGGTTTCCACCCATAATCCAAAGATGTGCATGTCAGATGAATTGGCCATGCCAAATTGCCCATAAGTTAGGAGCATTTATCAGAGGGAAATGGGTTGGGTTGGGTTAACTTCGGAGGGTCGGTGTGGATTTGTTGGGCAGAAGGTCCTGTTTCCACACTATAGGTAATCTAATCTTGATCTACTGGGCCAATGGCCTGAGGAATGGCAGATGGAGCTTCTTTCTGTTAAATGTGAAATGTTGCATTTTCAAAGTTTGTGAGAAGATTTGTAGCTCGGGTGTTCGTTGTTGTGGTTCTGTTCGCCGAGCTGGGAATTTGTTTTGCAGACATTTCGTCCCCTGTCGATGGGCTTCCTCAGTGCTTGGGCACCTCCTGTGAAGCGCTTCTGTGATGTTTCCTCGGCACTTAAAGTGATTTGTCCCTGTCGCTTCCAGTTGTCAGTTCTAGCTGTCCACTGCAGTGGCTGGTATATTGGATCCAGGTCAATGTGTTCGTTGATAGAATCTGTGGATGAGTGCCATGCCTCTAGGAATTCCCTGGCTGTTCTCTGTTTGGCTTGTCCTATAAAAGTAGTCCTATAAAACTACTATTATAGGACAAGCCAAACAGAGAACAGCCAGGGAATTCCTAGAGGCATGGCACTCATCCACAGATTCAATCAATAAGCACATTGACCTGGACCTAATATACCGGCCACTGCAGCGGACACCTCGAACTGACAACCGGAAGCGACAGGGACAAATCACTTTAAGTGCCGAGGAAACATCACAGAAGCGCTTCACAGGAGGTGCCCAAGCACTGACGAAGCCCATAGTCAGGGGACGAAATGTCTGCAACACAAGTTTCCAGCTCGGCGAACAGAACCACAACAATGTTGCATTTTGTTCGACAAACCAACGCAGGATTTACACAGTTAACGGTTGGGCCCTGGGTATTGTTTTCCAACAGAGAAACCCAGGTTGCTGGCACATAGTTCTTTGAAAGTGGAGTCGCAGGTCGACAGGGTAGGGAAGAGGGTATTATACATGCTTACCTTCAACTGACACACCATTGAGTATAGGAATTGGGACATCATGTTGTGACCATGCACGAGACTGGTAAGAACACATTTGTGTACTGAGTACAATTCTTGTCACCCGTCTACAGGAAGGATGTTATAAACTGGAAAGGAGACAAAATATTTTAAATGATGTGGCGGAGATGGGAGGTTTTGAGATATATGGCAAGTCTGTGATTTTGTTCCCTTTGCATAGGAGGATGTGAGGTTATCCTACAGAGGTTTATAAAATCATAAGGGGCACATATAGGATGCACGGCCAAGGCCTTTTCCCCACAGTAAGTGTGTCTGAAACCAGAGAGGATAGGTTTCAGGTGAGAGGGAAGATATTTAAAAGGGATCTAAGGAGCAGTTGTTTTTCACAGAGGATTGTATGTATATGTAGCCAGCTATCAGAGGAACTGGTACTGCTGAGTACAATTACAACATATAAAAGCCAATTGGATGGGTACATGTCCAGGAAAGATTTGGCCGAGTATGTGCCAAAAGCAGAAAAAAATGGAACTAGTTCCATTTAAGAAACATGATAGAGAGAATTCCTGATGCTGATGTTGTGCTACAGACCTCAGCAGCAGCAGCAGAAGCATAATTATATTCAACCACGATCTGCAACGTTTTCTTCTGGGGATAATCCCTCAGTCTGCCATTACTACGGAAGCTATCTACGGTTCGGTGATAAGTGTGGGTGAACATTCCAGACAGAACCATGTGTACCTAAACCTGATGGCAAACCTTTAACCTACGCACTTACTGCTAACATTCCAAACAGTTGGACTAACATCTGACAGAGCGGGCACAATAATCCCAAGACCAACAGACCAACAGTCCGGCCACATTCAGTCATAAGTGGTGATGGACGGTTAAACAACTCATTGGAGGAGATGGCTCACAAATATCCCCATCCAAAATAATGGAACAGCTCTGTAGCTCAGTGTAAAACACAAGGATGTAGTATCTGCAGCAACCCCAGCCAGAAGCGTTTAATCATTGATCTACCTAACCCTCACATGATTCCCACAGCATCACAAATGCCAGTCTTAAATCAATTCGATTGTCTGCACGTGACGTGAAGAAACGACAGAACACAGTCACCTGACAAAGTCACTGGGCCCTGACATCATTCCTGCAATGGGACTGAAGAGTTGTGCTGTACAACAAGCTGTGTCACTGGGAAATGGTTTCATTTCAGCTCCAACTCTGTTTTCTCCCTGGCAATGTGGAAAATTACTCAACTATGTCCTATTCTCCAAGAGGGCAATAATTCATTAAGAACATGTACCACACCCTCAGACTCATCACTACAGTGAAATTCGTGGAAGTTCTTCTTGACAGCTGTCGAGCTGCACAGAAATGGCCAAGCAAGGCGATCAATTGTATCAAATTGCTCCGAGGTCGAAAGGATAGACCCAGATGGAATTCATGATTTGGAGATGCTGGTCTTGGACTGAGGTGTACAAAGTTAAAAATCACACACCACCAGCTTATAGTCCAATAGTTGTAACTGGAAGCACTTGCTGTCAGAGCGCTGCTCCGTCATCGAGTTTTGTACTTTTGGAGTTTTTGCATTTAACCCCGGATACAGCACCGATCTTTAGCCTCCCTATCGGAAAAAGGAAGGGGAAGTACGGTCCTACCGACTCTGTCGAGGCTTCCTTCCTGACATCTGACAGCTTGTGACAAACATTACAGAGCTTTCCCATAGACTGCACAGAAACATCGGGAAACGAGTAAGCCATTCAACACGTTAAGCATCCCCCATTCCAGTTCTTGAACATCTCCCTGATGCACTTCTCCCCCAAAATGTATGCATCCCTCAATGTTATCAACAAATGGAAAAAATATTAAATATTAACTTCAGCAGTCCCTTCGATCCATCGTTTTGTACCCCCACTCAATGTAATGATGTCTGATCCTTTATCTTCAAACCATGGTCCTGCGCTATCTCTTCCTATTTAGCGTCTATGCATATTCAGTGCGTTTGATCTCACAGGCTCGAGTGGGACAGAATTCTCCAAGTTCAACAGTCTCTGGGTGCAGATATATATTCTCGTCTCAATGCAGAATGTCGTGGCTGTACCTCATAATGTGGCCTCTTGTTTCAGAAGTCCCAGCCAGGGGAAGTATCATCCTTGTTTCGAATCTGTCTCACCGTCACAGGTCCATATTATTTACTCAGATCTCCACTCATTTTCCTAAAGCCCTTGGAATACAGGCTCAGTTCACACAAAGTATGTTCCCACAACATGCCTGATATCCCAGAGATCCTTCACTGCACTCCCTGAAGGTCAATTTTGTCCTTTATTATGGACAGAAATCAAAACTGCACATAATGTTGCACAATATTAGACAAGGGTTCTCACCAAATTGGAGCTGCCGTAAGACACGTTTACTCCTGTTTTCAAATTCCCTTGAAATGACGGTCAATACACCATTTATCTACCTAAATGTTGCTTTCAGTGACGAGTGTACAAGAAGATCCAGATTATTTCCAATATTACAGCTAACCACTTAGTGGGTATATGTACACTAGTCACTGTGTCAATGCCATTCCCAGTACTGATCTCTGGCGCCAGAACTCACAGCTGTGGATGAACCTCGAGGGTCTGTGCAGATAAAAACAAGAAAATCTGCATAAGTCCCATAAAAACAATATTTTTAACCTATCCCTTTTTAAATGGCAGGCTACTGACCTATTGTTCCCGCGAAAGTACACATCACATTTACATATATTGGTCTGCATCTGCCATGTACTTGTCCATTCATCCCATTGTCTCAGTCACCTTGAAGCATTTGATATCCCTCTTACCTACTCGCAGTCAGACAGCGTTTAGTGCTGTCAGCAGGCTTGGCAATATTGCACTTGGGTCCGACAAACCAACGTTTGAGGTATATTGGGAATACCTGAGGCCCAAGGCCCAATTCCTGTCACACACCACGATATGTACAACCCCAAAAAAGTGTTCTCACACTCAGGGATCAGTTCAGAAGCCCCCTCTGGACTTTCCGGTTTTCTGCCGTTCATTGAGTACTTCCCCTGTCTGCGTTTTTACTTCTGAGGTGCATCGCCTCATATTTATCAGTGTTACATTGCATCTGTCGTTGATCTGGCCATTCCATCTACATGTTCCTTTTACATAAGACCTTCCTCCTCATCGTCAAACAAACACTTATTAACCACATTCCCTCACCACCCTCAACATCCATATCTCCATTATTTTAGAGTACCCCAAATAGGAAGTGACACAGCACTGATCCTTGTGTTACACGTCTCCAGTCACACAAACAGCCTTCTGCCACCACCCTCCTTCTCCTTCCTCTGAGATTGTTTTGGATATAACTTGCTAAGTTAACCTTGATACCATAAGATTATAATTAATTTATCAGTTTCCCATGCGGTGCTTTGTCAATGGATTTGGTGAGAAAACCATTAAAAGAACATCTTGAAAAATTCCAATAAAATTCATTAGGTATGACTTCCCTCCGATAAAGCCATGGTGACTGTCCTTGATGAAACATTGCCTCTCAAATGGAGATCCATTTTATCCTTCTTCTTATTCTCCAATAGCTTCCCTTAAAGTGATCTGATACTCACTGATCTACAGTGCCCTGGTCTTTCTGCACCACCCTTCCAGTACAGTGTACCCGCATCCATCCTCTAAGTTCTCTCTCCTGTCACCAGATTCAATATATATATAAAAAAATTGGGCAGGTCTTTTCTTCCTTCTCTTCAACAACAGCCTGGGATAAAATGCATCCGGATCATTTTTATCCAATTTTTAGACCAGCTAAAACCATCAATCGAAGATCACATCTTATATGAATTTGCTAAATAGCTACCCACTCCATCTTCTCAAATTCTGTCCATGCCTCCTCCTTCACACACACATGCTTTTTCATGGGGTCTAACTGTTCACTTGTAATATTATTCTGCTTGATGTCCTTGTGGAAAATCTTAGGACTCTCCCCAATCTTGCCTGCTACCAAATCTCCAAGTCGCTGTTTTATTCAGCCCTTTCTGTGTGAACTTCCTCGTTTTCATTAAGATTGCTTTTCAATCGTTGAAACTCGAGATAACATAGGCCGAGTTCCCTCACCAGACAATCTTAACATCTGTGGGATTAATCTGTAGAATGTCCTTTCAGTATATGTTGCCAGTATATTTTTCCCTAGATCAGGACACCGAAACTTTATACAGTATTAAAGGCACAGTCTCAGCAACACTCGGTGTAAGCGAGGGAAGACATATTTACCTTTTTTAAAAGTAAATTACTGTAGATGCTGGAATCAGTACTGAAAACAAGAAATGCAGAAGACCACAGCTGTTCAGACAGCACCAACGGAGAGAGAGCAAATTAATGCGTCCAGTCTGGATGACGTTTCGTTATCTACATTCTGATTCCCATTAAATAAAGGTAAACCGAAAATCTATCTTCATGTTTCCACATGTTTCTCCAATACCCATTTCTTCAGTTTCTGTCTCATAGCCTGCTGTGGCATTTCTTTAAAAAAAAATCCTCCTGAATATACAATTATATCATATCTGTTGTTCTCCATTGTTTATATCTACAAGCGATATCTTCAAGAAAAAATGACTGAAAATTGCAACTCCCCTTTCATATATGCATTCTCTTGAAGTTTGCTATTACTTTCTAAATGACCAATACCACATTTGTTATAACAGATTTAAACAGATTCCCTCCTGTGCATGACAAGTTACTTGGTCTATACTTCTCCACTTGTCCTCTTCTTCCCTTTTTGGATCGTAGAATGCATTTATAATCTTCCAAATTGCACAAGAGAAGTAATGTGCTACCCAATGCAATCAATCTGTGCATTGGCTCTCTCTCTGAAATTTCAATATGAAGTACATTTGTTCTGTCAGACTTATCAATCACTAACCCGCCTATGTTTTCAAACACGCCTCGTTACTAATATGAACGATTTTAGTCTTTAGTTACACAAGTCTCATGGTCACTTTGTATTTCTGTGATGTTATGTATTCCTCCACGAAGACAGACACAATATAACGAGTTAGATTCCCTGCAATTTCTCTTTTATCAGCAATAAATTATCCTATCCATATTTGTTCCCCACTGCTTAACATTTGAAGTGGATTTAAAATTTCCTTTCAATTATTGTCAGAAGCTTTTCATTCGTGCTTATGTTACTTTTTTATTTTGCATTCTTGATGTCTTTTTAATGCCCTTATCAATTTCTTACTCCTCCTTCGTTCCAATGAACCCATTTTTCTGATCGACTTTCCTTGATATAATACAATTTTTATCTTTGTCTGTTAATCATGGTTGAGCCACCTTATCCTTTTGCCATATGCGCCTTGAGGATATATGTATACTGTGCAACTTACAGTGTTTCGATAAATGAAGGGCGGCACGGTAGCTCAGTGGTTATCACTGCTGCCTCACAGCACCAGGAACCCGGGTACAATTCCCGCCTCGGGCAACTGTCTCTGTGGAGTTTGCACATTCACCCCGTGTCTGCGTGAGTTTCCTCCAGGTGCTCCGGTTTCTTCCCACTGTCTAAATGTGTGAAGGTTAAGTGAATTGGTCATTCTAAATTGTCCATAGTGTTAGGTGTAGAGGAATGAGGCTGGGTGGGTTGGTGTGGATTTGTTGGGCCGAAGAGCCTGTTTTCACACTGTAGGGAATCGAATCAACAGAAAGGGCCTGTCTTCCAGTGTATCTTTATGACGCACTTTTAAAATTGCCACCTGCTGCTCACGCATTCATGACTCCAGTCAGATACACACATTTTAATTTTTAAAAAGTTTGTATTCAAACGTCATTTAAAATTTAATATATTAAGATGGTTATTTCCAAAGGGTCCTTTTCCGCATGGTTTTCAAATAGGTCTTCTGATCACACAGCAACTTCTAAACAGCCTGATCTCGAGTTCACTGTTCAACATATTGTTCAAGGAAAGCAGCTCATACACACTCATGAAACCCATTTTCCCAGCATTAACATTAACTTCGATTCACATTGTTTAGATGCGATTCTAATTTCTCCATAATTACTGCTGTACCCAAAACCTTGTATTTCTATTTTCCTATTTTGTAACATACGCACCATTTGTGTCACAACATTGACATTGATAAATACCTCCCATCAATATTTGATTATCCTTGTTGTTTCTAAACTCCACTTTAGCAGATTCTGTGGAATCTGAGCGACGTGGGATCGAGGAAAATTAATAGCCGATTCAGCGAAATGTTTGGCCAAGGCATGTTTGAACATTGATATTATCTCGCCGCATCCTACACGTTCTTCACAAGTGTCATTCTGACATTTTCACCATTTCTCCCCTTATGCTCGTGAAGTAGAGAAGAGCAAAATATTTCAACAATGCTGTGCATTCCCCCAGACAACTGAGACCGCTCTAACTGGTGTGGTAACCTTACAGCAAGGCAGGTAAAATGTTGCTGCTGCTGTACAGTATGTTCGTGCGATCAAACCTGGAGTAGCGTGTACAGATTTAATCTCCACACTGAGTAAAGGATATTTGAATTAACCAAGAGATTGTTCCCTTAACTTCATTCCACGGTGAAGATTTTAATCATAGAATCGCTATAGTGTGGAAGCTGGTTATTTGACTCATGGACTCCGCATTGAGCCTCAGGAGACCATCACATCCCAATCCGAAACACTGCTCTCGTTCAAACATTCCCTGAAACCCTGCACTTTCCATGATTAGTGTATCGAGCCTGCACATTCCCGGACATCCTGGTTAATTTAGCATAGCAAATCCACTTAGTCTTCAAATTTTGGGACTGTGTTTCAATACTGGAATATCAATGGAAACCTTTGACAGACACGGGGAGAATGTGCAAACCCCGCATAGAGCGTTAACTAAGGAGAGAATTGAACGCGGTTTTCTTGCGCTGAGAGGCAGCAGTGCTAACGACTGAGCTACATTCTATCGGTCTTAGAGCTTGCCTACATAATAAATGAGCAGCATACACTTGTTTCTACCTTGGGTCTTTTCCCACGGGAGGTGAATGTAACAACTACCACTTTACAGAATCACAGTGTGGCCGCTGACTTCCTGAAGGCTCTGCGTGGTCCCTCATCATAGATCACTTTGCAAGAAATAGATTACATTTTTGACATATTCAATTTAAACATTGCTCACTCGCACGAAGATTCAGCATAACACGCAATTAGTACAAATTGCAGCGATGGGATGCAAGCCCTCAGCGACTTTCACAGTGAAGCTTACAAACAGCACCTTACGTTTCTCGGCCACACCGCCACGCAAAACTGAACCCATAAACAGGATTTGAATCGAGCTCCTGAGGACATTACTACATTTCCGGCTGCATAGGGAAGTGCACAATCACCTCAACTGAACACAACATTGTCTGATGGGGGGACAAGCCCAGTTTATGGGAGTGGGAGCGCTGTTACCTTCAAACACAGGAAGCACGTATAATAGATAATTAACAAAATTAACATTTGCTGTGTAATCCAAAAGAGATTACTTTGCTAAATCTAACACTTTGCTAAAATTTTAAGTAGACAGCCAAATTTTGCTGGATTCTACTTGCCCTTACAAGTCTTGCAAAACTGTCAGAATCCGCAATAGTCAGGGAAAACATAAACTTCATATCAATAGCCGAATGTTCCCAGTTCCTGTCCTCGAGAAGGATCAACGAAATGTAGTACAAAAAGTATATGTGAAAGTTGTGCAGCCCCTCACATACGGCAATTGCAAAATGTATTGAGCCCCCTGCAGAAGTTACAACAAAGCTTTCTCTTTGCTCTTGCTGGAATTTGATTCGAATCGATTTAATTTCCACGACTGTAAACTTGGGGGCTCGTCCGGGACCCCACGACTGGGTAAGAATCCGAGTATTCCCAGGAGATGTAGGCGCCAATGAATTCTTCAATCTTATTAATCCGCTTAATTCCCCATTTAAGAATTGTCCTACTCTCCCGATATTCCATCAGGGCCCGTTCTGTTCTTAGCTACTTGGACGTTATGTACGCTTCCCTATTCCTCTTGGCTACTCGCCCCATTACTCCTGTCATCCACGGTTCACGAATCTTGTCTTTCCGATCCTTTGCTTTCTACAGGGTATGAAAATGTGTTGCTTGAAAAGCGCAGCAGGTCAGGCAGCATCCAAGGAACAGGAGCATGCCTATCCTGTACTATCTTTACACTATCTTTGAAAGCCTTCCACATATGAAATGTGGACTTCCCTTCAAATAGCTGGTCCCAATCCGCATTTCCCAGCTCCTGCCTAATTTTGATACAATTGGCCTTGGCCCAGTTTAATACTCTTCCCTTAGGACCACTCTAATCTTTGTCCTTAAGTATAATAAAACCTCCATATTTGTGGTTACTGTTCCCAAAAAATCCTCCAACGCAACTTCTACCACTTCACCTGGATCATTCCCCAACACCAGGTCCAATATGGCCTCTTCCCCCGTTTGACTATTGACATACTGCACCAGAAAACTCTCCTAGCCGCTTCTTATAAATTCTATCCTATCCAGACCTCAGACACTAAATGTCTGCCAGTCAATTTTGGGAAAATTAAAATGTCTTACCACCTCGACACTGTTGGCTCGTCATCTTTCCATAATCTGTTCACCTATTTGTCCTTCTACCTCACACTCACTGTTGGGAGGCCTGTAATACAGCCCCAACAATGTAACTGCACCCTTCATATTTCTCAGTTCCACCCATAATGCTTCACTCCTAAAGCCCACCATAATTCCCACCTTTTGCAGAGCCTTGATATCATCCCTGACCAGCAATTCAACTCCTCCCCACCTTTTTACGTCTCTCCCTGCCATGGCTGAAGCATTTATATTCTGGAACATTTAGTTGCAAATCTGGCCCTTCTTTCAACCAAGTCTCTGTGACTGTAATACCGACATAATTCCAGGCGCCAACCCAAACCCTACATTCATCTGCCTTCCCCACGAGTCACCTCGCATGAAAGTATATGCACTTGAGGCCACCATTTCTTTGCGTTCATCTGCTCTCTGCCTACTCTTCCCCTTGTTAATGTTAACTTCATGATTCTTATCGTCTCCAGTTTCCACCTTGTTGTCTTCTTCTCTGCAATTCTGGTTTCCAGCCCTCTGTCACATTAGTTAAAATCCTGCCCAACAGCAGTAGCAAAACTCCACTAAGGACGTTAGTTCCAGTCTGTTCAGGTGTAGACCATCTAATTTTCAATAGTGCCACTTTCCCTAGAACCGGTGCAAATGTCCAACAAACCTGAACCTCCTACACCATCCCACAAGCCACGAGTTCATCCTGCCGATTCTTTCATTTGTATGCTGGCTAGCATGTGGTACCAGTAGTAATCCCGAGATCAGTGCCATTCATAGTCTGGGAAATTTTTCCCTTTTGCATGGCAGGGTGAGTGGTGAACTTGCAAAGTGTTATTATAATGATGGACATGGATAGGGTGAATAGCCAAAGTCTTTTCCCCAGAGAAGAGTTGTCCAAAATCAAAGGTACACTTTTAAGGTAAGAGGGGAGAGACTTAAAACAGATCGAAGAGTTAGTTGTTTCGCACAGACTGCTATGTATATGCAATAAGCTGCCAGAGAAGGCAGTACAGGGAAATACAATTACAACATTTAAAATACAATTCAATGGATACATGAGTCGGAAAGGTTTGGAAGGCGATATGCCAGATGCAGACAAATAGGATTAGTTCACGTTAAGAAACCTGGTGAGCGTGGCCACGTTGGGCAGAAGGGTCTCTTTGCATATTGTGTGAATCTAAGACCCTATGATATTATAAATTTCTTTCATCACCAATGCTTTGCTGTTCTCAGCTCATTTCTAGGACAAATATCCACTTCAAAGATCGTGCTCCTCTTACTTTGATGATAACATTCTTAACATTGATGTAGTACCGCAAACCACAGCAGCAGCAGCAGCAAAATGGTATTGAACCACGACCTGAAGCCTTTTGCCCGGTATACTCCCTCAGTCTACCATTACCAACGAGCTGATCTATGATTCAGCGATGAGTGTGTTGCACATGCAAGTTAGAAACGTGTGGACTGAAACCTGATCACAATCTGTTAATGTTACTGGACTGGATTGGTTACATTCCAACCAGCAGAACTAACATCTGAAAGAGAAGGTGAAATGCTTTCAAGACCAACAGATCAGATCGAAACTCTTCAGTCCTGCCCCATCCATTCGTAAATGGTGATGGAAAAATAAACAGCTTACTGGAGGAGATGCCTCCAAAATATCCTATTATTAGGAATGGAATAGCCCTGCGCATCAGGATAAAAGCAAAGCATGCACTATTTGAACTATCATCAGCCAGAAGTGTTCAGTCGATGATCCACCTCACCCTCGCCATGATACCTACAGAATCACAGATTTCCGTCTTCAACCAATTTGATTCACTGTACCTGACGTGACGAAACAGCTGAATATAATAGCTATAACAAAGACAATGGGCCGTGACACCATTCCTGGAATAGGACTGAAAACTTCTGTTGCATGTTGTCTCTGGGGAAACTGTTTCATTCCAGCTCCAACTCTCACAGCTCCCTAACAACGTGGAAAATTATTTAGCTGTGTGCCATCCCCTAAGAGGAGAATAATTACAATTTGACCAATACGACCGCTTCAGTCCCATCAAGACAATAACATTGGTGGGAGTTCTTTTTGACAGAGCTGTCAAGCATCTCAGAAATAGCCTGCTCAGTGTGGTTTTGTGATAGGTTCCCATGTTGAGATAGTGCTGTTGTGGAAATGTCATTGGATTACTAATCCAGGCCAGGCTAATGGTCTGACAGCTGGTGGAAGTTAAAAACAATTAATAAAATGCTGAGATCTAAAGTCTAGTATCAGTAACAGTGACCCTGAATTCAGCATCGACTGGAAGCACCACTTTATTCCCCAATGTACTTTCAGAACGCAAATCTCGCTTGTTTTCCTGGTCTGGCCTAAACATGACGTCAGACACACAGACATATGCTGAACTCTTCAATAGTCTCTGAAAGGGCCAAGCAAGAAAATCAATTGTACCGCATTGCTCTGAGGTCTTCAAGGATAAACCGGATAGAACACCCATCACCAGCCTCAGAATTGCAAAAAAAAACATCCGAATACACAGTCCTTTCGATCTTCAGAGCCCTCCTTGCGAACACGTGGCTGCTTGTGACAACATTTGCCGAGATTTCCCACAGACTGCACAGAAGCATCGGGAAAGGAGTAGGTCATTCAACACATTGAGCCTCCGCCCATTCTAGTTCATTTGAGAATATCCCATCAATACACTTTACCCACACAATGTGCATATTCCTTACTATTATTAACTATTATAAAAATATAAAAATAGACATTTGATTAATCCTTTGGGTTCATTGAGTTTTCTACCATAATCCAAAAATAAAAGCTGATGCTCTATCTCCACAACATACACCTGTTCTCTCCCTCTCGTGTATAGAAATCCTCACTTATATTCAGTGCCTTGACTTCCACAACCATATGTGCGAGATAGTCCCCCAGGTTCACCAGTGTCTGAGCGCAGACATTTATTGTCATCTCAATGCAGAGTGACCTTTGGGCACTTATTTTAGACGTCCAAGCCAAGAGAATTATCATCCCTGCTTCCAAGCGGTCTCACCCTGTCATAGAATTATATATGTCACTGAGATCTCCACTCATTTTCCTAAACCCCAAGGAATACAGGCTCATTCGTCCCATACTCTTTTCCTACACAATCCTTTTATCCCAGAGATCAGTCCGGCTCTACTTCACTGCTCTCCCTCAATGTCTGGTGTCGTTTGTTAGTTAAGTATTCCAAAACTTCACACAATCCTCCACAATGTTCAAGAGGAGGTATCATCAAGCCCCTGTACAGTTGCAGTGAGATACCATCACTGCTGGACACAAATCCCCTGGAAATGAGAAACACAACATTTCTCTTCTTAACTGCTTTCTGTTCCTGCAATATTGCTTTCGCTGACTGTAGTGAAAAGAGATCCAGATCCTTTTCTGCGCTACAGCTACCCATGTGGGTCTATATACACTGGTCAGCGTGCCAATGCCATTCCCAGTATTGACTTCTGGCTTCAGAACTCACTGTCCTGCATGGTTCTCGGAGGGGTTTGCAGCAGGAAACAGGAAAATGATCATAATTCACCTTATTCTAACAACATTCTTTCACCAATGCCTTTTCAAATGGTATTTTGCTATTCTATTTTTCCCACCAAAGAGCACAACATCAGATCTACACACAATACTTTTCATCTGCCACGTATTTGCCCAGTCACTCACTTGTCTCAATCACCTTGGAGCATTATTGCATCCTCCTCACCCACGACCATCCAACATCGGTTAGTGCCATCAGCAGACTTGGAAATATTGCATTTGCTCCTCTCAATCAAATGTTTGAGATGTACTGGCAATAGCTGTGGCCGAAGTACCACTGTCTGTGGTATTCCATGATGCTTCTGATACAAAAAAGGATATCTTTAAACCGATACACTGCTTCCTGTCAGCTCGCCCATTCTAAAACCATGTTCATGTATTAGCCTCATTACCACTCGGTTTGATTTTGCACTCTCGGCTTGGGACTTTGAAAAATATTCCTAAAATCTGAAATGCACTGTATCCACTGTTTCTCTATACTGCATCGGACAGTCATGTTAACTTTGTCGATAACTATTATTTGCAACACAAAAACGTTTCTCCCAAACCTTCTATTTACAAACATCATTGTACTGTCGGGAGTGTGTTGCTGGAAAAGCACAGCAGGTCAGGCAGCAACCGAGGAGCAGGAGAATCAACGTTTCAGACATCAGCCTTTCAGCAGGAATGAGGCTTGTGGAACAAAGCTGAGAGTTAAATGTGACGGGGTTGGGGTTTAATGCAAGGTAGTTGAGAAGACGATATGTATTTAAAAGTGAAGGAGAAGGTGATAGGTCTGAGGGAGGAGGGATGGACAGTTCTGGTGGGCGGTGTCGAGTTGGAGACTTGGGATTGGAATTAAGTAGGGCGAGAGGAAATGAGGAAGCTGTTAAAATCCACATTGATCCCGTGTGTTTGTAGGGTCCCAAGGCGAAATATGAGGCATTCTTCATCCAGGCGTCGAGTAGCAACGGTTGGCTGGATCTGTATGTCAGTGATGTAGAGGGAGCGGGCGTTGAAGTTTTCAGCAACAGGGCGGTGGGGTTGGTGCGTGCGGGTGACCTAGAGATGTTCCGTGAAATGATCCACAAGAAGGGAAGACAGAGCGTCTTGTCTTCCCTTATAGATTCTGCTTGTCTCCCTGAATGTCTGAGGTTGCTCACAGTACAACCTCCAACATAACATCCCCAGCACCTGCACTCACTTTTCAATAACAGGAAAATGCCAGAAGTCCCTAATCTGCAAGATAGATGCTTGACGCTTTACAATATTACTCGAGGGACTTCCTCATGTTACTGACAGCACAATCAGCTGAGAGGGATAAACAAGCGGTCAGTGGACAGGCACAGACCAAGATACAAAGACATAAATCAAAGCTGCTGAATGCCCTATGTCCGACATGGAGCACCATATCGGACACACTGGGAAGTGAACAACGACCCGACACACACCATTTCATTTTTTCTGATGTTCAACATGCCAACACTCGACACATGGGGAGTCAAAAACCAATGTCAGGGAAAGACACAGAAAGACAAGTGATTAATTAATGACTGACATGTTGTGAACTTATGGATAAGGAGACAGAAGAATAGAACTAACTGGAATAGTGAGACAATGGTTGGCCCAATCACAAGGATTAGAAAATTCAATAAAGTCATTGTCAGATCAGTAGAAATGGTTTGTTACTTCAAATTCTGAATTTTCCTCATAGAACCGCCCCAGACACCATTAACGGGACAACGTACCAGCCAGAATGGAGAGCTGTGCGGACCGTTCTACTGCAGTACCACATAAATTGGGCTATCTGCCCAGCATGGGGAACATTGCAAACCATTGCCATATATCACTCTTATGCTTGCATTTGAGAAATGCGTTGCGTTGCATGGGGGGGATATGCAATCCATCGAGTGACAGTAAATGAACTCCCATAAATGTATGGTTCTGTATCTCATTTGCACCAGTATAAGGTAATACATTATGTGCATTTGTGTGCGTGTGTTTTTGGTCATCGATATAAAAACCGTTTTATGAGATAGAATACACACGGAGGAAATCATTTTAAATGTGAACAATTGGCAAAGGTTTGGGTAATCAACATAGAGATACTAAGCACCAATAAACAGAGAATGTTTCTTTTTTAATTTTTTGTGATTTACATATGAAAGAAATAATCTGGATCTTTTTCAATATATAATTTCAATTACATCACACTGTAAACTTTTGCCATAAATTCTGATGGACTATAACTTGGTGATTTTTAACTTTGTACACCCCAGTCCAACACCAGCGTCTTCAAATCATGACTGAACAAATGGGTTCAGTTAACCCCTTCCTTACAGAATTATTATATCATAATAAAAGGGAACATTTACTCGGTCTGGATGGAATGGCCTTATCCTATCCCTCTGTACCAGGCTTAATCGGCTGAATGGTCTTCTCGTTAGCGTGTATAGCAGGCCGGCGGCATTAAATGACGGAGCAACCCATGGAAAATGAACAGCCAGTAAACAGTATTTGCTGTAGCTCTCACCCTTCTCAGTTACGGAAAAAACATACAGCACTATTTACTCCAGGTGTCCTTTCATTAACACCTCGTACACCTGCAGCACCACTTCTCTACGTTTTGACCAATTCCTTTTGCAAAATGTGCCAAATTTCAGCTTTCCACCTCTTTCCGTGGTTTAAGGCGCGTGTATAACCTCATATCCCTCTGTTTCAGGCACATGGTGTCAGATTAGTTTCTCCCCGTTCCTGAGAAGCAGTCTCGGTGCTCTGAAAGATGTTTCAATGTTCTGAAAGGCCTTAATAACTGATCATTAAAACATGGAGCAGCATTGCAAAAAGTCAGCGAACAAGCAACATTTTTACGTTGCTTTGTGGCCTCTAGACATGGCCCCATCAGATATTTTATACAGCTGGTCTGTTGTTTTATCTCTGTCTTGTTTTTATAAACAGGTTGGGACATGTACAATCCTGCACTGATCTGGCACTATTCACACATACAAGAATTAAAATGATTGAAAGATTTATGGTCTCTCCCTCAGCCACTGTCATCCATTCCGTTGTTGCAACACGGCGGTAAAAGCTTCTGCTAATTAAAGCACGCAGACAGCAAAGCTCATCTTACCTCATAATCTGTTAAAGCATGGGTGACAGAGGACGACCCCAAATATCACTGTTTAATGAAAAAAACTTAAAATGCTTTTCTTTAACTCCAAAAGTGATCATTAAATAACAAAATATTCCAACTCCGAGCTTCCTT
The DNA here is from genome assembly GCF_047496795.1 of Chiloscyllium punctatum. Classification (NCBI taxonomy): domain Eukaryota; kingdom Metazoa; phylum Chordata; class Chondrichthyes; order Orectolobiformes; family Hemiscylliidae; genus Chiloscyllium; species Chiloscyllium punctatum. Next base: position 6,080,048 of record NC_092786.1, read on the forward strand.
TGTATCAAATATTTAGCTAACTTCTCTGTAACAATATACTGATCCAATATAGCCCCTATTAAATTTACAGCCTATAATTTTCAAAACCAGCCAGCAGTGTTGATGCTCCTCTGCAGGCCCCGGGACGTCTACGGCATTCTGCTACAGATTTTTTTTTATATATGGGTAAAATAGTTCCTTTTAGAGAGAGTTGCAGTCGTTCAATGGCAGAAGGTGTTCTTTTTATTGCTAACTGTCGGTAATATTGGCGTTTATACCCCAAAACACTGGATCGTCTCATTGGTTTAATACTGTCAAAACAGTAAAATTCAAATTCGATTGCCTTTTAGAGTATTGGGGCATTATTGGGGCATAATGTGAACAGGTTGGTTGAATTCGAAATGCTGTAAAAACAACAAGGCAACAAAGTTTCTTACGCAACAGCCAAAATGTTTCATTTTCAAATTGTTCAGGACACTTTGTGCCTGCAGTCAGCCACACGACAGCTTTTCAACTTTCTCTTAAAGGTATTCGTTCAATTTCATGCTTTCAACTTCATCACTTTATAACTTCTCCAGAGTGGGTCACCAAATGCTCTAAGTTTCTTGAATGTACACAGCAGCTTAAAACACAACTTCCACGGAAACAATCCCCAGCATTTCCAGTAAATTTTCAATAACCGAATTAAATTAGATGTCACTGAAAGACAAGTTAGAATCCTAGTCTGAATCAAACACAGTTGAAGGGATTCCTCATGCAACTAAGCAAATGATCGGCAAATAGTGGTTATCACGGGCTTTCAGTAAATAGGCTCAGCACAAGTTACAAAGACGTTTCTGAAAGCTGCTGAAATCCCACTGACCAACATGAAGCACCGTGTAGAGCAAAGAAACCGTAAGCTATGCTTTTAAAAAATAAACTTTTCCTCAGCTTCTTAATAGTGGAATCACGAGGGGAAGCATCACTAAAGGCCATGGAATGCTACAGGACAGTTATTCACTTTAAAACTTAATGTCAGTTTGATTAACAACAAATGTGAGGGTTTGGAAAGTAGACAGCGGGAGAAACACTGGGAGAGAGCATTGTCGAAGGATGTGTTCACAGGTTTCAGTATGTTGAAATTAAGACATTTCAACAGCATTTTGCAGTATTTCCAGTAATATGCATAAACAGAATTTTGGTGTGAGCTCAGACAGAGTCAGAGAGTCATGGAGATGTATAACATTGAAATAAACCCTTCTATCCAACTGATCCCTGCTGAACAGATATCGTAAAACAATCTAGTGACACTTGCCAGCATTTTGCCTATATCGGTCTAAACCGTTTGTTGTCATATACCTATCCAAATGCGTTTTAATTGTTGTATTTTTACCCGCCTCCACCACGTCCTGTAGCAGTTCATTCCAAACATACACCACCCACTGCACGAAAAAGTTGCTCCTTAGGTCCCTTTTAATTGTTTTCCCCTCTCACCTTAGATTGTAACCCTCTAGTTTTGGGGAAAAGACCTTTGATATTCACCCTGTCCATGCCCCTTACGGTCCAAGCAACGTAGCCCCAAATTAATCAACCTCTCTCTAAAGCTCAAGTCCCAGAAACATTCTTGTAAATATTTTCTAACTTCTTCAAGTTTCACAGTTCTTTCCCACAGGAGGAGAACTAGAATTGAATGCAGTATTTGAAAAGTGATGGAACTACTGTCCTGACTACAGTCCTGATTCCCTATAGTCAACGCCCTGACCAATAACGACAAACATACCAAAGCCTTTTCACAATCCTGTCTAACTGTGACTGCATTTTCAAGGAGCCATGAACCTGCACTCCCATGTCTCTTTGCTTATCGACACAGGACCTGCTCATTGAGTGTATTCGTCTTGCAATGATTTGCCTCTCCAAATATAGCACTTCACATTTGTCTATTGTAAACACCATCTGCCACTCCTCAGCCTATTGGCCTATGTAATCAAAATTCCGTTGTATGCTGAGGTAACCTTCTTCCCTATCCACTACACCATAAATTTTGGTGATATCTTCAACCTTACCAACTGGTCCTCCTATGCTCATATCCAATATATTCATATAAGCAATGAAAACTAGTGGAACCAGCACCAATCCTTGTGGCACACCTCTGGTCACGGGCTAGCAGTTCAAAAACAACTCTACACCACAACCTTCAACTCCTATTTTCAAGTCAATTTTCTAATTAAATAGCTAGTTCTCCTTGTATTCCATATTAATCTTGTTAACCGGTCTACCATGTGGAAAGTTGTGAAATCTCTTCCTGAGGTCCATTTCAACAATGTACATTTCTCTGCCTCAATGAAGCATCTTAGTCACTTGTTCAGAAATCTCAGTCAAGTTAGCGAGACAGGATTTCCCATGTTAAAATCTACGTTGACTATTCCTAATCAGTCCATGCCTTTCACAATCGATGCAAATCCTGTGCCTCATAATCCTCTCCCAACGGCTTGTCCACCACTGGCGTCAGGCTCACTGCTTTTCCTTATCACCCTTCTTAGATTCTTTTAGTAATGACACCACATTAGCCAAACTCGAGTCTTCAAACACCTGACCTGTGGCTATCCATGATTCATATATGTCAGCATGGGGCCCAGCATTGTTTTCCCTATCTTTTCACGACTTCTATGGTACATCTGATCAGGTCCTGGAGATTTTTCCAACTTTATACGTTTTAAGAACTCCTCTGTAATCCAGCAACTTTCCAAGATGTCATTTTTTATTTCGGAATTCTCTAGCTTCAATATCCTCCTTCACAGTCAATATGATACAAAGTGTTTTTTTAATACCTCCTTCATTTCTTGCAGTTCTGCGCATCGGTAACGTTGTTGATCTCCCGAGTTGCTATTTTCTCTTTAACGCCTTTCTAGAATGCCTTTGGATTCTCCTTAACTTTACTTGCAATAGCTACCTCATGTACCCTGTTTGCCCTCCTGATTTCCTTCTGAGGTGCATTCCAACTGCCTTTAGACCCCTGTGGCGATTCACTTTAAATCTGGAATTAAGAGTCTAATGACGATGATTAATCTATTTTCAATTGTTTGGAAAATCCATCAGATACACGAATGTCCTTTAAGGAAGCAAACTGCGATACTTACCTGGTCTGGTCTACATGTGACTCCAGACACACAGCAATTTTTTTAACTCTGAACTGCCCTATCGGAAATTAGAGATGGCCAATAAATTCTGCCTACCCAATGACACCTTCATCCCGTGACTGAACATTGAAAAAAAAATGGATTCCAGCTGTCTATATCTGATATATGATTCCCACTTATCCAAGAACAGAACCTCAACTTCTCGAGTCATCCGGCATTTCTCACACCTCCCACCTTTACCCTTCACACTAACAGGAGCAGACTGACTCAGAACTCTTGACAGCTTGTTTTTGTAGGCGTCCCTCTTCCCAGCTGGCCACTTACCTGCCACTATAAGGTCCAATCGTATTTTCAAAGTTCGTGCCTAATATCATCAAGTTTGACCTTCCTCCAATTTCGAACTTTACCTTTTAGATCTCGTTCGTCTGTTTCCACCTCTATTTTAAAACTCATAAATTTATAATGACTTGCCACAAATAGTGCCCCCCCCCCCAAAGGTAAGTCACGTTTAGCTACTTCTCTGTGATAGCGAGTAATGGACAAGCAGCTGCAGTTTTGAAACAGGGGATGGGCTCAGAAAAGTCTAAGTTTCTTTGGGCTGAATCTAACAATACTTTGTCTCAGTCACATTTTCATTGAGTGTTACAGGGAATCGTCTGCAGGAGGCCTTGCTAGTTTCCTTTCGAACTCATTTCAGTAAGTACATACCCCACTCCATGGTGTCCTTCTCATTCAATGACAGTTCAATTCTCCCACCCATAATGGTTGGTGACTCTCACCATCTCCTGGATGCTCCTGGATATCCCGCAATCCCTGGCACGAGCGTTATCCTAAAAAGGACAATGGAGGTTTCTCAGTTGGGAGCTATCCTGCACAGTTTACCGTGAGCATTCCAGATAAGCGGAAATTACACAAAGTTTTGTCGACGGGGGCACAGAAATCCTGGTGGATGGGCTAGTATAGAGAAGACCATTCTCTTCCCAGAGGGGGCCAAACCACAAGACCCACCAAGCATGGTCTGAGCTTTCCACCCAGCCTAGTGCAGTATCTGCAGTCTGAAGAAATGCCCAGCAATACAAGGCAAGCATCAACGACCTTCACCGTATTCGCTCTGCTCCCTCATGCTCACTGTATATCTGTTATAGCACCTTCCCCGTGAACAACTCATTCTCCACCACTCTCCATTGCATACAGCATCTTTCCTATCTCTCTCTCTTTTTTCCCTTTCTCTTCAATCCCCCAACAACCTTCTGCTATCCTCCCACATTAATAATACTGCATGGATTCAACACTGCGGATTGACTACGTACTGACACTATGCCAATTCATATGCCAACACAAACAGCACGGCCACCCACTCCCACCCTCACTCCCTCCTTTCCTATCTCCAATTCCAGGATAAAAAGCATGGAATAAGACGGAAAGTGCCAAGCCAAGTGTAGGAGTGCCAGATATCTGTGTCCTCACCTCCTTCCTGCCACCATGTGGAGGGTACACTGGTACAATTTGGAGAGGACTAGGATGCCTCGTGTGGAGATTCGGCGATATCCACGCCCTACAAGTGAGTCAGAAGCAATGTTTATTGAGGGAGAATTCTCACTTTAAACCCACTGGCAGTTCCGTTTACCCACGGCATACCTCAGAAGGTGTGGCCCTGATGCCATCTACCTTGTGTGTCTAGTTCGTACAAATGGAATCCCCACTGTCTCAGTGGGTACGAGGGTGTGCTCATAACACATTGTCCCCAACACCTCCCAGGAAGGAAGCACGGTGTAACTCTCTTGCGCACCCTACTGTAAACAGCTCAGAAACTGAAACGAATCTGTGGTATTTACTGCTCTCCCTAACTGTCCTGGCATCTCCAATAATCTGTGCTCATATAAACCCAGGACCCTTTGCTCTTGGACCCCGTCGAAAAAGATACAGTTTGTTTTAAGTCGTCGTTCAAAGTCATTCCTACCAAAGTGCACCACCTTCCACTGCTCTACTTTGATCCTCATCTGTCACATATCTGCAGGCATGGAAATTGTACTACATCGTGCTCCACGCAAAACAACAGACGGACTGACAAACTCAAACATCTGAGTAATAGTAATGCTGAGAAACCACAGCACAGCGAGTGAAATAGTGAGAAAATAACCAATGATCAAAAGATATACTTACAGATTCCCTACGTCGGTATAAATGTCAAGGCATTATTGTGTATGCCTGTGTTTCTGTATTACTGTTTGTGCATCTGTATCAATGTGTTTAAGTGTAGGTACATTTATATGTGTATTTGTCTCTGCGTGAGTCTGTGTGTGGATGCAGGTCTGGCAGTGTCAGTGATGCTAAAAGAGATTCAACGTCGCACACAGCGGCAGGGTCAGGGGGTGATATGTCTCAATGATTCAGTCTGGGGTGCAGACAGGGAGGATTGCAGTTCACAGCACCATCCAACCTGACAGCACCTGCGCGTGCACAAACACACGCACATACGGAAGAATTGCAAATAGACTTGGGTCTGTCAGAATAGAACTGTGCACCTCCGACTGAACCATTTTTTCAGGGGATGAGATAATTTATTGCACACTCAGTAACTTGCAATGTTTTCTAATGCTTAAACATCGTACGAGAAAGAATTGAAAAGTCTGAAAAAAGGCTCAATAGTGGTCAGAATATCGCAGGAACAACATCGGTTACTATCGGCAAAACTGCTCTGTGCTTCCAAATATACTGTTTGGAAAACCAAACAACTGTTCAACGTTCGAGATTCACATCATTTGGTGTCTTCTCAAAGAAAAAACTGCCACTCATGCAATCGTGTGGGGTCGCCAGCAGAGTGTACTGTCGTATGAATATATTAAAAAATGGACAGACAGAGAGACAGGTGGGAGACTTTGATTCCACATTTAATGGAATTACTCGGAAAACAAGATTGCAGAGATATAGTCAGAAGTACACACAAGCAGAGACACTGACACGAATACACAGAACACATGCACAAAGAGATACACACAAATATGGGCGCAGACACACAAACACATAACCCCCCCCCCCCCCATCCCCATTACGCACCCCCAAACACACAGGGTATATGAATGCATATATAAATATAGATAGAAATATATTTCTCTCTCTCTCTCTCTCTCTCTCTCTCTCTCATTCCAATAGGCAGAGAATTAATTTAGTTCAGTTGGCTGAATTGTTGTTTTAAGAGCAGAATGACGTCAACAGTATGGGATCAATTCCCATTTCCGTTTTGAGTTCCACATGAAGGAACCTCCTTCGCCTCCGTTTCCCTCACCTGCAGTCTGGTGGCCCTCAGGTTAAATCACCATCAGTCGTTTCTTGCTAATAAAAGAGCAGACCCTATGATCTGGTAAGACTAAGAGTACACAACAATTAATAGGCAATCAATGATCAGTCGGAGAAGGCAGGTGAATAACTTGGAGAAACATTTCAGCAATGATGAATCGAATAGTCTAATTCTGCTCCAGTTTCTCATTCGCATACAAACTTATGGTGTACAGAATTGTCTTTCTGCGAATTAAGTGGAGGCTAAATTTGGAAATTTTTGAGTGAAGAGCATTAATGAGAGTGTGGTCAGGTTTAAGGGGCTGAATGGTCTATATCTGTTCCTAATTGTTGTGTTTCAAAAGGGCAGTGTATGGTTTGAAGGGAACAATCTTTGAGAATAAGGCATTCCCATTTCAGACTGGGATAGAGATACTGCTTTCTCTTTAGGATTGTGCAATCTGTGGTGTTCTCATTTTCAATATGCTGTGAGGACTGGGTGACTGAAAATATTCAAGGTTGGATTCCAGAGGGCTTTGATGAACAAGAAGACAAGCACAAATGGGATGTTCAGCCACATTCACATCAACAAAGAGCATTCTGAATGATGCAACAGGCTTGACGGACTGAAGGGATAACTGCTTCTCCTAACCCATGTGCACTTATCATGGCTGTTGAAGTGGAAGGTGAAGGTCCATTCATCCATTCTACCCTCGACGCATTTACACAGGAATAGATTGAAATAATTCAGCCCTTTAATTGTATTACACAGTATTGTGGGGCGGGGGGGGGGGAAACCAAAGTTTCTACTCAGCTGCCCTGCAACAGGTGAGCCCTGGTGAACCCTAAGGGAAGAAATATTCACGATAAATGTTTATTTTCGTGATGTGAAGTGGTGACGTAGTGGAGTGCCTCAGGAATCAGTGTGAGGCCATCAACTATTTATAATCTATACCAATGAGGTAGATGAGGGGATTTATTGGATTAGAGCTCAATTAGTTCATTCACTAAGATAGTCATTTAATTGGATATGGAGACTCTGCAATGGGCAAAAAAAGACAGGGGAGGTTACTGAGAAAATCTTCGGAAGTAAAGGTATAACGACGATTCGTGCTGTGACGGACGTACAAAATTATATTAAAATGCTTAAACGGAGAAAAAGAAAACGTAATAATCTGTGATACTCAGCGATTTGTATGTTGCAGTACAAGAATCACTTAAACTTAGTCAGGAGATTTCGGAAGTGATTAAGAAAGTATATGCAATGATGCAGTTTCATACAAAGGCAATCAGGAATAATCTTGGGGATGTTTTATTGCATTTGTATATGGTAATGATTAGGTTATATACTGATGCATTGTGTGTAGTTCTGAACCCCTATACTGTTCGAAAAATATGCAATTTATTTAGAAGTTTTTCAAAGATGTTGCACTTTACTCGTTACTAAAATGAAGGCCTGATGGATGCATAGATTCATACAGCTAGTAAATAGTCCATTCAGTCCAGCTTATCTGCACAGACCAGATATTTCAATCTGATGTAATTCCATTTGCCGCATTAGGCACATAACCGTCTAAACCCTTCGGATTCATATATCCATTCAGATGCCTCATAAAGTTTGCAAAAGTATCCAACGCTACCACTTCCTCTGGCAGCTCTTTCCATATGCACACTACCCTCTGCATGAAAATCTTGCTCCTATCACCTTAATTTATGCCCTCGAGTTTATAGCCTCTGAAAATAACTTTAGCTGTTAACCGTATCTACATCCCTCGTGGCCTACACAAGTCTAGGGCAGTTCAGGTATGAACGTGGAAGATATTCGTATTGAACCATCTAACCTGAGGAGAGTGCATCAGTGCATAGCCGATGGATGAGAAAATGAAACTAAGGACTCAATTTTAAGAAAACAATACATTAATTTTATGACAGGTACTTTGAATACATGCATTTATTGTGAATAAATTCATGCAGGCACATGTAAACATGTATTTTCATTTTAAACTATGAATCAGTCCTAAATTGAGAAGAGACCAATGATGGAGTCATGCAGTCAGGGGAACTTTCAACGAGACTGTACTTGGTTCAGATTGATTTTCACGTAACAGCAACATATGAGAGCGGAAAACCCATCAGACAACTTTTTCACTTTTGTAGGAACCCTGTTGAGGATTCAATGGAATATCTCTACTGCCTGCAGCAAAGGAAATTCAACGAAATCAAACTATTCCAGGAAGACACTCCAATGCTAGTAGCTTGTGTGAACAGAATAACTTCTGAGGTAGAATAACAACTGAGACAATCGCAATTTTCTTTTCGTCATGGAATTTATTATTATTTGGAGGAAGGTCTTCTGAACTAATATTTTGCAGGATTGTGCACATTTCTGTGTCTCAGAAAAATAAATATTGATGTACATATTATTGATGTCCAAACTGTTTCTCGTTTATCTTTCCATCGTAGCTCGAGTAACTTTGTTTTAGAACTTTTTTTTTTTTAAAATTTAACAATCTGCATGACTTGCTAGTAACATTGAACCTGACCCAGTCTGAGACCGATATCAACTGCCACAAGACACATTTGTTCACATATCGAATTTGTTGGGATTTATGGAGAAGTAGGATTAGAAAAAGAAACAGTGACTCTCCAACTACAGTAGGAAGAGGAATCAGGAGAAATTCTCAAAAGGCCGTTTGATGGGAATTCTCTTCTCCACAAGTCTATGGTACCTGTGTGTGTACATTTATTCAAAGCTGTGCGTTAGTTAAATATTTATCGGAAAAGTGACTCGATGATATAATGAACCACAGATGGGAAAATGGAGCCACAATCTGATCAGCCACAATCTTTGTGACAGGTGCAACATAGAACAACTCCTGCTCCTCAGTTCGACGTCACCTCATTTCAGTCAGCTCCTCAAAATTTCTAGACAGGAGCAGTTGAAGAGCACTTTCTCCTTGTAACTGATGCACAGAAAAAAAAGCGGAAAAAATTCAGCCCCTGCTCACAGTAAAGCATGGTTTGATATGGATTGGAAAACGTTCTTGAGGGAAGAGCAGATGTTACAGTGAAACATTCCCCTCGTTTCGTTTCTTCTTGCAGAAGTTCCCTTGTCTCCATTTATTCGCCACGTTGTACACCCAGATTCACTATGAATACATGCCTGATGCCGCACCCAGTCATTACTCGTAAAATCGTTCGGTCTCTCTGACTGCAAAATTCCTTCACAGGACTTCTGGGAAAATAAAAACGGTGAAACCACTAATAACAGAATAAAATAACATGAGAAGCAGGTGTAGGTCACTCAGCCCCTATAGCCTAACTTTGCCTTCAATCAGACCATGGCTGATCAGCTTTCGGCCCCAACTCCTGAACTGCCTGACATGTCAAACATCTATCAATACCTATCTTCCAAAATTCTGAGTGATCGATCTCCCCTAACTCTCTGGAGAGGAGATGTCCCCTCCATCACTCCCCTCTGCAAAAACGAAGCACTCACTGCACGTACACCGTGACCTATTGACCTGAATAAAATATATGCACACAAGGGAAGAGTGTCAGGTTCTTATATCAAGCAAGAGTTAACTGAGGTTGGTATCAAGAAACCTGAAGAAAATTGAACTTAATGGCAACCAGGAATAATCTCCCCACTTGTTGGAGTGATTTAGAGCACGAAGGAAATGTTTGAGGTTCGTGGACATCTACCATCTCAGTCATGGGACATTTCTGCAAGCGATCCTCAGGATAGATTACTCAACATGAAACATCTTCAGTTGCTTCATCAATATGTTACGCCCATCATAAGATCAGAAGTGCGGATGGCCACTGAAGATTACACAATGTTCACAACAATGTGCCCCGCTCATCTCCTGAAGTGGTGTATGTTCATGTGCGGCAAGATTGGACAACATTCAGGCATGTGCTGTTAAAGTGTGAATAAAATACATGTAATAGTCCTGCTAGACAGTGCATATTTCCCCAGAAAAATTAAGGAGATCATTGAGCACCTCAAAATTGAAGCTAATCAGCCTCCCAAAATATTAGATAAGAGTGATAGCCCATTCTCTCCCTCCTGCTATTTAAACAGGAAGAGAAAGAAACTAGTCAAAATGTTGAGCTGTTAAATAGGAACCAGCGGTAGCCAAATCACGTCCTTAAGCTTCTTCAATTAGATCAGGAGGCTTCAGTCTTTCAGGACCCTCAAATGGGAGAATGATATTGTTCGTCGAGCTGGGAATTTGTCTTGCAAACGTTTCATCCCCTGTCTAGGTGACATCCTCAGTGCTTGGGAGCCTCCTGTGAAGCGCTTCTGTGATCTTTCCTTCGGCATTTATAGTGGCCTGTCTCTGCCGCTTCCGGTTGTCAGTTCCAGCTGTCCGTTGTCGTTGCCGGTATGTTGGGTCCAGGTCGATGTGTTTGTTGATAGAGTCTGTGGATGAATGCCATGCCTCTCGGAATTCCCTGGCTGTTCTCTGTTTGGCTTGCCCTATAATAGTAGTGTTGTCCCAGTTGAATTCATATTGCTTGTCATCTGCGTGTGTGGCTACTAAGGATAGCCACACACGCAGATGACAAGCAACATGAATTCGACTGGGACAACACTACCATTATTGGGGAAGCCAAACAGAGAACAGCCAGGGAATTCCGAGAGGCATGGCATTCATCCACAGACTCTATCAACAAACACATCGACCTGGACCCAACATACCGGCAACGACAACGGACAGCTGGAACTGACAACCGGAAGCGGCAGAGACAGGCCACTATAAATGCCGGAGGAAACATCACAGAAGCGCTTCACAGGAGGCTCCCAAGCACTGAGGATGTCGCCTAGACAGGGGACGAAACGTTTGCAAGACAAATTCCCAGCTCGACGAACAGAACCACAACAACGAGCACCTGAGCTACAAATCTTCTCCCAAACTTTGAGGAGAATGATATCAACGCCCCAACATGACAAACCACAATGCAAAGACTAGAGGGACAGACTGCTCCACGTTGTTCCTCCTGGCTCCAGTGTTAATGGTACACACGTGGTACTTTATAGTGGTTTGCTGATGGTGAGTTAGTGTTATGTGCAGAGTCTTCAAGTAGCAACTTCCATCTCCAATAAGACAGGCTAGTGCTCTGTTTGGAGGTCAGAAGCTGGTAGGACTTGCTACCTCTTTCAGCAATAAGGCATTTTGCCTGCTGACAGATTTATGAACAACATGATCTTCAGTGAAGGGTCACAAGCCAACTGCACATTGAGATAGTGAGAATGTATTCAGAGCCTGGAGCTCTGTCTCGCCTAATGGGGGGGGGGGGGGGGGGGGCACAAAGATACTTAAACTATCAGGCAAGGCATTATCGCGAAAATACAATTTCTTCTGCTATCAATGTCTTTCACTCGACATAATGTGTGTTAGTCCATAATCTTCAACATTTAATACCATCACCTCTTATTCTGTCAGAGTGCTACAAATTGAACACTTATTTCCTTCACATTCTCCTGATAGTACCATCAACCCATGGATTAGTCTGGTGAAAATACTTTGCACTGTCTCTGTGATGTGGAGACTTTTGCTTATAAAGGAGAGAACCTCTGTCCAGAATACCCCAAATACTGCTTCAGGAACTCTGTACAGCTGTACGAGGGTGTCTTTACTCCTACCACGATTCATTTTCTAATGAAAGATAGCATACAATGCACTGTACTGATTCATGGATGGTCTGCATGAATTCTGTTAGTGATTTATAACCAAGGGCATCAAGGTGCGTTTCGAGAAAAACGCTTCCCTACTTCTCACCTTCAAAGAAATACAAAATGAAAAGGACTGTATACGATAGTCACATTATTTGTTGTTCAAATCATTTATTTGAGTTTTGAATAGTGGCGTTTCAACGACTCACGCATGCAATACCAATGAGTAGTAGCCTTCAGAACAGAACAGGGCCCTGCTCTCAGTATTCTCTACATCATTCAATTCTAAATGCATTTAGTATATTCCCCCTTCCCCTACAGTGTTACTTTCTTCACTCACCTGTGCGCAACCATATGAAAATATCTTCTCAGATTAAAATGCACCACTCCCACTGCTTCTCATTCGTCGATGACACAACCAATATCCTCTATAAACTCCAGTATTTTTAGCAAAAATAATTTCCTGGTCATGAATCTCGACTGACTCTGCTAAATCATATCATTATTCCCCAAGGGTCTGGATATCGTTAATTACAAAAAAATGCGAATATTTTCCTCAAACCCGACGTCAAGTTATCGATCTGTTGTTTTTCTGTTTTTCCACTTTGCGTTCAGACAGGTTACCTTGCAGTCTGCAGGACGCTTTTCCATCATCTAAAGTGTTTTGATGAACTTTTTCCTCCCACATAGAATTAAGGAATTGACAGTGCAGAAGGAGATCATTGAGCACCCTCAAGATTGAAGCTAATCAGCCGACCAAAATATTAGATAAGAGGGTCTCTACCAGGTCCAAAAAGTGTTATCCATCGAGCTCAACTCTCCAACACTATCTCTGTATCCCTCTAAATTCATCACTCATCTTGTCCAGCAGCTTACCTACCTTCATTACCATGAACTTTTCCAATACATAAACTTTCATATCTCTAGCTTTTTGAAGTTCTCACTTTCGCCAGTCACCCTGTTCTCTAAAATTTCCAAAAGACTAGAACAAACAGCCCTACCAACCATCAAACCAAAAATCTGGATCCGCTACGTAGATGACACTTTGTCATCACAAAAGGAAACACGATAGAAGAGACATGTAGCATCATCAACACCCTCACAGGCATAACGTTCACTCAGGAGGAATAAACTGACAGCAAACTCGCATTCTTGGACGTCACAGTCAAACGAAAGGACAACGGAGAACTACAAACCTGCGTGTACTGAAAACCGATAAATACTGACCAACTACTTAACTACACCAGCAACCATCCCAACACACACAAACAAAGCTGTATCAGAACACTATTCCAATGAGCCACCACACACGGCAGCACTGACAAACTTCGGAAAACAGAGGAGAACCATCTATACAACGTATTCAAAAAGAACGGATACTCAAAAAATACAGTCCGCAGATTCCTCAGGATCAAACCACGACAAGCAGACGTAACACAGCCAGAAACCCTAACCACCTTACCATACATCAAAGAAGTCTCAGAAATGACAGCCAGATTACTAAGACCTCTCAGAATCCTGATAGAACAAAAACGCACCAACGCTCTCAAACAAAAGCTAACAAACTTAAAAGACTCAGTACAACCCATGGACAAAACCAACATCATCTACAAAATTCCATGCAAAAACTGCCACAAACACTACGTAGGACAGACAGGAAGAAAGTTAGCCACCAGGATACACGAACACCAGCTAGCCACAAAAAGACACGACGCTCTCTCCCTCTTAGCCCTACACACGGATCAAACAAAACGCTATTTCGACTGAGACAACACATCTATCCTGGGACAGGCTAAGCAAAGACATGCCAGAGAATTCCTAGAGGCCTGACACTCCAACCACAACGCCATAAACAAACGCATAGATCTAAATACCATCTATCAACTCCTCTGAAAACGAACAGGAAATGACATCACCACAAACCACAGGAACCCCATCCAGGACAAACATGTAAAGAGAAAGCAGGAAACAATAGCTTTGCTTCACTTGGCGGTCGCCAATGATGATGTTACCTAGCCAGGTAATGAAACGTCTGGATACCAGGCCTACAGCTCAGCGAGCAAACCTACAACCCATTTCCAAAAGATTTTCTGTTGCTTCCTCTGTGGAGACACAACCAACATTTTACCTCGAACAGAAATGGCCTCTGTCACATAGCAAAAACGTGAGAGGATGACACTGTGGCATATTCGATACATCACCCCCACATGTTCGGACTGTTCTAGAATCAAAACATTTGTTGGGTATTGTCACTACAGTCTTCTATCTGGTATGGAACTACAGGTTGTGCTGAATGACGTTATAAAGCTCTGTGACCTCCACTTTGGACCTGGATAGGACACAACATTGGGAAATAGCTAAAATGAGAGTGGAGTGCTTCGGCCCTCCCTGTGTGGTCTCTGCAGACCCAGACAATTTGTAATTTCAGTACCTACACCTTGTTCATTGTGGGGATACAAGACCCACAGATCACCCTGAACAATCAGAGCAACTGACAACACAAATCCAAGATTACCATCCAGTGAACTTCCTCTGAATTTCCAATAAAAGGAATAAATAAAATCTTCATGTACATGGTACACCCGCTCATGTTAGAAATGCCATCCTCTCATTAGTTTGCATTTCTGGCTAAGCACTGGCATCCTGCAGTGGTTCAAGAAAGCAGCTCACCAACACCTTATCAAGGGCAACTGCGAAAGGGAAACATATACTGACTCAGAAATAACAGTGATGCACCATTAGTGAATAAAAGAAGATGACCACACTCAAGGAATCGAAACAGAAGGAACATAACTCACTTTATACAGGGCCATATCCTGACCTGGGCATGATACTCAGGAACATGGGAAAAAGTGAGAAATCAGTGGTGATATTAATCTCATATTTTAATTTCATCCCAGATAATTATCAACAATTCATTTGCTGATTCCTTTTTCTTTCTCTCTATTTCTTCATATATTAGATCACTCCACCAACACACATTACACTATTTCCCAAATAATTTCAGACCTGACCCGTGATCAGTGTGCTCAAAACTCTGTTTATCTGTCAACAGAGTCTGCCAAACCTGTCCGTTTCCCCAGCACTCTGATTCTTTCTGTTTCAGATCTCCTGTATCTTTCTTTGTTTGGTTTACCCTTTATTTTGTTACTTTACGGGATTTCAGCAAGGGCAGCATTTGATGACCATCACTAATTTCCTTTGACTGTGATCGTTCCACAAGGCTGTATAGAACCAAGCACATTGTTATGGGTATGAAGTCACTCTTAATCCAAACTCGGTAACAATGTCATATTTCATTTTCAAAGGATATCAGTAAAACGGATACGTTATTGGACAAAATACTGCTGATTTTATGGTCACAGTTCGTGCAATTTGTTTTTTTTTAACTTCGGTTCTTATTATTTGAATTTAAGTTCTGCTACCAGCTGTGGTAGGACTTAAAACAGTGTCTTTCGTGAAATGACCTGTGGTTCTGATTTATCCATCCAGCGACTTTCCTACTCTGATACATTGTCCCCATTATGAAGCAAATTTGAAGACACGCACAAGTTTGTAATTGAAATATGTGGAACTGGATCAGTGACCAGAAGAGAACCGGAACTGAAAAGTCTGATGTTCACCTTGGCTTAGATAATGGTTTATTCAGCAACCACACTGACGCAGAGTTGGAGATTCGGAGTATTATGGAACAGGTACTGGACAGGCTTGGTGATGGAAGATAATTCAATATATAACTTAGTTCAAGACAAAAACGGTGCTTGCTGTCTTGTTCTCAGATATTTGTGAGGAAATGTTCTGAATTATTCAGATAATGAATGGAGGTTATAATGAAACTAAATACAATAGTTTGTATATTTATGAGATATACAAAAAAGAAAAAAATCAACATGGTTTCTGTAATTAATAAATGAGCAGAATTAGAGGGACTTACCAGGAACACCAACAATAGCGAGGACTGGATAATAACCTGCCTGAATCATCAAGAGTACACATAGTATCAGATTTGGTAAATCTGACTTAGATCTGTGGAACGAGTAAAGACCTTCGGAGAAACGCCTGTGCGTAATTGTAACATTCCCGTCCATTGTTCTCAGATTCGGATCCATTGATTCAACATGCCAGTCCATTGTTCTCAGATTCTGATCGATTGTTGGAGCATTCCAGTCGAATTTTCTCAGATTCTTATCTCTCCTTGCCCTGTCTCTGGAGCTGCTGAACTCTGTTCATGACGGAGTTGATGCATCTCTTGCTACAATGGCATAACACATTGAATGAAGCCACGTACTAATAGGAGAGAGAAACCCTCCAGTGACACAGTTAGGATCCATGGAGGCTAACATCAATCACAGTTTCTGAACAAACAGTCCCAGTTAACTCATTAACTACAGAACTTCCAGCTCACATTAACAACTGGACTATTGAGTTAATCTCCTATCATTCAGAATGTTGTCCATATACAATGCTGTAACCGCTTTCCTCCCTCAAAACCACACATTCAAGTTGTTGTTACTGTGCTGTTCTCTCCTCCGCTGTGACAAATGCCAACCAAAAGATTGTCAAATGGCAGAGTTGCCCTGGCATTTCAGAAGGAGCTTGTATTTGTCTGGACGTTCCTCTCACTGCCCTCAGAAGGCCACGTTGTCATGTCAACACAGAGTGCTGGTCACGATACATTTTTTTTTAAAATGTAAGCATCTTATTGCTGTATTACACGTTGTAAAACTATAATCGACTTTTCTTGACTTCAGACCAAAGTCAAACTTGGCATTAAAAACCATGGATTCATGTGTCAGGGACAGAGTGGATATACCATTATCTCGGAGACAGAAAGAAATGCGAACAGTGGCTGTGGAGATATCGCCCCAGTCATCTTCTCTCTTTCTGCCAGATAGGACGTAACGCAATCTGAACCAAACAGGATAAGTTTAAAAGGAGAGAAGAGTATGTTATGTATAAACGTTAATCACTGGATATACAAATCGATAAGGTTAATAATATATGCATAGGATATTCGGAAATAAAAACACAGACAGAGAACACAATGCGCAGGGCCATGTGAGAATACAGAACAACAAAGTCAAGAAATAACTTATTCCGAGCTGGTGCAGAGATGATGGTCTCAGTAACTGCCGCCTTTGTTGAAATATCACGTGAAATCCTAAATTGTAATAGTGAGATATTCGGCCCATCGAGCCTACACTGACCTCTGAAGAGCACTGCACCCAGAACCACCTGTTACCCTATCTATGTATCTCCTATGGCTATCCTGCCACCTTCCCTATCCCTGTTCCTCCCAGAGCCAACTCAAGTAGCTGCAGATGAGCAATTTAGCATGGTCAATTCCCTTAAACTTTACATGTTTGGACGGTGGGAGGAATCAGGAGCAGCTAAAGGAAGCACTTACAATCAAGGGAAGAATGTGAAAGCTCAATACATGTACTGGACTAAGGATACAATTTTACCAAGGCCCATAATGCTATAAGACAGCAGCGGTAACCCTCGATCCACCGTGCCACCGTGCCATGCTCCCAACTTCGTTACTGTGACAAGGAATACTGGGGAACATGGAAATCTGAAATGCAAACAGAAAATGGTGGCGAAATGCATCAGATGAGTCAGGATCGAAGAGTGAAACAGAATTTGCATATTGTGTCTGATGTGACTCTGTTCTGAAAAACTCATATTGGTCTCAAAACGTAAATCCTGTTTCTCGCTGCTCAGATGCTAACAGATGTGCTGAAGTTTTCCTGCGCTTTCAACTGTCTTTTTTCTTTTGGACTGGATATATATATGACCTGAAAGAAGATGGTGAAGCTCTCAAGCATTTGGTTAAGTATTTGAATGTAAATTTTTTTTTAAAATTGTGTTTGACAAATTTCTCAAAATCGATAACGTCATGGACTCTCATAATTCGCCATGAAAATGTTGAAATCAATGGCCCTGATGTCGCATTATCAACCATCTGACAGTAATCGATTGAAATAAAAACCCCGATCCGCATTACCTCAATGTCATGTCTTTTCCTGATGTCACAGGGATCAAACTCATCTAGCAAGTTCTCAAACTTTATGAAACATAAAATATCTTGGCATATTTATACAGGACATATTCATCCATGAGTTTTGAACGCACTAGCATTGGAAGATTGTATTTGACAAACCAGATCATTCTGCAGAAGGTGACAGAAAGCTGTCTGAATGAATCTCTTTTCTCCAAGTGATGCACAAACACACTTTTCAACATGTTTTTAGGGACATTTCAACATGTTTGTAACAACTGATAGTGAATTAACAACAAATTAGTCCCGAGACAGAATGACACGTAACTTGGAAGATAACTTGCTAAAGTTGTTTTTTTTCTCACTACTCCCAATTCTAGTGCAGAATATTCTCTAATTCGGATTTATCATAATGTGGTCAGGGTCCTTGATGCTACCATCCGTCAAGTCCTGCTTCGATGGAAAGGGAGTTTACTCTTATCTCACCTCAAATTACACTGGAAGATCCATTGAAAGAATAAAGAGCAAAAGGTGAGAGAACTGTTTTATTCAATAATGTCCTCAAAATTTTCAATAGTAAATTGGGCGCAGACTTTTAATTCTGTCTGAAGATTTCTGTCCTATTAGTAATAAGACTCTTTGGTTAAGCTTTGTGAAAGAGGGATGGAAAGAAGCTCCTCTTTGTATCAGTATTGACCAAAATCTTCAGTTCACGGTGCAGCAGTAGTTGGAAACATATTATTGTCTGTAGCTGTTGGAAATTGATAATTCCAAACTCATCATTCACTGAAGACCTGCAGTAGCACAGAAATCAGAAACTTTCAGCAGCTAGTTGAGAGCAAAAAGCGAAAGTGATAGTCAGGGAAAGTGGGAGTAATAGGGGAAGTGGAATGACATACGGTGCAGGAAGTGTTAAGGGAAATGGTCAGTGGAAGGGTCTGTAGCAGCTAAAGGCGCGATGCAACGGAAGTAAATGTTAAAGGAAAGTGTAGGAAGGCGAAGAGGAAGTATGGCTGTAAAAACATCAGTGGCAAAGAAAAGCCTGGATTTGGAAAAGTGAGGTTGATGGACAATCAAATAGCACTGTTCATGAAATCTGGGGTCTTGTTTCCTTTGAAACCTAAGAAAAGATTTCTCCTACTTTTAAAATTAACACTAGATTCTTGTTCATATTGTGCATTCACTCTGCATTTCTGTATGTCTGTCAAGTGCACACAACATTTTCTTTTCTCCTAAATGCATTATTTCAACATGACGTCACTTTTAAAACAATATTCAGAACCGTGGTTGTTTCTTCTATGAATTTGCTTCCAACTCAACCTAGGGATGAGAACGCGAAAATTGATTTTCTACAGAGTGTTTAACTGTAGAATTTCATGCAACCTTTATTCTCATCGCTCTAGCTCTTTCAAGCAAACTTAACGAAAGAGTCTGTGTCCATCCTGTAGATGAAAAAAGATCTTCAGATCTGACTATTGTAGTGAATGACATAAAGAATAAGCTGCAGGTGCGCATAAAACGGAAATGTTACAATGCACAGGGCCAAAAGCTTGTCTAAAAGTAATGATGTACTAGTCTTATGCACAATACATTAGATTATAGATTACTTCCAGTGTGGAAACAGGCCGTTCATCCCAACAAGTGCATAACGACCATCCGAAGAGCAACACACCAAGACCCATTCCCCAACACTTTATCCCGTCACCTAACAAAACGGGCAATTTAGCATGGCCAATTTACCTAACCTGTACATTTTTGGACTGTGGGGGGAAACCGGAGCACCCGGAGGAAACCCAAGCAGATGTGGGGAGAATGTGCAAATTCCACACAGACAGTAGCCTGTGATGGTGAATTGAACCCTGGTCTCTGGTGCTGTGAGGCAGCAGTGCTGACCATTGTGCCAACGCAGAGCAGAGTATAAAGGCAGAATTCTGCTCCATGTGCAAAATACTATTTGTGGCTCCCTCACAAAAGACCTCAATGGCAACACGCTACAAATTCAGGAAGGGAGAAAAATAAGGGAGAATGGAATTATGACTTCTTCCTCTCTAACAGCTTGTGTAGAACAGGAAGAAAATCAAGTATTGTTTCTGATATTCATAAATGTCGATGGTTAGAATGTGCGCGAAGTTGGGGGTGTCGTAGGATTATAAACAATGCCGTGGATGACACAATGCTTAGCCAGGTCATTCACAGTGAGAAGGGCCGTGTAAGGTTACAGGATGGTCGAAACAGATTGTTCAGATGGCCAGATCAATGACCCACAAAGAACTTAACGCTGGAATATGTGAATGCTGCACTTTGGAAGAAAAAACAAGATAGAGAGTACTCAACCATTAAGATAAGCTGGATTTGCTTTTTGAACAGAGAAGGTTGAAGAATGAACCTGACAGAGATCGTGAGAGGTACGGATGGAGTGAACAGTCCACTTAGTAAATGAGTTGAAAACTAGGGGACACAGGATTAAAGTGAAAAACAAGACATTGTGAAAGTATTTGTGGATTTCTGCTTTCAACAAAGAGGATGGTATGTAGCCAGAATGCATTGCCTGGGAGGGTTGTTGAAGAAGGCAACATTACAAATCCTGTAAAGTACTGATATCATGAAGGACATAAGGAGAAAGGATGTGTTGGGTACGCTAAATGATAATAAGGTGGACAAATATGTCAGGAATAAAAGTATGACTAGGGTAGGTATCGGTCCAGTCAAGGATAGTAGTGGGAAGTTGTGCGTGGAGGCAGAGGAGATTGGAGAGTCACTAAAACAATACTTTATGTCAGTATTCACTCAGGAACAGGACATTGTTGCTGATGTGAATATTGAGTCACAAGTGATTAGAATGGATGGCTTTGAGGTATGTAGGGAAGAGGTCCGGGGAATACTGGAAAGGTGAAAATAGATAAATCCCCTGGGCCTGATTGCGTTTATCCTAGGATCCTCTGGGAAGCTAGGGAGGAGATAGCGGAGCCATTGGCCTTGGTTTTTATGTCGTCGTTGTCTACAGGAATAGTGCCAGAGGACTGGAGGATAGCGAATGTGGTCCCCTTGTTCAAGAAGGGGAGCAGGGATAGCCCGAGTAACTATAGGCCAGTGAGTCTCACTTCTGTTGTGGGCAAAGTCTTAGAGAGAATTGTAAGGGATAGGATTTATGAACATCTGGATAGGAATAATGTGATCAAGGATAGTCAGCATGGTTTTGTGAAGGGCAGGTCGTGCCTCACAAACCTTATTGAGTTCTTTGAGAAGGTGAGCAAGGAAGTGGACGAGGGTAAAGCAGTAGATGTGGTGTATATGGATTTTAGCAAGGCATTCGATAAGGTACCCCATGGCAGGCTAATGCAAAAACTACGGAGGTATGGCATTGTGGGTGCATTAGAAGTTTGGATTAGGAATCGGCTGGCTGGAAGGAGACAGAGGGTAGTAGTTGATGGTATAGGTTCATCTTGGAGTGCAGTTACTAGCGGTTACTAGTGATTTGACTGAGTTTGTTAAAGAGCTGACAAAGCAGATTGATGAAGGCAGTGTTGTCGATGCTTTCCTTACAGACTGGAACAAGTTGTTCGACAAGATTCTGAATATTAGGCAAGTTAGTAAGGTTAGGTCACGTGGGAACCAGAGCCCCCACGCCAATTGAATACAAAATTAGATTGAAGGGAGGAGACAGAGGTTGGTAGAGGATTGCTTTTCAGACTGGAGGCCTGTTTTAAGGTACGAGGGGAAATATTTTATAGGGAACTTAGATGCATTATTTTCATACAGAGGGAGGTGTCCATATGGAATTATCTGCCAGAGGAAGTGGTGGAGTCTGGCATTTTGATGGGTAGCTGAATAAGAAGGTTTAGAGGAATATGAGCCAAATGCTGTAAAATCAAACTCGATGATAATGGGATATCTGGTCTGCACTTACACAATTGCATGCTTTATGACTCTATAAGATGGAAGAGCAGAAATTCTAAACAGGCAATTCAAGTGGGAATTCTCTTCCCCACAAGTTTGAGATGTTTCTTTGTTTTCATTTATTCAACGCTGAGTCAGTTAAATATTGGACAGAGAAGTGGCACACTGACAGGAAAGTGGAGCTGAGACCACAACCTGATCAGCCACAATCTTAGTCCCTGGTAGAGAAGTCTCAAAGTGTCTAATGACCCACTCCTGCTCCTCAGCCCCATGTTTCTGTGTTCCATTCTGCCCACCAAACCTGCTAGCCAGGAGCAGTTAGAGACTACTTACTCCTATCAACTCTTGCACAGAAACAGAGGAGACCATTCAGCCCCTCAAAACTGTCAAACCCAGTTTGGGCTGGTTTGGAAAGTGTAATAGGAAATCCCAGACAGTGGTATGAAAGAGGCTCCTCATCACTCCTAACTGAGCTTCCCCTTTCTGCAACTTGTACTCCGTTTGTTGGTCAAGTTGTAGACCCAGTTTCACTATGAATTCAGCCCCCATTCCTCACCCAGAGATGGTGCAGCTAATCTGGTCATATTCAATTACAGAGCTTCCAGGAAAATAACAGCCTCTACTTTCCAATAACAGAATGTGAGAACATCACAAACAGGAGTATGTCATTTATCCTCATTCCCCCGACCGCCCCCACCCACCCCCATCCCCGCAAGCCTGCCTTGCCACACAATAAGATCATAATGTCTAATTTCCTCTTTCATGTCCAATTCTTCACAGCCCTCAACGCTCTGACTGGTCAAAAAAACACTCCCTGCTCCCACACCGTGACCTGTTGATATGAGCAAAAGATGTGTATCCAAGGGTTCAGGGAAGAGTGACCGGCCCTGACATCAAGGCATCATTTAACTAAGGACGGTCTCAAGGAGCCTGAACAGGATTGCACTTAATGGGAATGAGTTGTAAACTTCCCTGGTTCGAGTGATTTTAAGCTTAAAGCACAATGATTGTGGTTTGTGGACAAAAACCATCATTGTGGACATGTCTGCAAAAGATCCTCAAGGTAGCGCCTCAGCACAAACATCTTCAGCTGTTTCATACATGTCTTGCCCACATCATAAGATTAAAAGTGGGGGTGTTTACTGAAGATCATGCAATATTCAGAAAAAAAGACACCTTCAGCTCCTGAACCAGTCTGTGTCCATGTGCAGCAAGACCTGGTCAGCATTCAGGCTTGTGGTGGAGCAGTGTCGGTAACATTCATGTAACAGCACGGCCAGAGACGGCACATTTCCACAGTAAAAAGGAGGAGCTCATTCAGCTCCTCATGCTCGTTTCACAGGAATATGAGGAAGTCATGCAGCTCTATGAAATGATTGGAGAAGAGTAGAGATATCCCATTTAGTGCCTCCAACCAATTACACCGGAAGGGAAAGAGTCATGTGTTTCGGACAACACCAAAGCCCCTCAAAAATATTTGAATATCGTGGTCTAGACGATAATGTTTTTTTTATTTTAAAGGAAATGTGAAGTGTCTGTTCCAGATGCAATGTGACTGGTCAAACTACAAGACGTTAAGAAAAACACAATTTATTCAAACATGAAAGTTAAAATACAGGCAATCAAAAAGGTATTCAGAAAAATACGTCTTTTGGAAATCTTATCACAATTGTAGATAGAGCAACCATTATTAATTAAAAGAGTTCTGATACAGTAATGTCCCATAAACACATACTTGGCAAAAAGGAAAGTTCAGACACAGATTCTCAGATGCAGTTCTCCAATCGAGTACAGAAAAAAATCAAGTGAAAATTCAGAGAGAGTTGCAGCCAGGAGACTTCCACTGAAGCTTCCAATTCTGTTGAGACCCTAATAGCTTCTGATGTTACTGAGAAACCAAAACCCTTCCTGTAATGTGGCACCCAGAACTGCACACAGTATTCTATCTAAGGCCTAACCAATCGCACGTTTAGTTCATATTATTTTGCCTCGATGAATAAACTCTGTGCTTACAATTCCATGTGTTTTCTTAACTAGCTATTACACTGTCCAGTCGCATTCAGGGATATGTGGAGAAACACCCTCTGAGCTTCCTAGTGTGCGGCCTTTCATTGAGTACTCCCATATGAGATTCCTTCTTCACACTGCATCACCTCATATTTATCAGGTTTGCATTCCGTCTGCCATTGATCTGCCCATCTGACAATTCCATTTGTGTCTTCCTGTAAAATAAAGGCTTCCTCCTCAC
This sequence comes from Chiloscyllium punctatum, assembly GCF_047496795.1. Taxonomy (NCBI): domain Eukaryota; kingdom Metazoa; phylum Chordata; class Chondrichthyes; order Orectolobiformes; family Hemiscylliidae; genus Chiloscyllium; species Chiloscyllium punctatum. The sequence goes on from NC_092786.1 coordinate 6,104,248, forward strand.
TGCCAACTATCTGGCTAATCTTTGTATCAAACACAAAATTACTTATTACAGTTGTCCCCCCACTCCCCACTCCCCCCTCCACCCTCCACCCTCCAAATTCACATCTGAATCATTTATGAATACCACAAATAATAAGATACACTGCACTGCTCGCTGTGGTACACCACCGGACACTGGTCTATCTCCGCCACCTTTCCAGTAACTTGGGAACACATCACTGTTCTCTAGTCTTCTGGCATTTTCTTTGCTTCAGATTTGACTTAAACATTTAGGTCAGATGATTTCCTCTCTTGTCTCCAACAGCATCCTGAGATACAAATCATCTGGACTTTACATGATCCAAAACCATCAATCCCAACTTGAATATTATAGCAATCTGTTCGAGAGCTTCATAATGCATCTTCTTGAATTCTCTACATGCCTCTTCCTTCTTCCAAGTAAAGAAGATGTGAAGCTCTTGTGTCACAATCGATCAATGTTCACCAGCTTCAGACACAGATAGCCCCTTTGGTTTCGAAATCCTTTCCTGATTATTCTGTTCTGATTGATCTTTTTGTAGAATATCTTGGAATTCCCCCAACATTTCCTGCTGCACTTCTCCATGCCCCTGTATTAGTCAGTCTGCTGTGAGTGAATTTTCTAACATCCCCTGACATCACCTCTCATTCTTTGAAGCAGTACATAACACAGGTATAATCTCATCCGCACTGCATGCAGTCTGCGCAGAACGCCTTTACTTCGATATTCCAATTTCCTTTAAATGAAGGCCAACTTCACTTTTACCTTTCCATTTCCAAATGTCCCTCCTGATCTGCGTTGGTTTAATTTTATTTACTATTCACGTTCTGAATTCTTAAACATGCAGCTGAATATCCAACTATATCACATCCAATAGTTGTCCACTGTCTCCATCTACAAGAAACATCTTCAAACCATTTCAGAAACACTTTGTTAACAGTGATTATTCGGGGGAGATCCAAGATGGCGGCGAACAAGTAGGTCTGCCCTGCTGAGCTCTGCACCAGAACCCAGACAAAGTGGTCCGTTCATCCTCTATTTCTTCTCGATGGTGGTAAACATCGGTCGCTTTTGATCCCCAGTATTGCTCTCTTCCATTTTAAGTGAGTAATGAAAATGATTAAGGGAAAATGTTTTTTCCCAAGACCTTTCTATGGCTGTGATCCACAAGACGCAAACCTTTGATAAGGCAAAAAAGAGCCTGAGGGACGTGAATATTCTGTACTTGGTAAGATATCCAGCAATATTACTTTTCAGGCATGGAGGGTCTGTGTTTAATTTTGACTCACTAGAAAACGCAAAGGACTTCCTGTACGCAGTAGAATAGACTGGCTGGTTCAAATAATATGGACAATTGTGCTCTTTTTGTTTTCTGTGGGCTTTGCCTGGTTTACCTCATTTTGGTTCTTTTTTAGTATGTGGAGGTCCCATTTTTGCTTTTTCTCTCTCCTCCTTTCTTCCTCCCCTCCCATTGTCCTTTGTTTTTTTCTATCACTTGCTTTTCGATTCTCTCTCTTAGTACGGAATGGGAAAGGGGTTTCAGGAGGTGGGGGTGGGAACATTTTGTTTCACCAGGACTGCCTCGGATGAAAGTATGGATGGGATGGGGTTGAATGCCCACTTTTAATTTTCTTGTAGGATCCGTGTAACGCTTTTTAACTTTGTTTTGTCTGGGTTGGGAGTGGCTTCAGCTAGGAGGAGCCATGGGGGATTTGTGGGTAGTACGAGTGTCCGCTCTGAGCAAGGGTGGGGTTGGGGAAAGTCTCTGCTTATTTGTGTTCTTGGTAGAAGTAGTTGTTAGAAGTTTTGATTTGGTTGTTCTTGTCGTTACATTTTCAAGTTTATACGAACTGTTTACAGCTTTCACTAGGCGCACTATAAATGGGGTTCATCTCCCAGTGGGTCATGGGCTGCTTCGGATGGTTATGGCTAACCGCTCGTTTAAATGGTGCACCTGGAATGTCAAAGGGAGCCATTCATCGATGAAGAGAAAAAGATGTAGAAAAAAAGGAAAGGGTTGCTGTAGCCTTGCTGCAAGAAACATATCTAACTGATAAGGAGCATTTAAAGTTCCAGCAGGGAAGGTTCAGATGGGTGTTTTTTTATCCTTTAATTCAACAAGTTGAGGAGTAGCTATACTCATTCATAAGAACCTTCCACTTCAGTTGTTTGCCAAATTAAGAATACATGTGTGTGGTCTCTGATCCTTAAAGCTTTAATACATCGAGAGGAATACTGGACCTTGAATAATATTGCCCCCAGCACACCCCCTCAAATTTCAATTAGGTGCACTCACAAGGTCGATTAAGGGGAGACTTTAATTGATGTATGGACCGCGAGGTGGATAGGATGTCGAGGGGTTTCGCGGGTATTTCCCCACCACCCAGGCAGCTGGTGGACCTGAACAGGTAGCTGGGTTGGTGGATGTGTGAGATGTCTTCACCCTGAAGATAGGGACTTCATCTTTTTTTCTAACCCACATAATTGCTATACTAGGATTGACATGTTGTTTGTCCCATTGGTCTTTTTAAATTCGGTGCTGTCCTGTAGTATTGGGAATTTAGCCATTTCTAATCATGTGGCAGTGTACATGGAGGTCAAGGATGGTGGTGATGGGACAGGCTCATGGCACTGGCACGTGGATGCTTTCCTCCTGAAGGATAGCAAATTCATTGAGTATTTTTCGGGGGAGCTTGAATATTTTGGAACATTAACTTGTGTACGGCCAGTAATCCGACGGTGCTCTGGGAGACTGCCAAGGGGTTTGATTATTTCTTACTCGGCGACTCAGAAGTGGCAGAAGAGAGAGCAGCAGCGTATGTTTGAGGCTCTGCTGAAGAGGTCTGACACACCATATTTTGTCAGACCGCCTGTAACTTAATCGCAGCAGACCACAGCCCTCCGGACTGCTCTGAATGCTGCACTTGCCCAGACAGCAAAGAGAGAGATTTCCTTTGCGAAACAGAAGTTATTCGAGCATGGTGAGAACCAAGTAGATATAAGGCATACTTGGCCAGAAAGAAGATTGCTGCTATTATCACCGAGGATCCAAAAAAGTTAATGCAGAGTTCAGGAAATTCTACTCTGGGTTGTTCCAGTCAGCGGGCTGGGAGGACTGATTGGCGTTGATGGAGTCGTTTATTAAGACCTTGGACCTCCCAGGTGTAAGTTCAGAGCAGGCGTCTCTTTACATTTCCCCTCTGACAATCCGAGAGATGCAGGAGACAGTGAGGCAGCTCCAGAGTGGTCAAGCCCCCGGCACAATGGATTTTCAGAGTGAGATTTAGAAGGATTTCATAGACATGGTGGCTGGGCCAATGTTGCTTATGTACAATTATTTGTACACTCAGGACTGCCTCCCATCCTCTCTGAGAGAAGGAAATATTTATCTTATTCTCAATGGAGGGAAAGTCCCAGAGGGTTGCACTTTGTATATGCCTATATCATTATTAAACGTGGACTTTAACATTTTGTCGAAAATGCTGGCTTTGAATGTCCATTGTGAAAGATCTGAAAATGTGTTGCTGGAAAAATGCAGCAGGTCAGGCAGCATCCAAGGAGCAGGAGAATCGACGTTTCGGGCATGAGCCCTTCTTTAGGAAGAAGGGCTCATGCCTGAAACGTCGATTCTTCTGCTCCTTGGATGCTGCCTGACCTGCTGCGCTTTTCCAGCAACACATTTTCAGCTCTGATCTCCAGCATCTGCAGTCCTCACTTTCTCCATTGTAAAAGGGGACCATTTTTATTAGCGGCCGTAGGTCCTCTGATAATTTTAGAAGAAGGCTAAATATGGTTCCAGTCTGCCAGCAAGGTACGACTCCAGGCTCGGTAGTCTCCCTGTATGCAGAGAAAGCATTTGACCGGATAGAGTAGATGTGCACCTTTTATGTCCTTGAATGGTTTGGTATTGGAAGGGTCTTCGCCAGGTGGGTGGCAGTGTTATATAGTGACCCAAAAAAGAGCGGATTTCATTAATGGTATAAGGTCTGACAATGTTAGTATTGACAGCGGTAGCCAACAAAGTTGCCCCCATTCACCATTACCATTTACACTAATGATTGAGCCGCTGTCAGAAGCCATCCGGAGGGACGCCGATATCACTGTCAAGGAGGTAGGATCAGGAAGGAATAAGATCACCCTTTAAGCAGATGGCGTTCCTCTCTTTCTAACTAACCCAATGATATTTGTGTCTTGTTTAATATGAATGATTAATTTATTTGGGATCTTTCTCAGGGTATAAAATCAAGTTTATGAAATCGGAGGCCATCCCTGTTGGGGGTCTTATTGGAGTACCCGACCTTGGGTGGAATCTGATTCCCTTCCAGATGGTCACAAGGAGGTTTAGGTATTTTTATCATCCAAGCCTTCGATCAATTACATAAAGCTAACTTCGTGCAGTTGGTAGAGAAGATAAGACAGAATCTTCCAATATCCTGTTTGGGTTAGCTCTGGTTAAAATGAATGCCCTTCCTTGTTTGCGATGCTCCATGCCAATGCTCCCTTTGACGCTGCCTAGGCAGGCGCTATGGAGGCTTAACAGTTGGCTTTGATCTCTCATCTGGTGTCACAGACGGCCTCTTATTCAGTTGGACAAATTGCAGCTTTCACAGTGAATGGGGGGCGTGTCGATTTTCCAGACTTTAAAAAATACCAACTAAGTTCCTTGCTATCCGATGTGGCTGATTGGGCTTGTCAGGACCCATGGTCAATTTGGTTGGATATCCAGGCCTTCCAGGCAAAACGTCCCCTCATTAATCTGTTGTTCATGGACAAGATGAGGACTGTTATGGAGAATTACAGAAACCGATTGTCCTTAACACAGTGAAAGCATGGAGAATGATGGGACAAGTTGAGGGTACTTTACAAAACAAAACCTTCGGCTTTCACTCCCATTGTAGGATTGGTAGGATTCCAGCCGGGATTGATGGATTCTGGTTTTAGGCTCTGGGAGTCCAGATGAGTTTCCTGTTTGGGAGAATTTTTTGACAGGGAGGTCATGATGAATTTTGAGCAGCTGAGCCAGGAATATGAGGTATCTGGGAGGGACCTCTTTTGTTACTTTCAGCTTCAGGGCTTGAAATACAAAAAGTCTATATTAATGTTTCGGCTCTGTACGTCAGATATGGAGACGAGAGTGCTTCAGAGTATGGGCACTCTCTCGGTCAGCGTCTTCTGTCATTTATTCAGAGGTAGTGTCTCCAATGACATTGACCCTGTTCTACCAGAACAAAGAGAGACTATTCAACACCTGGAGTCTGATGTACAGTTACAGGAGGAGGCCAGTCAGCTCCTCGATTCGATAACACTGGGCCCAGAGTAGGCCATGCAGCACCAGTAGCCTGTTATGCAGCAATAGAATCAGTCTATTCAGCCTCCTCAAGTCTGTAACATAGGAACTGGAAGAGGTCACACAGGGACTGGAGATTGGTGCACTGGGATACCAGGAGGATATTCAGTCCCATCGACCCTGTTGCACGGGATTTGGAGAAGGCTGCAAACTATAAGATTTCTTATGGGAAAGGAGGGAGAAGTTAACCTCACATGTCTCGTGTATGGGGACAGAAGAAGGCCAATCATTCCCTCAGTCCTATATCAGGCATGCAGGAGAGATCATTCAGTATCTCCAGTCTGTGATGGAGGAATATGAGAAGGTTTTTTCAGCTTCTCAAACTGTTACACAGCAACAGGAAGATTGCATAAGCCCTCACGACACTTATGCATCAACAGGAGGAGGACAGTCAGACCATCGAGATGGTGATGTGGAACACCAGAAAGACATCAGCCCATCGATATTGTACACAAGGAAGAGAATGAGTCCATTCAGCGACTCCGACCTCTTACAGAGCAATCAGAGCAGGGCATTTCACACCATGTGCCAATTATACAGGATTGGAGCGAACAAAGAGATTATAGAGGGGTAAGAATTTAGAATGATCACCTTCACGATGGAATATATAGTAGTGAGAAAGCTGTTGAAATTTTAGAAATATTGCTAAAGTCGATTATTCAAGAATTAATGACAAGAAATTTGCAAAGTCAAACCATAAACCATCAGAATCAACATGATTTAGATCATGGGGATCCTCGAGATGAAATATTTGGACTTTCAGGAAAAATTGAAGGGGTCTGCACAAATGATTAATCTGCAGAATAAGATCGTTTACAATTAAAAGTAATTTTTCAGCTTGGATACAGGCTTGGTGAAGCAACAAAATGCAGTGAGATCGAAAACATAAAGGTCATTTTCTGTTTGGCAAAATTCAACTTTTAGGAAACCATATGTCTTGGTCCCCAGGCTCCAACTATTTACAATCTATAGCCTTAAGTAGTTGAGAGGATAATACATCTTATAAACAAATTAACAGATGACACTAACTCAGGTGAGAAATTGCAATGAAGATGCAAGAAGTTAGAAAATGTATATGGATAGGTTGGGGCAACATTTGTCAGAAGAAACTGAACAACGAAAAGTATGAGTGTATCCGTTTGGATCAGTGTAGCAGAAAGGCAAATTATTGTCCAAATGGAGAGAGATTTCAGAATGATTAGGTTCAGAGTGATCTGGCTGTCCGCGTCCATACTACAGAATATTCCGATGTAAGTACAGCAGATAATGAGACAGGCAAGTGCAACTTTGGCATTTATTTAAAGGAAGGGAGATGTGAGATCGCAACTGAGTACTGTGTGCAGTCTTGGTGTCCTGACTGTAGGAGGGAGGTATTTGCCATGGAGGCAGTTCAGAAGTGGTTTACTCGATTGACTCCAGAGATATGGAGTTTGTCCTCTGAAGAGAGATGGAGCAGTTCATGCCAGCACTGCATGCAGTATAGAAAAATGAGAGGAGATGTCGGAGGTCTGGACGATGTTAAAGGTGATTTACAATGTAGATGTGAAGTGGATATTTCCTCATGTGGGACAATCTCAAAAGATCCTAAAACCATAGTTTTAGGATGAGGTGGGGGAGAAATGAAACAGGGGTGAGGAGAACATACTTCTGTCACAGGGTTGGGAATCAATGTAATTCACTGCCCCAGAGTGCAGTAGGTGCTGGGATATTGAGTAAGTAAAGGAAAATGGAGAGCGGACAGGAACGTGGAACTGAGGCCGCAATGACATCAGCTATGATTGTATTCAATGTTGGAAGAGGCCTGAGGGGCTGGATTGCCGAACTGATGCTTCTCGTTCTTATTCAGCGCTTTGAATGTGTTACACATAAATGGGGGAGGACTGGTTATCGGACGGGAAGCAGGCACTCCAGATAAATCAGCCTTAGTCAGTTTGACAGAACGTCACCAGTGGAGTCACACAGTGACCAGTGCTGGCTCCACAGCTCTTTACAATCTGTATCAATGATCAGGAGGAGTGGAACAAATGTACTGTAACTAAAGTTACCAATTAAACTAAGATTAACAGGAAGCTAAATTATCAAGGGAAGGTGGAGAGTCTGCAATTTGATATGGACAGGTGAAGTCAATGGATAAAAGTTTAGCAAATGGGATTTTTGACAATATATAGTCTGTCATTTTCTTTAGGATAAATGGCAGGTTGTATGTTACTGAAACGGAAAAATACGACAGGACTTAATGATGCAGTGTACTGGAGGATGCTTTCTGACCCGATCAGATACGGGAAGTGTTGCTCTGTCTCCCTGATCTTCCCAGGGACCCCATTGCTCTCAACCACCATATATATCCTCTTACTCCAAATGGTGACGTTGACGTCGGCATACTGGGAGATGATGGAGCTGTCACCTACTCTGACCTGGAAAGTTCCGGATCATAGAAGCTGAATGAAACAGTGACCCTAACAACCACTGGCAGCAGCGTCCTCCCCCTGGTATGAAGCTGCAGGTCGTGTTTAAGTAAGTGACACCGCTCTGTGACCAGATCCTTGTTCAATCAGGGTCCCCTCACACTCTAATCCTGAGTTAAATGTAACTTGGAAAGCTGTTCCTGGAAAACCCGGTGTGGATACAGCAGATCCCTTTCCTCACACACACTCACTCCGTGGTTTCACATCTTCCTCTCTGTGCAGCCTCTGCTCCATTTTTTGTTCACCTTACAGACACAGAAGTTGTAACTACCGTCCCCATGCTCCAACCAGAGTTGGGTCACCAAATCCTCAGGTCTCCCTGAATGTCTGAGGCAGCTAACAGCACAGCCTCCAGCAAACCATCTCCAGCCCCTCCACTAACTTTTCAATAGCAGGAGTCAGTCAGAAGCCCCACGGCTACAAGTTAGAGACCTGCTCTTTGACAATAATACTCGAGAGGTTTCCTTGTGTTACTGACTACACAATCATCTGAGAGGGACAAACACAGGTGTTCAGTGAACACGTACAGACCAAGTTTCAAAGGCGTGTCTAAAGCTGCCAGAACCCCTGTCCAACATGGAGCACCACGTGGTGGGCACCGGGAAGTGAAAAATAGCCCAGCACACACACACCCCTGTCCATGGATCACCATATGGGACACACCGGGAAGTGAACAACAGACAAACACAAACACCCTTGTCCATGGAGTACCGTATGGAGGACACCGGGAAGTGAAAAATAGCCCAGCACACACACACCCCTGTCCATGGATCACCACATGGGGCACACCGGGAATTGAACAACAGACAAACACATACACCCTTGTCCATGGAGTACCGTATGGAGGACACCGGGAAGTGAACTACAGCCCAGCACACACACACCCCTGTCCATGGAGTATCATGTGGAACATACCTGGAAGTGAACAACAGCCTAGCACACATGCCGTTGTCTATGGAGCACCACATGGGACACACCGGGAAATGAACAGAAGTCTGACACATACCATTTCATTGCTTCTGAGCTTCACAATACCAGCTCTCGATACACTCGGGAGCCAAATGGGACACACAGCCGGGACGTCCAGAGGAGCACTTGCCACACATTTTGCGCATTATTTCTGAGCTTCATAATGATTTCCCCGGGATTCCAGGGATATGAGCACCAACGGCCAGGTTAAGGTACAGAAAGACGGATATTCGTGTTATAATTGGATTATTACTTGATCAACAAGTTCAGTAAACAGGCAAACGGAATAAACTGGATGAGTAGTACTTTCATAGGTCCAATAACAAAAATGAGAATATAAAGTATTGTGCTGACAAATCAGCTGAAAAAAAAACGTCACAGAATCAGACACCATAATCCAGATGATATATCTGTGCAGCATGTAGCAGTGTTCAGACCAGGCTAGTGCACTGCTCAATACAACCCAGAAATCTGTGCAGACCACACCAGTCCATGAACTACCTCTCCAGCACTGGGAACTATGCAGTGAACAGCAGTGAATTGCTGTGTAAACCAAGAGCATTTACCCTCCCAATGTATAGAGCAATGTATGCCACCGCAGGGCATGGATCTGTAAACCAGGAGCTGTTACCCTCCTAGCATGTAGAGCTGTGTACACCATCCCAGGGCATTGATCAGTGACACTTTGTTAAATCACTACCCAGCGTGGCAAAACTTGCAGCCCATGCTGGAAGTGACAGAATGTGCAGCTCGATCCATTTGCAGCTCCATAATCTCCATTGTGTCAATGAATAGAGAATATCTCAAGAGGAAGAAGGAAGATGACTTTAGGTTAAGTAGGCAAGGATCAGACAGGGCTCGAGAGGATTACAAGGTAGTCAGGAAGGAAGTGAAGAATAATCTCAGGAGAGCGAGATGCAGGCATGAAAAAGACTTGGTGAGTAGGATTAAAGTAAAACTTAAGACGTTCTACACTTTTGTGAGGAACAAGATGATGGCCTGTGTGAGGGTAGGGCTCATCAGGATAGTGGAGGGAACTTACACCAGGAGCTTGAGGAGGGAGGGGAACATAGAACATAGAGCATAGAGCAGTACAGCACTGTACAGGTCCTTTGGCCCTTGATGTTGCGCCGACCTGTAATACCAATCTGAAGCCCATCTCACCTACACTATTCCATTTACATCCATATGTTTGACCAATGATGACTTACACGAACGTAAAGTTGGTGAGTCTAATACCGTTGCAGGCAAAGCATTCCATACCCTTACTACACTCAGAGTAAAGAAACTATCTCTGACATCTGTCCTGTATCCATCACCCCTCAATTTAAAGCTATGCCCCCTCATGCTCGCTGTCACCATTCTTGGATAAAGGCTCGCCCTATCCGCCCTATCCAACCCTCTAATTATCTTATATGTCTCTATTAAGTCACGTCTCAACCTTTTTCACCTTAACGAAAACAGCCTCAATCCTTCAGCCTTTCCTCGTTAGACCTTCCCTCCATACCAGGCAGCATCCTAGTAAATGTCCTCTGCACCCTTTCCAAAGCTTCCACAACCTTCTTATAATGCAGTGACCAGAACTGTACACAATATTCCAAGTGCGGCCGCACCAGAGTTTTGTACAGCTGCAGCATAACTTCATGGTTCTGGAACTCGATCCCTGTATTAATAAAAGCTCGGACACTGTATGCCTTCAGTTGCCTGTCAACCTTGGTGGCAACTTTCAAGGATCTGTGTACCTGGACACTGAGATCTCTCTGCTCATCTACACTACCAAGAATCATACCATTAGCCCAGTACTTTGCATTCTGGTTACTTCGACCAAAGTGAATCACCTCACACTAGTTCGCATTGAACTCCATTTGCCAACTCTCACCCAGCTCTGCATCTTATCTGTGTCTCCCTGTAACCTACAACATTCTTTATCACTATCCACAAATTCACCAACCTTCGTGTCGTCTGCAAATGTACTAACCAACCTTCTATGCCCTCATCCAGGTCGTTTATAAAAATGACGAACAGCAGTGGACACAACACCGACGCTTGCGGTACACCACTGGTAACTCGACTCCAGGATGAACATTTCCCATCAACCGGCACCCTCTGTTTTCTTTCAGCAAGCTAATTACTGATCCAAACTGCTATATCTCCCACAATCACATTCCACCGCATTTTGTTCAATAGTCTACTGTGGGGAACATTATCGAAAGCTTGACTGAAATCCATTTACACCACATCAACCAGTTTACTCTCATCTACCTTTTTGGTCACTTTCTCAAAGAACTCAATAAATTTTGTGAGGCACGACCTACCCTTCACAAAACCGTGCTGAATAAATCTAATCAAGTTATTCTTTTCTAGATGATTATAAATCCTATCTCTTATAACCTTTTCCAACACTTTACCAACAAGTGGAGTAAGGCTCACTAGTCGATAAATACCAGAGTTGTCTCTACTCTCCCTCTTGAACAGGGGAATCACATTTGCTATCCTCCAGTCTTCTGGCACTATTCCTGTAGACAATGACAATTTAAAGATATATGCCAAAGGCTCGGCAATCTCCTCCCTGGCTTCCAAGAGGATCCTAGGATAAATCCATTCTGGCCCAAGGGACGTATCTATTTTCACACGCTGCAGGATTTTAATACCTCTTCCTTGTGAACACCAATCACACCTAGTCTAGTAGCCTCTATCTCAGTAATCTCCTCGAAAACATTGTCATTTTCTCGAGTGAATACTGTTGAAAATATTCATTTAATGCTTCCCCTATCTCCTCTGACTCCACACACAGCTTCATATTGCTCTCATTGATTGGCACTAATCTTCCTATCGTCATTCTTGCATTCTTAAATAGCTATAGAAAGCATTAGGGTTGACCCTGATCCTAACTGCCAAAAACTTCTCATGTCCTCTCCTGGCTCTTCTGAGCTCTCTCTTTCGGTCTTTCCTGACTACCTTGTAACCCTCAAGCGTCCTAACTGAGCGTTCACATCTCATCCTAACATAAGCCACATTCTTCCTCTTGACCAGAGATGCCACTTCATTTGTAAATCACAGCTCCCGTGCTCTACAGCTTCCTCCCTGTCTAACAGGTACATACTTATATCGGACATACAGTAGCTTTTCCTTGAATATGCTTCACATTTATAATGTACTCATCCCCTGCAGTTTGCTTCCCCATCATATGCTTCCTAAACCTTGCCTAATCGCATCGTACTTGCCTTTCCCCAGCTGTAAATCTTGCCCAGTGTTATACACCTATCCTTTTCTATCACTGAAGTAAACATAACAGAATTGTGATCGCTATCACCAAAGTGCTCACCTATTTCCAAGTCTAACAACTGACTGGGCTCATTACCCAGTACCAAATCTAATGTGGCTTCGACTTTTGTTGGCCTATCGACATACTGTGTCAGGAAGCCCTCCTGCACACACTGGACAAAAACTGACCCATCTATCGTACTCGTACTATAGGGTTCCCGTTCAATATTTTGAAAGTTGAAGTTCCCCATTAAAACTACCCTGTCTCTGTCACTCATATCAAGAATCATCTTTGCTATCCTTTCCCCTACATCTCTGGAACTATTCGGAGACCGATAGAAAATTCCCAACAGGCTGACCTCTCCTTTCCTGTTTCTAACTTCAGCCCATACTACCTTATTTGACGAGTCCCCAAGCGGCACGGTGGCACAGTGGTTAGCACTGCTGCCTCATAGCACCAGAGACCTGGGTTCGATTCCTGCCTCAGGCAACTGACTGTGTGGAGTTTGAACATTCTCCCCGTGTCTGCGTGGGTTTCCGCCGGGTGCTCTGGTTTCCTCCCACAGTCCAAAGATGTGCAGGTCAGGTGAATTGGCCATGCTAAATTGCCCGTAGTGTGAGGTAAGGGGTAGATGTAGGGGTATGGGTGGGTTGTGCTTCAGTGGGGCGGTGTGGACTTGTTGGGCCGAAGGGCCTGTTTCCACACTGTTAGTTATCTAATCCTTTCTGCAACTGTAATACTGTCCTTGACCAACAATGCCACACTTCACCATCTTCTTTGTTCTTCCTGAAACATCTAAATTCTAAAATCTGCATAAACAATTCCTGTCCCTGCTCTAACCATGTCTCCAAAATGCCCACAACATTGAAGTCCCAGGTACCAACCCATGCTGCAAGTTCACCCACATTGTTCCGGTGTGCTCCTGGCGTTGAAGTGGACACACTTCAAACCAACCTCTTGCTTGCTGATGCCATCTTGCATCTTTGAAACTTGATTTTAGACCCCCCCTAATGTCAACCTTTTCTATGCTCGAACTACAATTTTATTTCCCATCCCCCTGCTGGATTAGTTAAAACCAGCCCAATAGCCTTAGTGAATGTTCCACCCCAGGACATTGGTACCTCTCCGGTTCAGATGAGGACCACCCTGCTTGTAGTGGTCTCACCTACCCAAGAAAGAGCCCCAATTATCCAAGAATCCAAAACACTCACTCCTGCACCATCCCTGTAGCCACGTGTTCACCTTCTCTCTCTCCCTATCCCTTGCCTCATTAACACCTGGCATGGGCAATAAACCACAGCCAACAACTCTGTTTGTCCTAGCTCTCAACTTCCAACCTAGCTCCCTGAATTTCTGCCCTAAATCCCCATCTCTCTTCCTACTTATGTCATTGGTGCCTATGTGGACTACTACTCTGCTCCTCTTTCCATTTGTCTTCTGAGCAGCAGGGACAGACTCTGTGCCAGAGCCCTCTATCCCACTGCTTTCCCCTGGTATGTCGTTCCCCTTACAGTATCCAAAACGGTATTCTTATTGTTGAGGGGAATGGTCACAGGGGATCTCTGCACTGCCTGTCAGTTCCCTTTCGATCCCGTGACTGTAACCCATTTGTCTTTATCTTGTACCTTAGGAGTGACTACCTCCCAGTAACTCCTCTCAATAAGCCCCTCTGCCTCCCGAATGAACCGGAGTTAATCCAGCTCCAGCTCCAGTTCCCTAACGCGGTTTTCAAAAAGCTGGAGTTGGGTGCACTTCCCGCAGATGCCGTCAGCAGGGACACTGGTGGTGGCCCTTACCTCACACATTCTACAGGATGAACATTCAACTGCCCTCACCTCCATTCTCACTATTCTAAATTCCCAAAGATACTGTTGCAAATTTTAAAAAAAATACTCATTACCTTACCGATCTGAGGCACAGGTCTTTTGTTTTTGGTTAGACACCACCCGTGTCATGTTGCGGGTAACACAACCACACAAATATATGTCTTCCCAGAAGTCCTTCGATTTTCCCTCGTACCTCTTGGTAAATGGAGACCCGACTCCCGAGGTAAGTCCCTTTTAATGCGAAAAACCTCACCCTTCTCTGCAGCTCTCGATTCACCTCTCCTTCTCTCCTCGCAGCTCTGGCAAAATTCATTTAGGACCTCTGGGAGGTCCTTAATGAATGCCATGCTTCAGTATTCAGTACTGAGAGGGACCTTCACGTTTTTGGGTACAACGTGAAACATATGCTAGAACAGGAGGATGTGCTAAAAATTTTGAGAATCACAAGGAAAGACAAATCTTCTTGGCCAGATGGGAAAAAAAACTAGGATACTATAGGAAGCGAGAGAAGAGATTGCGTGTGTTTTGCGATGATTTTGTGTCATCAGTGGCCACTGGATTCGTGAATGATGATAGGAGGTTAGCAAATGTTATTCCCTTGTTCAAGAAAGGAAATAGTGATAATCCTGGGAATTAGAAGCCAATCATTATTTCGCCAGTGATGGGCAAAGTATTGGAGAGGATTTGAGAGACACGATTTATGATTACTTAGAAAACCATACTATGTTTAGAGGCAAAAATATGATGCTGAAAAAACACAGCAGGTCAGGCAGCATCCGAGGAGCAGGAGAATCGATGTTTCGGGCATAAACCCTTCTTCAGGAATTAGAGGCAGTCAGCATGCCTTTGTGAGAATCAGGTCATGCCTCATAAGTCTTACTGAACTTTTTGTGGATGTGAAAACAACATTGATGAAGGTAGAGCAGTGGATGTGGTGTATTTGGATTTTAGCAAGTATTTGATATAGTTACCAATTGTGGGTTCATTCAGAAAGTAAGGAGACATGGGACACAGGGAAATCTGGCTGTCAGGATACAGAATTGGCTGGCCCATAAAAGACAGAGGGTAGTGGTAGATAGAAAGTACTCAGCCTGGAGCTCGGTGACCAGGGGTGTTCTGCAGGGATCGGTTCTGGGAACTCTGTTCTTTGTGATTTTTAGGAGAGTTGAATTGGAAATTGGGAGGGGCGTTAGTAAGCTTGCCTACGGAGAGTTGGTGGAGTTGTGGATAGTGTGGAAGGTTGTTGTACGTTGCAACAAGTCATTGACAGAACTGAGCTGATGAGTGGCAGATCGAGTTAAACCTGAAAAAGTGTGAAGTCATTCACTTTGGAAGGTAAAATTTGCATGCAGAGTACAGGGTTAAAGGCAGGATACTTGGTAGTGTACAGAAATAGAAGGATCTTGAGTTCCATGTCCACAGATCCACTAAGTTGCCACCCAAGTTAACGTGGTTGTTGAGAAAGCACAAGGTATGTTGGCTTTCACAAGTCGGGGAACTGGGTTTCAGAGTTGTGAGGTTATGCTGCAGCTCTATGAAATTGAGTGCTGTTCTGCATTGACAGCTCGTGAGCACCTGTCATATGAGTATCTAGCAGACCTAGAATGTACTGGAAAATTGAAAATATGTAACATTTGGCTGTTAAAACAGATACCTTGAGATTCGGTTGTTCTTTGGGCAACTTTTCATATTTAATGAAAATGTTTAAATTATGCCTCAGGATAGAACATAGAACAATACAGCACAGAACAGGCCCTTCGGCCCACGATGCTGTGCAGAACATTTGTCCGAGCTTAAGCACCTATCCATATACCTATCCACTTGCCGCATAAAGGTCATCAATGATTCTGACTCTGCCACTCCCACAGGCAGCGCATTCCATGCCCCCACTACACTCTGGGTAAAGAACATACCTCTGATATTCCACCCTTCACCTTAAATTTATGCCCCCTTGTAACACTCTGTTATACTCGGGGAAAAAGTCTGACTGTCTACTGTATCTATTCCCCTGATCATCATATAAACCTCTATCAAGTCAACCCCCCATCCTTCGCCTTTCCAATGATAAAAGGCCGAGCACTCTCAACCTATCCTCGTACGACCTATTCTCCATTCCAGGCAACATTCTGGTAAATCTCCTCTGCACCCGCTCCAAAGCTTCCACATCTTTCCTAAAGTGAGGCGAACAGAACTGCACACAGTACTCCAAATGTGGCCTTACCAAGGTCCTGTACAGCTGCAACATCAGCTCATGACTCTTGAATTCAATCCCTCTGCTAATGAACGCTAATACACCAATAGCCTTCTTACAATCTATCCACCTGAGTGGCAACTTTCAAAGAGCTATGAACAGAGACCCAAAGATCCCTCTGCTCCTCCACCTTACTAAGAACCCTGTATTCCACATTTTTGTTTGTCCTTCCAAAATGGACAATCTCACACTTGACAGGGTTGAACTCCATCTGCCACTCCTCAGCCCAGCTCTGCATCATATCTAAGTCCCTTTGCAGCCGACAACAGCCTTCCTCACTATCCACAACTCCACCAATCTTTGTGGATAATAAACCCAAAAGATTTTGAATTTATTGTTTTGCCAACATTGAACCAGAGATGATTTGATGTTGAGGGGATAAAGAGGTAGGCATAATGAAACTTAGAGAGTAAACTGCCATCTGCAGAGACTGCCATGCCAAACAATCTCTATTAAATTTATGGGTTTTTAGCATGAAACATTCTTGCAGTAAAAGACAGAAGATGACCCAGGGAGATCTATAGCTGAAAGAAGGAGGACACTAGAGATGACAGCCACTGTCAAGATTTGAAATTAAATGATGCAATTTTAATTTAGTTTTTTTTTAAAGGGAACAGTATGTTGTTATAAAGGTGGAGGCAGTTAACAAACAGTTCAGAGAAAGGGAGCTTAGAACTGTGAATAGTTGTTGTTCAATGTTCATTTTTAGAGTTAAGGAATAAATTGATATTATTTTCCTTTTAATAGTGGACTTTTCGAGTTCTCTGTCACTCGTGCTTTAACAGATTATAAGGTAAGGAGAGCTTTTCTGGATGTTTGGTTTAAGTAACAAATGAGTTCATTGCTATGTCGTAACAGCACACTTGGAACATTGTGTTCAGTTCTCGTCGCCTTGTTATAGGAAACTTGTAGAAGCTATAGTGAGCGTGCAGAGGAACCCCTACGGATCAACGGAAATATTGGCACACACCACATGATCGAGTGAAATATTGAGGAAGTCACCACGCGAATTCTCTATGGCAGATTCTCTATGTCTGTATAAACGTCAGTGTGTCAGTGTTTGTGGTGTGTCTGTACTGATGCTTGTATATCTGCGTGTGCATGTGCATCAGTGTATCGGCATTTGTCTCTGTGTGTCTGCTTTAGAATCTGTGTGACTGCACCAGTATCTATGTGTACCTGTGCATCTACATTCATATCTGGGTGTATCTGCGTGTCTATGTGGGTATCCATGTGCCGTGTGCGGATCTGCCAGCCTCTGTGGTTTTAAGTGATGCAATGTCCGCCTCTGCTGGCTTTCACAGTCTACTGCATTGATGGCAGTGGAGGGAGAAAACCAGAAGGGATTCAGTCTAGGAGGTCAGGAGAGGGAGACAGATCATAGCACCAACAAAACTGACAGAACCATCTGCACATCTACACACACAAACACACAACTGGGTGTGAATTGGGTGTGGGAAGATGGTAATTGTACTGAGGACACTCAGAGTGGCGAATGCTTCTGAGGAGTAATATCTGCCCTGGCTCTGCAATGTGGAAGCGATTTGCCTTTGAAGATTATTCGTTACACGGAGTGTACACCTTAAAGAGTATCTCCACTGCAACTGCAACCAAGCAATTCTGACCAAACCATTTGTACGGTGATGCAATGAATTTATTACATGTTCTTTAAATTGAAATATTTTATAATTCACCCCTACAAGGTGTAAGTGAGAAAGAATTGGAAAGTCCTGAAACTGACCCAGTGGTGGTGGTAATATATCTAGGTATCAGACAAAACTGTTCTGTGCATCCAGAGATATTTGCAAAACCAAACAGCCGTGCAATGTGAGAGATTCACAGTATTTGATGTCCAATGTTAGAGAGAAAAAAAAACTGACACTTGTTCAGTGGCATGGGGAGACAAGCAGAGGATGGCATTGTATGACTATAACCTTAACAGGGACAGACGCAGAGGGAGAGGAGGGGAGTAGGGGTTTATCTCAATTTGAATGAATTTACCCGCAAATCTACAGAGACATCGTTTCATAGAGATGTACACAAACATACACAGACACATTAAACACACAACACACATACATACAGATATGGACACTTACACACAAACACATGCACATGTCCGCACACACACACAGTGATTTTTTTCAGATAGAGATAAGTACGTTTTTCTTGAATAAGGGAATCTATGGTCAGTTGGTGAAGGCAGGAGAATGTGGTTGAGAAACATTTTAACC
Organism: Chiloscyllium punctatum; assembly: GCF_047496795.1. Classification (NCBI taxonomy): domain Eukaryota; kingdom Metazoa; phylum Chordata; class Chondrichthyes; order Orectolobiformes; family Hemiscylliidae; genus Chiloscyllium; species Chiloscyllium punctatum. Next base: position 6,122,623 of record NC_092786.1, read on the forward strand.
GTGATCAAAGGGCCCGCCAGATCCAAGGGGCTAAATGGCCTGATTCTGTTCCAAGTTCCTATTTTGTGAAGGGATTCATTTTGTAAGTCGAATTTGAATGCAGATTACTGGGTCAAATGTCGGATTCGTAGCAGTGTGGAGGAACAAACGGATCTTGGGGTCCATGTCTGTAGGTCTCTCAGTTGCCACCTAGGTTGATAAGCTTGTTAAGAAGGCGTTTGGTGTGTTGGTTTTCCTTCGCAGCAGGACTGAGTTTAAGAGCCGGGAGATTATGCTGCAGGTCAATCAAGCTCTGGTGAGACCACATTTGAAATGTTCTGGTCGCCTCATTATACAAAGGATGTGGAAGTTTTAGAGCGAGTGCAGCGGAGATTTTCCAGGATGCTACCTGGACTAGAGGGTTTGTCTTGTGAAGAAAGTTTGAGGGAGCTATGGCTTTTCTCATTGGAGTAAAGAAGGATGAGAGGTAACTTGATGGAGGTAAATTAGATGGTGAGAGTTACAGACACAGTAAATAGCCAGAAACTTCTTCCCAGGGCTGAAATGATTGTCACGAGGTGAGCACAATTCTAAGATATTTGGAGAAAGGTTTTGGGAGATGTCAAAGGCAGTTTTTTTTTTACACAGAGAGTGGTGGTTGGGTGGAATGCACTGCCAGAGGTGGTCCTTGAATCACATACATTAGGGACAGTCAAGTGACTTGCATAGGCAGATTGAAGAACGTAAAATTAACGTATGTCGGTTAGTTTTATCTTAAAGTCGGCTAAAAGAATGGTCAACGTTTGTGAGAAGATTTGTAGCTCGGGTGCTCGTTGTTGTGGTTCTGTTCGCAGAGCTGGGAATATGCGTTGCAGACGTTTCGTCCCCTGTTTGGGTGACATCCTCAGTGCTTGGGAGCCTCCTGTGAAGCGCTTCTGTGATGTTTCCTCCGGCATTTATAGTGATTTGTACCTGCCACTTCCGGTTGTCAGTTCCAGCTGTCAGTTGCAGCGGCCGGTGTATTGGGTCCAGGTCGATATGCTTATTGATTGAATCTGTGGATGAGTGCCATGCCTCGAGGAATCCCCTGGCTGTTCTCTGTTTGGCTTGTCCTATAATAGTAGTGTTGTCCCATCGAACTCATTTTGCTTGTTTTCTGCGTGTGTGGCTATGAAAGAATAACTGGTTATGTCATTTAATGGCTAGTTGGTGTTCATGGATGCGGATCGTTAGCTGTCTTCCTGTTTGTCCAATGTAGTGTTTTGTGCATTCCTTGCAAGTCCTGAACTATGAAAGCAACCACCCCAACACACACAAAACAATTTGCATCAAGACACTGTTCAAAAGGGCCACAACACACTGCAGTACACCAGAACTGCAAAAAGAGGAAGAAGAACAGCTATGCAATGTATTCGCCAAAAAAGGATACCCCCGCAATTTCATCAACAGATGCCTAAGGGAAAGACAACGGACTGAGGACATGCCGCAACCCAAAGGACAAGCCACAGTACCATACATCAAAAACATTGCTGAACTGACAGCCAGACTACTCCGACCACTCGGACTCATAAGAGCACACAAACCAACACCCACTCTCAGACGACAACTCACCAGCACGAAGGACCCGATACCCAGCATGAGCAAAACCAATGTCGTGTACAAAATCCCATGCAATTCCAATCTCCCTGCCATAAGGATGTTGTGAAACTTGCAAGGGCTCAGAAAAAGATTTACAAGATGTTGCCGGGGTTGTTACTGAATAAGCTGTGGTTATTTTCCCTGGAGCATCGGAGACTGAGGGGTGACCGTATAGAGGTTTATATAAACAAGAGGGGTATGGATAGGGTAAACATTCAAAGTCTTTTCCCAGGGGTTGGGGAGTCCAAATCTAGAGTGCACAGGTTTAAGGTTAAAGGGGAAATGTTTAAAAGGGACTGGAGGGACAGCTTTTTTATGCACACGGTGATGTGTGTGTGGATTGAGCTGAGAGAGAAAGTAACAGATACTGATACTATGACAACATTTAAGAGATATCTGGATGGGTTTATGAATAATAAGGGTTTAGAGGTACATGGGCCAAACGCTAGTAAATGGGATGGATTTATTTCCGTCTTCTGGTCAGCATGGACGAGTTGGACCGAAGGGTCTGTTTCCATGCTGTACATCTCTATGACTTGAAAAGAGTGCATGTTATAGAAGGGGTGGTGCTGGACATTTTAAAACACAAAGGTATGGAAAGCCCCAGTACCGGATTAAGTGTATCACAGGACATTGTGCGATGCTAGGAAAGAAATTGTGGAGCCGCGAGCAAAGGTATTTGTACCATTGACAGCCATGTGTAATGTGCTGGAAGTTTGAGGGTAGCATAGTGGACAGTGAAGGAGGTTTGTTGAGATTACAAAGGGATCTTGATAATATGGGTGAATGGGCTGAAAAACCGTAGATGGAATTCAATCTGAACAAATGCAATCTAGTGCACTTGGTAAAACACACAATGGTAGAGCTTATACAATTAATGTTCAGGCCTCGGTTAGTGTTTTAGAGCAGAGCGACCTCCGGGTTCAGGTACATAATTCTTGAAGTTTGCATCACAGGGTGGATAAGACAGTGCTTGGCATGCCTGACTATTGCTCAGTCCATTGAGTGGAGGATTTGCGAAGTCATGTTGAGATATTTGTATCTTGAATTGTCACAGGTGAGATGCCGGAAGACTGGAGTCGGCAAACGTGGTGCCACTGTTTAAGTAGCGTGGTAAGGACAAGCCAGAAAAGGATGGACCAGTGAGCCTGACGTCGGCGGTGTGCATGTTGTTGAAGGGAATCCTGAGGGACAGGATGTACATGTGTTTGGAAAGGCAAGGACTGATTAGGGATAGTCAACATGGCTTTGCCCGTTGGAGACCATGTCTCACAAACTTGATTGAGGTTTTAGAAGAAGTAACAAAGAGGATTGATGAGGTCTGAGTAGTAGATGTGATCTATATGGACTTCAGGAAGGCATTCAACAGGTTTCCCCATGGGAGACTTATTAGCAAGCTTCAATCTCCCGGAATACAGGGAGAGCTAGCCATTTGAATACAGAGTTGGCTCAAAACTAGAAGACAGAAAGTGGTGGTAGAGGGTTGCTTATCAGACTGGAGGCCTGTGACCAGTGGAGTGCCACAAGGATTTGGCTTAAGAATGGTGAATAGCCAAGGGTAAGGGAGTCCAAAACTCGAGGGTACAAACTAGAGGTGAGAGTGCAAAGATTTAAAGAGGGAGCTGAGGGGCAACATTATCCGCAGAGGATGGTGCACAGACAGAACAAACTGCCAGGGGCACATGGGAGAAACAAGAACAATGACAACATGGAAAAGACATTTGGGCAGGAACATGGAAGGGAGAAGGTTTGAAGATCCATGGGCCAAACACAGGCAAATGAGACTCATTCAGTATAGGAAACATGGGCAGCATTGAGGAGTTGGACCACAGGTTCTGTTTCCGTGCTGTATCACTCTGTATCCAGTTAAAGAGGATTACAGTACCGAAATAAAGCATGTTGTAGACACTGAAACAAGTTACAGTGATAGGGATGGTCATCTGGAATGCAGTACGTTTCAAATATGTGGAGGGACTACCGGGAAGGGAGGTGGTTACAGGGACAGGAACTCTTACAGGAGTTAAGAATGACTGAACGTTCTGGTGCACAAGCCATGCCATAGGTACAGTGTTGAACAGTAATGAGTCTTAGTACAGTGTTGAAGGGAGAACACAGAACAGAAAGATCCCAGGCAGCATTCCCAACCTCTCGTCATAGGCCTGCATTCCCCTGTGTTGTCCTGATGCTCACAAAGACAGCACAGGCCTGGTTTGATAACTATGAACTCGCCATGCTGTCTCAGTGCAACGTAAGTTAATGTAGGCGTGGTGATTGAGCCAGGGGTGTGTCTATACTGTACTGTGCTCCCCCTCCAGCACTGTATCTATGTCATGTCTTGTTAGTGATGATAGGAACCCTCTCATTGCTCTCAGCTCTGTGCACTGTGAGTTATCTTACCTCACTGCAGGATTTATTGAAGGCTCCAGATCTCCCTGCCCTTTGTCTCTCTGGCTGACTAACCATCTTCAATGAGGTTTTGAACGACACACCCAGCAATTGGGCAGTCTATTAAGTCAGGAACTTCCTGAGTACCTACAGGAGACAGAAATAGACAGAATGGAAAATTAGACTGGTGCAATGAGGGTTATTCATGGAGAATGGGAATAAGCCCCACAGATACCTAGAAAATCCCACTCCATTCCTGGCCTATGCTGTTGCATCTCTCTGGAGTGGATAATTCTGTTAGCTCAGGATCTGGAGTAACTGCAAGAGCGGGAGGCACTGAAAGAGGTAGCAATTATACCCACACAGTGAGGGATACCACATGGAGAGAGACTGAGTGATATCACCAGAGTGCTGGAAGACTTCAGGATCACACAGTCATGTTGGAAGAATGGGTTTAGCTTCATGATGCCCTGGTATCAGTGCTCAGGGATGAGCAACCAGTGAGCAGGCGAAGTGATTGCCGAGTGGTATTATTGCTAGATCATGAATCCAAAACATCAGCTAATGTTCAGGGAAAGTGGGTTTGAATCCCACTATCAATAAATTTATAAATAGTAATTAACAATCCATAAATAAATATGAAACCATTGCTGATGTACAAAAGTCCCAAACACTTTTCCTTTAGATAAGGACATCTGGTCACCCTCACGTAGTCTGCACGATGTACCAACAGCAAAGTGTTAGCCTCTTAATTACTCTCTGAAATGGTCGAGCAATTTACTCAGCTCGAAGCAGCTAGGGCTGGGCAAGAAAGGCTGGTTCGCCAGAGATACCCACATCCCATACCTGATTTAATAAATAATCAATTTGGATGGCCCCACTGGAACTGTGCTGGGATCAGTTTCCTGGCCAATCATGTTGGTAGATTTATGGACAGAGATTTAAACTGACAGAGAGGATGCAGGGACAGGGTTCAGGTGAAAGGAGCTTTCCAAATGCAAAGGGAAAAGGTGAAGTATGGGAGCAGCATGGGAATGTGTCTGAAGACAAGCAGAAAGGAACAGGATGGGACAGAGTTTAACTAAAACTGTACATCAGGGAGTCGGTTTGTGATAGAAAATTGTGGGAAAGAGTAACTTATGTTTTTTTTTTAGGAATGGATAATGTCTCATCAATAACGTAGATTGATTTGTGACCCAGAGATAAAAGAGATTTAGACACCACGGAGACGTGGTTACAGGGCGAACAAAAATATTCAGTGGTTCACAACCTTGCGGAAACTCAGGCAAAATGGGTAACGCTAACAATAATGGACAACAAAGGCATTACAGAGAAAACATTTGACCTCACATAACGAAATAGTGTCAGACTGAATGTAAATTCTGGCTACTACTTGCCAAGGACACAAAGAGCAGAACAGTTTTAGCCACCGAACAGTATTCAATTGCTCATCACTGCATGACACAGGAACTTATTGGTATTATTTAACAAACACATTGTGTAAATTTTGGGAAACTTCAATATTCCCATAATCTGGACAGTCACGCTGACAACAGTGATATTGGAAGAGGAGTTCAGAATTTTTTTTTCAGTGTTTATTTGAATAACAAATTGGACAACTGGCGAGGGACATAACTATCTCAGATCTATCATTATGTGATCAAACTTAGTGAATGAGTAATGTCACCTGGGGAGATCCTGAGGGAAATTGTGATAAAGTGCAGTTTAAAGAAATATAATGTTTTAAAATGAAAGGACAAGCTACAACTAGAAACAAAAACAGCCAATTACATGAGTTTTAGATGCGAACTGACCAAGGTAAACAGGCTAAACAGACTGAAACATGTGCCTGTAAATGAACAGTGGAAATCATTTGAAGGAACAGTGTAAATCACTCAACAAAAGGACACTCCATTGAAACAGACAAAACCTCAGCAAGAAATTCCCACCGGCCCCTCAATCAGGAGAAAATGTATCATATTAGATTATGAGGCTGAGAAGATCACCAAAAAGTACTTAAAATCCTGAAGTGAGAGAGTGTTTTAGGAGTACGTTTTAAAGGGATTGCAAAGGGTCTGCTAGCAGGAGTTGGGCAGTGGGAAGGGGAATCAGTGTCAGGGTTTAATGTCGCAAAAGGAACAGGGAGGGGTGAAGGTGCTGGAGGTGGTGAGAGTGTCACAGAGAGTGGTCAGGGCCTGAACGGTGTTACAAAGCCAGTATGGATTGCTGCAGCTGGAGGGATTTGCAGAGGTAGGGAGGGATATAGGTATTTTTATTTATTCATACATGGGATGTGGGTGTCAATGCTAATTACCCAGAGGACAGCTCAGAGTCAGCCATATTGCAGTGGGTCTTGAGTCATATGTTATCCAGCCCAGGTTAGAATGTCAGATGTTCTACACAAAAGGAGTCAGTGAACCAGATGAGTTCTTCCCACTGATCAACAATGCTTTTATGGTGGCCTGACCAATGTCTTGTACAGATACAAGATGATGTCCCAACTCTTACGCTTAATGCTCTGCCCAATGAAGGTAACCATCCCAAACACCTGCTTCACTAGCCTGTCTACCTGTGACACCACTTTCAAAGAATTGTGCACCAACTGTGACAGCACTACCCAGGGCCGGAATATTAACTGTACAAGTCCCACCCTGGTTTGTTTCACCAAAATGGCACACTTCACGTTTATTTCATTAAACTCAATCTCCTGTTCTTCAGTTCACTATTCCAGCAGTACTGTTCATCCTGTTGTATCACAGATAACCTTCAACACTGACCAGTTTACCAAAAACTTCAGTGTCACACACAAAAAAAACTTATGCAACTTACTTTAACAATATTCCCATCCAAACCATTTATCCAAATGACAAACAACAGTGGGCCCACTGCACCACTGGCCACATGCCTCGAGTTAGAAAAACAACATGTCCCCCATCACCCTCTGTCTCCTACCATCAAGCCCAATTTTCTGTCCAGTTGACTAACTCCTCCTGAACGCCATAACGTTTTACACTGATCTGAGGTTATTACCCAGTTTACCATACAACATATATAAAACACAGAACAGTACGGAACAAGACCCTTTGGCCGTGATGATATGCCAATCTTTTGTCCGACTGTAAGATAAAAAAAAAGTGGCAGATAGAGTTTAATTTAGATAAATGCAAGGTGCTGCAATTTGGGAAAGCAAATCTTAGCAGGACTTATACACTTAATGGTAAGGGCCTCGGGAGTGTTGCAGAACAAAGAGACCTTGGGTCCAGGTTCATAGCTCCTTGAAAGTGGAATCGCAGGTAGATAGGATGGGAAGGCGGCGTTTGGTATGCTTTCCTTTATTGGTCAGAGTATTGAGTACAGGAGTTAGGAGGTCATGTTGCGGCTATACAGGAGATTGGTTAGGCCACTGTTGAAATATTGCGTGAAATTTTGGTCTCCTTACCATCGGAAAGATGTTGGGAAACTTGAAAGGGTTCAGAAAAGATTTACAAGGATGTGGCTAGGGTTGGAGTATTTGAGCTACAGGGAGAGACTGAACTGGCTGGGGCTTTTCTCATTGGAGTGTCAGAGGCTGAGGGGTGACCTTATAGAGGTTTACAAAATTATGAGGGTCATGGATAGGGTAAATAGACAAAGTATTTTTCCTGTGGTTTGGGAAGTCCATAGGTTTAGGATGAGAGGGGAAAGATATAAAAGAGACTTAAGGGGCAACTTTTTCACACAGAGGTTGGTACGTTAATGGAATTAGCTGCCAGAGGAAGTGGTGTAGGCTGGTACAATTGTAACATTTAAGAGGTATTTGGATAGGTATATGAATATGAGGGGTTTGGAGGGATATGGACCGGGTGCTGGCAGGTGGGACCAGATTGGGTTGGATATTTGGTCAGCATGGACGGGTTATACTGAAGTGTCTGTTTCCATGTTGTAGATCTCTATGACTCTAACTTCCAGACCCCTCATTTTATTATCATCCATGTGCCTATGCAGAAGTATATTAAATGTCCCAAGTGCATCTAATTTTACCGCCACCGCTGGCAGTGCATTCCACTCAGCCACCACTCTGTATGTAATGAACCTGCCTCTGAAATCTCCCCTTAACCATCACTAATCAGCAGAAAATTATAACCCCTTGTAATAGCTATTTATGTCAGGGTAAAAGAATCTCTCTCTATTCACTCTACCTATGACTCTCATCAACTTGTTCACCTCTACCATGTCACCCCTCACCCTTCATCACTCCAATGACAAAAGCCTTAGCTCCCTCAACCTTTCTTCATAAGACATGCTCTCCAGTCCAGGCAGCATCCTGTTAAATCTCCTCTTTTCCCTCTCCAAGTGGGGTCTAACCAGGGCTCTATAGAACTGCAACATAACCTCACAGCTTTAAAACTCAATCCCCAAACTAATGAAATCCATAAGACCATAAGACCATAAGACATAGGAGTGGAAGTAAGGCCATTCGGCCCATCGAGTCCACTCCGCCATTCAATCATGGCTGATGCGCATTTCAGCTCCACTTGCCAGCGTTCTCCCCGTAGCCCTTAATTCCCCTAGACAACAAGAACCTATCAATCTCGGCCTTGAAGACATTTAGCGTCCCGGCTTCCACTGCACTCCGTGGCAATGAATTCCACAGGCCCACCACTCTCTGGCTGAAGAAATGTCTCCGCATTTCCGTTCTGAAATGACCCCCTCTAATTCTAAGGCTGTGTCCACGGGTCCTAGTCTCCTCGCCTAACAGAAACAATTTTCTAGCATCCACCTTTTCAAAGCCATGTATTATTTTGTACGTCTCTATTAGATCTCCCCTTAATCTTCTAAACTCCAACGAATACAACCCCAGTATCCTCAGCCGTTCCTCATATGCTAGACCTGTCATTCCAGGGATCATCCGTGTGAATCTCCGCTGGACACGTTCCAGTGCCAGTATGTCCTTCCTGAGGTGTGGGGACCAAAACTGGACACAGTACTCCAAATGGGGCCTAACCAGAGCTTTATAAAGTCTTAGTAGTACATCTCTGCTTTTATATTCCAACCCTCTTGAGATAAGAGACAACATTGCATTCGCTTTCTTAATCACAGACTCAACCTGCATGTTTACCTTTAGAGAATCCTCGACTAGCACTCCCAGATCCCTTTGTGCTTTGGCTTTATTAAGTTTCTCACCATTTAGAAAGTAGTCCATTCCTATATTCTTTTTGCCAAAGTGCAAGACCTCGCACTTGCTCACGTTAAATTCCATCAGCCATTTCCTGGACCACTCTCCCAACCTGTCTAGATCCTTCTGTAGCCTCCCCACTTCCTCAGTACTACCTGCCTGTCTACCTAACTTTGTATCATCGGCAAACTTCGCTAGAATGCCCCCGGTTCCCTCATCCAAATCATTAATATATAATGCGAACAGCTGTGGCCCCAGCACCGAACCCTGCGGGACACCGCTCGTCACCGGCTGCCATTCTGAAAAAGAACCTTTTATCCCAACTCTCTGCCTTCTGTTAGATAGCCAATCCTCAATCCATCCCAGCAGCTCACCTCGAACACCATGGGCCCTCACCTTGCTCAGCAGTCTCCCGTGTGGCACCTTATCAAAGGCCTTTTGAAAGTCCAGATAGACCACATCCACTGGGTTCCCCTGGTCTAACCTACTTGTTACCTCTTCAAAAAATTCCAACAGGTTTGTCAAGCATGACCTCCCTTTACTAAATCCATGTTGACTTGTTCTAATCATACTCTGCTCTTCCAAGAATTTAGAAACCTCATCCTTAATGATGGATTCTAGAATTTTACCAACAACCGAGGTTAAGCTGATTGGCCTATAATTTTCCATCTTTTGCCTTGATCCTTTCTTGAACAAGGGGGTTACTACAGCCATCTTCCAATCGTCCGGGACCTTTCCTGACTCCAGTGACTCTTGAAAGATCTCAACCAATGCCTCTGCTATTTCCTCAGCAACCTCTCTCAGAACTCTAGGGTGTATCCCATCGGGGCCAGGAGATTTATCAATTTTAAGACTTTTTAACTTTTCTAGCACTATCTCTTTCGTAATGGCAACCATACTCAACTCAGCCCCGTGACACCCTTTAATTTTTGGGATATTACTCCTGTCTTCCACTGTGAAAACTGACGCAAAGTACTTGTTAAGTTCTCCTGCTATTTCCTTATCTCCCATCACTAGGCTCCCTGCATCAGTTTGAAGTGGCCCAATGTCTACTTTTGCCTGTCGTTTGTTTCTTATGTACTGAAAGAAACTTTTACTATTATTTCTAATATTACTGGCTAGCCTACCTTCATATTTGATCCTCTCACAATATATTCATTCTTAACAAGCATATCAGTTTGGGTGGCTACTTTGAGCGATCTATGGACTTGGAACCCAAGATCCCCCTGTTCCTCCACACTGACAAGGATCCGACCTTTAACCCTGAATTCTGCATTCAAATTCAATCTTCTAAAATGAATGACTTCACACTTTTCCAGATTGAACTCTATCTGCTACTTCTCAGCATCCTGTAAATGTCCCGTTGCAACCTACAACAGCCCTCCACACAATCAAACACTCCACCAACCTTTGTGTCATTGGCAAACTTATTAACCAACTCTTCCACTCACACATCCAACTTATTCATAAAATCACAAAGACCAGAGGTCCTGTAACCACTTTCTGCAGAAAACCACTGGTCACTGAGCTCCAGGATGAATGCTTTCCATCTTATCATCACCTCTGTCTTCTGTGGGCCAGTAATCCTGTATCCAAATACATAGGTTTCCTTGTACCCCATGTCTCCGTACTTTCTGAATGAGCCATAAAGATGTTTTGTCACATTCTCAAAAGATTCAATAAGATTTGTGAGGCATGACCTGCCCCTAAAGCCATGCTGACTGTCTCTAATTAAATTATGGTTTTCCAAGGAATAATAAATCCTGTCTCCCAGAGTCCTCTCCAATAGTCTGAAAACCACAGACAGAAGACTGACAGGTGTTCAATTCCCAGGATTATCCCTTTTCCCTTTCCTGAACAAGGGAATAATATTTTCCAGCCTCCAATCATCTGGTCCGACTCCAGTGGACAGTGAGGGAGCAAAGGGCCTCACCAGGTGTTCAGCAATCCATTCACTCGCTTCGTGCAGTAACTTTGGACGCATCCAGTTTGGTTCAGTGACTTATCTATCCTTACCTTTTCCAAAATGCGCAGCAGATCCTCCTTCTTAACATCCACCTGTTCATGTACATCAGCCTGTTTCACGCTGTCCTCACAAACGACAAGACCCTTCTCAGCATGAATACTGAGGCATAGTATTCATTAAGGACCTCCCCTACCTCCTGTGACACCAGGCACAAGTTCCTTCCACTATCCCAGATTGACCTTATCCTCACTCTGGCCTTGCTCTTGTTCCTCGCATTAATGGAGAATCCCTCACGGTTTTCCTTAATCCTTCCCAACAATGCTTTTTCATGCCCCCTTGTAGTTGCCCTAAGTCCATCTCTTGGTTCCTTCCTGGTACCTTCAGAGAATCCCTACAGTGTGGAAATGGGCCATTTGGCCCAACACCTCCATATCAATCCTCCAAACAGTATCCAACCCAGCCCCATTCCCCCACCCTATTACTCTCCATGCCCTTACTAATGCACCAAACGTACACATCCCTGAACACTATGGGTATTTTAGCATGGCTGAGTCACCAAACTGGCACATCTTTGGGCTGTGGGGGGGAAACCGGAGCACCTGGAGGAAACACACAGGGGGAATGCGTAAACACCCCACAGACAGTCGCCTGAGGCTGTAATCGAAATGGAGTCCGTGGCGCTATGAGGTAGCAGTGTTAACTACTGAGACACCGTGCCATCCAATGTAACTCTCTGGAGCCCTGTCTGATCCTTGATTCCTCAACCTTAAGTAAACTTCCTCCTTCCTCTTGACTAGATGCTAAAGTCCATGTGGAAACGTTGACTGCTCTGCCTTTACGTATTTTTGGCCTTCTCCTCAAAGTCAATCCGGATTGTGAAACGTGGTTTCCCACTCACAAAGCTATGCTGACCATCTCGAGTCAGCCCTTGCCTTTGTAAATGTGAGGAGCTCCTTTCTCTCAGAATCTCATCCAACAACTTCCCAATCACTGGGCACACCACCCTGTAATTTCCTGGCTTTTCCCTGCAGCCCTTAAGTGATGGAACAGCATTAGCCAACCTCCAGTCTTCCGACACCTCACTGTGTTTTTTGATAATATAAATATCTGTGTAAGGGACACTGCAATCTCTTCCCGAGCTTCCCATAATTTTCGAGGATCAACATAATGAGCTCCTGAGAATTGATCTACTTTTATTTGTTTTAAAATTCCATCACTTTCTCTTCTTTGTTGAGGATTCTTTCCATGACATCACTATTTATTTCCCCAAGTTCCCGAGCTTCCATATCTTTCGCCACAGTAAATATTGACAAGACTGGTTTGTCTAATATCTCACCCATCTCCTCTGGTTCCACACATGGGTGACCTTATTGATCTTTAAGGGGCTCTATTCTCTAAAAAGTTACTCTTTAGCCCTTATTGAAATTTGCGTAAAGACGTCTGATAATTCAAATACACTATATCTACTATAGCACTACACCCCTCCTGCAAACTTACAATTCTGCTATTCATATTCACACCAACAAATTAAATCCAGCAGGCTCAAAACTAATTCTCTATTATCAAATGTGTTTCTAAGTGGCCAGTTATTGTATATTGACATATCCTTTCTAACACTTCCAGTATCCTCCCGACGTAATGTCAGGCTAACACTATTTGGTTTCAGACTGACAGCAGAAAGGGGTTGAGGGAGTTCTTGTTTATCAATCTGAAAAAGGTAGCTTACAGGGTCAGCAGGTAATAGAGAAGGCAAATCAAATTTATTACTGAGGGAATGGAGTCTAAATATAGGCAGGTCTAGCTAAAACAAGTCAGACCACACCTCGAATATTATGAACAGTGTGAGTGCCCGCAGGAAAGATATTGTCGCATTGTTGACAGTCCAGAGAAAGTACACTCGGATGATCCTGGGAATGGAGGGATTTTGTAATGAGAAGAGGTGGAGTCGGTTGAGGTTGAACCCATTGAAGTTTAGATAATGAGAGAGAAATGGAATGAAACATCCAAGATTCTGAGGGAGTCTGATCAGGCAGATGCTGAGAAGTTAGAAAACTGAACAGTACAGCACAGTAACAGGCCATTCAGCCCACCATGGCTGTGCCGACCATGGTGGTCTTCTCAACTCATACCATCTGCCTGCACATGGTCCATATTTCTCTATTCTCTGCTTGTTCATGTTTCTGTCTAAACGCCACTTCTAAACTTGACTCACATTTCTACTTCTCTGACCTCCCCCGATCACTTCCACTCTCTCGGTAAAAAAACAACTTGCCTAACACATCTCATTAAAACTTTCTCTTTCTCACCTTAAACCTATGTACTTTAGTATTTGAAACTTACACATTGGAAAAGAGATTCCGACTACCCACATTATCTAATCCTGTCCTAACGTTATATTCCTGTACCTGGTCACTGGTCAATCTCTGAAACTCTCGCAAAACAATCCAACTTAGTTGAATTTGCTCTAACATCTAACACACCCTTCAAAAATCTAACGCAGGCAAGGTGCTGATAAACCTCTTTCTTTACCCTCTCCAAAGCCTCCCAATCCTTCCTATTGTGTGGAGATGAGAACTGCACACAGTGCTCCAAATGTGGCCAAACAATTGTTTTATATAAATACAACATCAGATGCAAACCACTATACCCAACATTGTGACTGATGAAGGCTAGTACTCCATTTGCTTTCTATCCCATCTGAAATATTTCTGTTGCCATTTTCAAGGAGTTACTGACTTGCACCAAGATTCTTCTGTATATCAACCTCCCTCAGTATCCTAAATTTCTTCTTGAATTTGACATCCTAAACTCCATGATCTCACACTAGTTCAGATTAAACTCAATTTGCCATTTTTCTGCACATCTTTCCAACTGATCAGTAACCTCCTGCAACCTTAGTTATCCTTGCTCAGTAACACCAACTCCAAAAATTTTCATGTCATCTGCAATAATTACCTTTGTCACTTCAGTTCTTTTCATTTGTGTGAGAATCTGTAACCAGAGGAGATAAAATCCCAGCAAGGGGTCACCCATTTAAGATGGAGATGTGGTGGAATGTCTTCATTCAAAGTGTAGTGACTCAGTGGAAATTCCTGACTGTAGGGGGGTGTCTAGGCTGTGTCATTAAAAATATTTACAGCAGAGATGGTCAAGTTTTAATTAATCAGGGAAACTTTTGTGGAATAGGCAGGAACGTAGTGTGGAGGATCATCAGAGCAGCCATGATCTGATTGAAGGGCAAAGCATATTGAATGGCCCAAAAGGCCTCATTCTGCTCCCAACCTCATGGTCTGACCTCAAACCCCAGATCTACATTATAACATTATGGGTCTCTGCTCACAAAACTCCTTTATAATGGGATTATTAGATATTGATTATTACACAGCATTTGATCTGCAACAGACAATTTTGTTGATGGCTCCTTGATATGATGTTAGAGAAAACCATCTCGTATCCAATCCAGGATTCCATCCATTAAGCCCTGATACTCAGTAGTTATCCAGTCAGCATGGAGACCACTATCACACACAGTTACTGTACAGCCCTTGCTACAACTCCATTCAGTGTCCTGACTGTAACCATATTGACATTATCATCACTGTCTGGTGCCTATAAAACAATTCTTCATTACAGTTGCTGCTGCTTCCTTATTCTCAACTCCACTCAAATAAGACTACAAAATTTGATCTTCAGGTTAACACAACTGTCTCATTAATGCATTAACCTCATCCCTTTTTCACAACATGTTGGCTTTTTGTCCATCCTGTGTTGCCCCACCAACCCTTCCATATTCCCTTCCCAGCGATGGTCATTCTGCAGCAACATCTCTGGAATGACAGTTCCATCATATCTTTTCACTGTCATTTCATTTGCCTTATGGCGAATGCAGGGAGTCATTCCTCAGTCATGGGGGGCATGAACGGATGGATAGAGGTTGCAGAAATAGGGAGGCTTATAGGGGCTCGAGGATATTCGAGTTAAACAGAGTTACATCTGGTCAAAAATGTCAGCGGGACAAAGGTGTTTGGAGATTGGAAAAATTTACAGAGACAGAGGGAACTGCGTTAGATTCTGGAGCGAACAATAGGGATGAATGTAGGGAGTGGCAGACAGACGGAGAGGCGTAATCAGTGGGTATTTCAGGGAGAAGAGTATTGTACATGCTGAGAGAGATATGGAAGGTTGTAGTGACTGAAGATGTAAGGCGTCTTCCAAGTTCTGGAGGCTACATTGTTAGGAAGGCAATGGAGAATATCAGGTTGCTGGGTTGGAGACAGTTACTCAGATGTGGAGGGTTGCACAAACTGAAAGAGGTTCCTGTGCTCGGGCAGGACGACTGCGGGGGGGGAGGGGAGCTGGGGGAGAGGGTGAAGTTTAAAGACATTAAGATCGAAGAATTGGAGAACGATAAGGAAATTACGATTTTTTTCACAAATAACGAAGGGTTGTCGGAACTGGAGAAGTTTACCCAGGTGGGGACGGATGGAGAGGTTCGAGACAAATACATTGACATTGGTATTGGTAGGAGGAGCTTACATTGATAGACAGGACAGTCGGGGTTTACAGGGATGAAGGAATTTAGTATCTACTGGAGAAGTTAGGGATTAGGGTGTTGGGGATTGGAGAACCTGACAGAGACAGAGAGCATTGTGTGGACTACAGGAGATTCCAAACAGAAGAAGGATTATTGGGACTGGAGGATATTACAGAGATCACTAATATAGCATGAGCCAGGATTGATGCCTGGATCCCCGGTGCGGTCTCAGTGAGGACCAGTACAGCAGAGGTGAGAGCAGGACCCTCACAAGATGGTGGGAATGAAGCCTAGAAAGTTGCTGTTCCTTACCCAGCTCTGTATCTATGTCCTGTCTTCCAGGTCTGAATATAGAAGGCCACTAAGCCCCTCTGTGCTGTTTACTGTGAGTGATCTTACCGGCTGCACGATTTACTGAAGGTTCCAGACGTCCCTCTCCATCTCTCTCTGGCTGACCAACTGGCTTCAATGAGTTGATGGATGAGACAGGGGTCAGGAACATCCTGATTACCTGTATGAGACAGGAACAATCCAAATGGGAAATGAGACTGATGCAGTGAGAATAACTCATGTATAGTAGCACTGTGTCCAGAAGGGATCATGAAAATCCAAGTCTCCGTCCCTGGCCTGTGCTGTTGTATCTCTGTGTATTGCAGGATTCTGTTGGTTCAGGGTTTGGAGAGCGGGGGTCGCTGACAGAGGCAGATATTACACCCACATATTGAGGGATACCACATGGAGAGATACTGGGCTATAGAACCAGTGTGCAGGAAGCGTTCAGGATGAAACCATGGTGGCAGAAGTGGTTCTGATGTAGTGGACACTGTTACCAGTACTCAGGGAGGAGTCAGCTCTTGTAATGGGATGGTACAGTGCTGGGACAAGTGCCCTGGTCAATCAGATCACCAGCTTTATGCAGAGTGCTTTACATTGATTCAGACGAGCAGGGCCAGGGCTCAGCTGAAAGGAAATTCCCAATTCCATAGAGAAGGTTTGAAATATTGAAACATGGGACTGTGGCTGAGGATAAACAGGAAGAGACTGAGTATAACTAAAATTGTACATCAGCAGATAGGTTTGTGACAGGAAATTGTTATTTAAAAAGTAAATTACTGTTTCTTAATTTGAATGCACAAAACATTTTCAAATAAGTGATATGTACGTGTGCCTGTGATTTCTATGTAATCGCCATTAGGGACACATCATCACAGAGTGAACAAAAAGATATGG